>NC_026001.2:97691537-98036859 GCF_000442705.2 Elaeis guineensis
GCAAATGGCCCTCGCCTATAGTACTAACGCTCAAGGCACCCAACGGTAGACAGCCCGCCAGCAACATCCGAGCTCCTTTCAGATGGATAGCCACCTCTCTCCGCCAGACGCTTCAACCGAGCTTCGACCGACAGGCCTGGACTCCCTTACAGGCCACAGTAACGGCCATGATTCTGCTCCACTTCCTGCGACGGATTCTGCACGGCTCCACCACTCTCTGACGAGTCGCGACAACGGACGCCGCTCCACTCTCCGCAACAGACCCCACGTGGCGAGCCATGGTGATAGCCACGACTCCCCCCATTACTCTTCATAATAAACTCCTCCTGACCCCGAGCGACTTACTACTAGGCGGTAACAAACGTCGCTATCAATCCGTTGCTCCCTCCGCCTATAAAAGGGGAGCCCCAGATACGCTATTCTCTAAGCCTTAATTTCTATCTCAAAATTCTGCTAAAATTTTCGTTCGAGCACTCCATTCTTGTTGAGGCAGAGAACTGACTTGAGCATCGGAGGGTCTTGCCGGAGCAACTCCAACTCCGATTTAGACTTCTTTTGTAGGTCCCGGCGGCGACCGCGACTCCCTCGACTCCAGCTTCTCCGATGCAGACGGATTTTTGCACCAACAACAATAATTCAAATCATCAGGTTTATTCTCACACAACCTAGACAAATCACACAATATATGCATAGATCCAAGATCATGTATAATGTGAATCACCCAAAATAACCACTACAGACGATATGACTTGCCTTAATAAAGCATCCATTCTAAGATTATTAAGAACACCATTTGGGTGCCTCAAAACCTCTTGCATTGGCACTTCACTAACTGACGGCATAATAAGCCTTAATAAGTCTTACTCCGTTGAGCACAATGATAAGCAGTACAAGTCGATTAACATCCCTATGGGTTAATATGGTTGGACATGAAAATGGTAGTCTAGTTGTTGGCATGTTCATCTGCCTTGCAAAATATAACTAAGGAAAAATATGGATTCAAGAAGTAGATATCAACAATCCTTTCAAGGGATAGAAGCTTCATGCCAGGCATAAAGATAACAAATATGTATTACTGCTTTTAAGTACACCGCGAAAGTTTCCACAAAGAATTCAAATGACTAATTCTTCCTAATTTCCTATGTGTTATCTTCGTTCATTTTATGTCTCCAAAATCGTAGACTGCATTTGCCATGAAATTGTTCCTATGCAATCCATTTCAGCATAATTTTAGGGAGAACAGGAGAAGAAAAAATAATAGCACGCGTTGGCTGATAGATGAAATTTCATGCATTACCTTCTTGTGAGCCAGCTTGCACCCCATCTGGAACTACTTCAGTAATGACAAACATTATAACCAAGGCTAGAATGAAGACATGATATCATGACCAAATCATGTGCTTCTGCTTTCCTTTCCACCATAGAAACATACATCTCTATCTCAATGATTCATCCTAAACCCGAAATCCTGTACACTTTGTCATCCGATATTCCTGATTCATGTACTTCTGCTTTCCTTTCCATCAGAGAAACATTCATCTCTACCTTAATAGTTCATCCTAAACCAGAAATCCTGCACACATTGTCATCCGATATTCCCGATTCTTCTAAAAAGGCATATTACTTATTGACAACCTATTCTGGAACCAAAACTCCCATGATTTTGAAGAGAATCTCCAAATTGGCATACCATCAAATAAATATCAGCGATCCTACTTACCAGCAATCATTTGTCAACGAGAATCTGTCCATAATACACAGAAGTCCAAAATCCTTCAAGAGGAATCATCATCTTCAACAAGAATGCTACCTAACCCTGCAATCCAAAATCCTTCAAGTTGTGCCGGCGGGGACCCTTTGATGTCTAAGTCAGCGGAAAGTGGTGAACATGATAGTTGAAAGTAGATTTCGACAGAATATTAGCTTAGAAATGTCTTACCCTCGCTGTTCCCTTACCTCCTCTTTATATAGGCAATTTGGGTGTAACTGTCTGTGACGATTAGGCACGTGGGATTCCGCTTATCTTGACATTATGTGATCGTAGGGTGGATAGTTCATACCCACCGATAATCATGGTAAGTAGCCATTACGTGCTCTTTGTGCTGGCGGTTTCTGACATATCGATTGTGTACCGATGATGTGGGCGTATCGACTGTATGTCAATTTTTGTAATATGCCGACTGACCATCGATTTATAACTTTGATATACCGACTGGCCATTGGTTATGTCGAACGAGTCATTATGGTTGACTTAGAATCGCTAGAAAAATTGATTGGAAACTACCGACTGATAGTCGGATGCCTATGTCCATGGCGTCGATAGAAAGTCGGACGATGAGCCTTGCAGATATTGTAGTTGAAACAAAACTCGTTCAGCAATTTAATTTTCACGATTCATCATCAGATACTAACACATAGTCGGGAGGCTGACTGTGAATCGGAGGGAGCAGGTCCGGTTGTCCCAACAGTTGCCTCCCTCTCCCAAGTCGAAGGTGGCTTAATACATGGTTTGACAAGTGGCTTGACACGTTGGATGAAAGGAGTCAACATGTGTCATTTCGAGCCCCGATTATACGATCATTTCGGCTGCAGGTATTAATGATTCCTTTGAAAATCGAAAGGTCTCCAGTCGTTATGTTGTTTTGATGATTGTGCGATCATCATTGGGATGTCGATTCGAAGAGATAGTTATTTAATATTACAATCGACTGAATGGTGGAATGATCTGATCTGATTTGATTTCAGCTAATCGGGAGCTGTTACGTATTCGAGGGTTGTTGGCTCTTGTCAATTCACGTGGATTGTGCCCATGCATCTCAATTTGGTGGTAGGTGCATCGAAAGGTCTGACTAACGATCGGTTTGGATGTTACCACACATCAAAATCTAGGACAATCTCGATTTGAATGAACATATCTCAGCCATTGATGGATTCTATATAAAGGTCGCCTTCCTCCTCTGACAGGGTTCTCTATTGCGATGAGAATTTGAGAGTGCCTCCCATAGGCGTCAATTATTGAAGGTTCCATTGGAGGATTTCGGTAGGTGTTGAGAGCTTCAGGGAACCATTGTCTTCTTCCCCATGTCTTCGTGATCTCCAGCTTCTTCTTTAGTTTTCAAGTTAGGCCTTTCTCCTTCCTTCCATTTTCTCGCCGCTTTTTTTTTTGCCATTATCAATGGCTAGTAGTAGTAGGAAGGATAATGGTAAGGTTAAGGTAGATGAGGATAGACCTAGTCCTAAGCCCTCTTGAGGTAGTCGACCAGCTGGTTCGGTCGACGATTCCCTTCCAGATCTGATAGTAGAGGCTTTTGTTGGAAAATATGTCCCAAAAGTCAATCGTCAAGCTGTTGACAGTTGAACAACCAAGCATTGTAATTGATTTGTTAATAAATAAAATATATTTGATATTTTCATCATAAGTTTTCATCTTCTAATGAACTCCGTTGTTATGATGAAGTCCTTAGGACTATTCAGATTCGATAAAGAAAGGATTTATTGATTAGTCCTTAAAACTGTTCACGATCAAATGATAGGCTGTTAATAAGGACGACAGCTTCTATCGAGCATAGGTCGCTGTAGGCCATATGGGTTGGTTGTCCTCTTAACCAAAGAGTGTGGAGACACTGGTATGGCATACAGGTGAGATGTAAGGGTACATCATCATTGAACGTGACCAATTCCAGAACATTTTGCTATCGAGAATGTCTCTGATGAAATATAGGTATAAGTGTCCCTTAGACTTGAGATCACATCAGTGACTTGCAAGCAACTCACTGTGCTTTGGTACTGGACTAACTGAATTTCTAATTCAGTGACGGAAAGCTTCTGGGCATAGTCAAGTACTTGCGAAGTCAGAGTATGATCGAGATGGGATTGACCACTCCAAGAGTTGAAGAAGAATGAGTCACTGTATTTCAATTTAGCAAAATCTTGACCAGGATAATCCATCAGATGGATTTGATATTTTGAAATACAATGTGGACAACCTGATCAGAGTTGACAGTTGAACTCTGAGGTGTCCTATGATTATTTTGATCAAGGAGATGAATTATATAGAAACTATATCCGCATGGGTTCTAAGGATGTTGTTCTACACATTCGATCTATCCGATCGTCGGGTACCATTGCTAGATGGTCATTTCGATTGGTACAGAATTTTATTTCTATACTACCGACTTAGGTTCGGACCTATGAGGTCATACACATTAGAGTTTATGATCTGATCGGATGGTTGATCAATGATTAAGAATCGTTCTAGGGTTAAATGATCAATACGATTGACATTTAACCAAGTGCAAGTGTTGCAAGAGAATCGATTAGCAATTTGATTGCTAATTGGCTTAATTTAATTAAGCCAATGGACTGAGATTAAGTCTAATTGAATATGATTTAATTAGATTTTATTTAGGTTTGATTGGATCAAGTCCAATTGGTTTATTGGATAAGCCAAGTGCAAGAAAAAAATTAGTCCTAGTTCAATTAGGACTTGGGTCAACCTAATTTCTAATTTGATTAAAAAATTAAATCAGATTTAAATCTAATTTAATCTGATTAAATTAAATTCTTAATTGGGTTAAGATCTATTTTAATTAGGTTGATCTAATTTTGGTTTGATTTGGTTTGAGAAACTAAATTAAAACAAGTCATAAGATAGAATCCTAGTAAGACAAGGATTCCACCTTGCACCACATAAGCCCCTCCCATGCCCTATCTCTTATTCCACGTCAATCCCCTCTTATTTTGTGCGACAAAAGCCCTCTTCTAGGTCTTTCCTATGTTCAAAAGGTTTCCTCTCTTCTTTCATACATGGAAAGTGGTTGTGGATCAAATCAAAGTAGGAATAAGTTTGGATTTCAAATTCTATGAGATAGAGTTTTAGAAATCCAAAACTCTTTTCTTTTTGCATCAAATTTTTTCAGATTTTTTTTAAAATTTTTATAACTTTTAGGGCACACATTGTGCACCCTTTTCTGGTGGTCCATGCATGAAAATAAGGAGGAGGCACCCAAGAGTTGGGCGCCCCTTATCTTGCCATATTTGGATAAGCCTTAACTAGCTATTTGACCTAGACAAGGACTCTATCATATCTCTCTATATAAAATGAGTTTCTTCATAAAATTTTTGTAGATGATAGAGATTTGAGAGATCTTTGGGCATCCAAAAATTAGAGAGAAATATCTTTGGATCGTGGAGATATAATAGATACAAGACAGAATGTCTAGGAGAGAGAAAAGAGAAGAAGAAGAGGGTCTTCTTCTAGGATTGTTAGTTTCATCTCTTTCCTTCCTCCATCTTGAGTTTTCTGAGAGCATCTCAGATCTAAAATTCCTTCTCCTACTTCTCATGTTTGGAAGAGCCCAAATCAAGAAGAAGGAGGCACCTGATCAATCATCGAAGAAGAATCAGCGCAGTACTAGCATACTGTGCTGATTTTCTGAAGCAGGACTTCTGGTCGAGATTCGTAGGCTCGTGTGGACGACTCCTAGAGATCGGATGCATGTACAGTTTGCAACATCATCCTCAAGCCTGGATCAGCAAGGTTAGAACATCTAACTTGCAAGATAATAGATCTGATCTATTGTTTAATACATACATTAGATGTAGTATAGAAATATGTTGATATGATCAACATGTAGTTCATGTTTTATATATTTTAATTTTTGATTTAATACTATGTAATAATCATGTAATAGAATCTTAGATTTAGAGATTTTTTGATTTTAGAAAATAAATTTTGATTTATTTTAGTCTTCCGCTACCTGATCTTGAAAAAGTTTCAAGATCTAACCCTGAAACTCTAGATCTGGTTCCCTTCAGCTTTCTCTCTGATCGAATCTACAGTCATCCACCTCCAGGAGTAGTATTGCATCTCGAAGCAGTTTCGGCTGCATGCTCCTGGTTTGGATGGTCGGATGATTTCTCTTCCTCTGGATCAAATTGCTTTCTATGTAGAGAATCTTAGGGCTAGCCTTCGTTTTTCGATTCTGAACTTTGTACAGAATGTTTTGGACTATTATCGACTCTATCCAGCCCAACTTGTGCTGAATTCTATTCGGTTTCTCACTAGTTTTGCTCTGTTGTGCCATATGCTTCCGACCATTCCTCGGATTTCCTTTTTCGACCCTTCTTCTTCCTTCGCCCCCACTCTAAGGCTGAGGGCTGGTAGTTCTTCAGCCTGAGGAAGGGTCTATCTTTCATTACCGACCTTCTTTTTTTCATCCATGATTGAAAGACTCAATTCTTCTTTATTTCTTCTTTTTTGTCTTGGGGCTTTCCTTCCACCTGAAGAAACTTGAGGATGAGCCCGAACGAGAACAGTCGAGTCAAAGTCGTTGACAGAGAAGATTTCCTTCGACTGAAGGATGTGGAAGTCCGTCAGCAACGGGAGCTGTTGATGGAGCAGGCTCTTTATGATGCTGGACTTAGTTCGATGCTTGCCGTAGGTATGGCATAGTTGATCTTTTATTTTTATTTTTTATTTGACTTTAAATTTGTAACCAAGTTATTATCTTCTGCTTGTAGCTATGCAACCTTCGATGGTGCTACCATCGGCAGATGAGGTCTGATGATTTGCCACCAAAAAGAGGCCCGCTGCTAGTGCAGGTCCCTCTCATGCCTCGAAGAAGGTTCGGCCCAACACACCGTTGGTGGTCATCCCTGAAGCCATCGCTGAAGCGGTTGTTGCATTGTCCACTCCGATGGCTTTACCACCTGTCGAAGTTCACTTGTTGATTAGGCAATCAAGTGATGGTGACGTTGTCGTGGTTGTCGATCTGGAGCCAGCCAGTGGGGGGCCGATGGTATCTCGGGCGCCACCCACACCTGAACCAGAGTCGGTCAACATAGAGCCAGCCGTATCTTGGGTGCCACCTACACCCGAATGGATGGCAGTTCCTGAAGATTAGCCGTCCACACAGCAATGCGGGAAGGCACCAGAAGTTTCAATTGACGATGGGGCTCCGATGAACTTCACAGAGCTCTTCGACGTTTGGATTCTCGCTGGTGAGTCAGCTTTAGTGAACCCAAAGTTGGCTAAGCAGCTTCTGGATGCTGCACTTCTGACTGATAGGGAGAACAGAAAGAGTTGGACCATGTTCGACATATTTTTGTCATATTACCCGATGATCCTCAGCATAAGTTGGTACTCCGTCTTCCATCTGCCTTTCTTATATTTGCTTTTTTTTTTAATTTTCTTCTTTTCAGCTAGTGCATGACATGTCGGCACTAGAGAGAGGATACAAGGCGATCGCAGACCTCCATTAGTTATGGGCCGACAAGGTCGCAGCTACCAACGTCGATAAAGCCACTAACATCGAACATCTTCAAACGGCAACAGAATGGGAGGAGAGAAATATCAGGAGGAGATCTTCCATATAAAAACTAAGTTGGAGTCAGCTAGAGCTGAGTTAGAGTCAGCTCAACAGTTGGCCGTGTCCCAAGAGGAGCGAATCAAGAAGAAGCACATGATCAATTGACTTCGAAGGGAATGTGATGGTTGTATTGAAGAACTGGAGGGAGAACAGGAGAGGCATCGGGCCACCAAAGCTCGATTGGCACTGGCCGATGCAGAGTCAGCCTCCATCAAAGAGGAGGCAAAGATGGCACAGGAGGCTCTCTATCGAGTGTAGGAGTAGATCGTCGAGGACTACAAGAAGTCTGAAGACTTCAAGAATGAAATCCTTGAGGGTGGTAATGCGGCTTATTGAGTCAGATATGAAGATGGTAGAGATGCTATCAAAAATCTTTACCTAGACTTGGATCTGAGTAGCATCACTATCCCGATGGTAGGAGTAGAGCTGACCGATGAAGTGGCTGCTCCTACTGAAGAAGCTATACCCACATCGATCGAAGTAGAGCCGGCTACTGTCGAAGGCCAGGAGATCGAAGCTATAGTGGTGATCGGTGCAGTAGTTAAGGAGACCAAACAGCAGTTGGCGTAGATGTCATATGTCTTTATTTTTGTTATTAGGTTGTAGTTCGACTTTTCTTTTGATAATCGAACCTTAGTCTGATTTTATAATCTTTTGTTGATAAATAAATGAAAGCAAATTTTTTTAAGTATTGAACTTCTTGAATATGTCATTTGTCATAGATAATCGTTATCAATGTAAACGAATATCAATCATCAATCGACTAACAATCGATGTGCCGACTAACAATCGATGTGCCAACTAACAATCAATAGTTGAAGTTGTGGGACTTACTTGTTAGTCGGGTATCAGCCAACTAAACTTTAGGCATAAATTTTTTTAAGTATTTGATATATAGAGGCTAGCTGAATATCCTTCGATCGATCGAAGTCGAGTCGGTATATTTTTTGCTCGATCGAAGTCGAGTTAACTTATTATTCCACTCAACTATAGTTGAGTTGGTATATATAGTTGTCCACTCGATGTCGATCTATAGAGTCGATCGATCGGAGTCGACGTGTATAGTCGTCTGATCGAGATTGGGTCGGTATGTATATTGGCTGATTAGTCATCAATTAGATATCATATATCAAGTCGAGAATTTGTTTAAAACCAATCATATCATTTTAAATATGTTGTACATGTGGATAACTTCATTGATAGTACATTCAAAGGTTGCCTGCATTCCACATCTGGGGGACAGTAGTTCCATCAAGAGTTTCTAATCAGTATGCGCCTAGACGAAGTGTTTCGATCATCCTGTAAGATCTTTCCCATTTTGGAGATAGTTTTTTTTTATTCAAAGATTTTGAAATTTTTACTTTTCTCAGCACCAAGTCTCCAGGATGGAAGATCTTCAATTTGATCTTTGCATTATAATATCGGGCCACTCTTTGTCAGTATGCAGCCATTCTTATTTGAGCTCGCTGCCAAACTTCTGAAAGTATGTCCAAGTTGGCTCTTTGATAGTCAAAGTTGCTTGGCTCTGTATACTGCTCGACCCTCATTGATGGCAGTCCAATCTCCAATGGGATTACTGCTTCTGTTTCATATGCAAGGTTGAATGGTGACTCTCCTGTCAGAATGTGAGGAGTTGTCTGATAGGCCCATAAGACAGGGTATAGCTCTTCTATCCACAAGCCTTTAGCTTCATTCAGTCGAGGCTTGAGACCATGTAAGATTGTTCGATTTGTCACTTTCACTTCACCATTAGATTATGGATGGCCGACAGAGATGAGTTTGTGCGTAATATGAAGTTTCACACAAAATCTTATGAATTTTTGATTATCGAATTGTCGATCATTGTCAATGATGATGATATGTGATAATCTGAATTTGTATATGATAGATTTCTGGATGAAGTCTTTCATCTTTCCTTCGATGATTTGTGCTAAGGGTTTAGTTTCCATCCACTTGGTAAAATAGTCCACCACGATGCCTAAATTTTTTTTTTGATCGATCGCTAGAGGGAAGAGACCAAGCATGTCGATTCTCCACTGTGTAAATGGCCATAGTGTAATGATTGATATCAATTGGCTTGCTGGTTGATGCTGTATATTGGCATACTTTTGATATACTTCGTATCTCCGAACAAACTCAGTTGCATCTTTTCTCATGGTGGGTCAGTAGTACCCCTATCATAGAACTTTATAGGCTAATGATTTACCCCTCAAGTAATTTATCGAAGAGCATAGTCGACTTCAATAGGTCTCAGGCACTTAAGCAGGGAAAGAGAGAACAATCTTTTGTTTAATTGCCCGTTCATCAACACATATTAAGAAGCTGTCCACCTTAGTCGTTTGGCTTTCAATGAATCTTCTGGAAGGATACCATCAGTTGGGTATTGAATGATCGGATCTATCCAACTTGGTTCATCATTTATTTGATATACTTCATTGATCTTATCGATACTTGATTGTTCGAAATATTTGACGAACATTCAGTTGAGTAGATTGGAAGAAGTAGTCGCCAGTCTAGATAGTACATCGACATGTGCATTTTTACTTCTTAGAATATAAAAGATCTCAAAATATTTGAAGGTTTGAATGAAATCCCTCATCTTTTGAAGGTACTTTATCATGGTCAAGTCTCGGGCTTCAAATTCTCCCTTGACCTGTCTGGTGATTAGCTATGAGTCAGTGAAGATCTTCAAGTTATCTGTGCCAAGTTCTTTAGCAATTTTCAAGCTGGCTAGCAATGCTTCATATTCAGCTTGATTATTAGTTACCTTGAAGTTGAATTGAAGGGCATATTCAGTCACAGTCTTTTCAAAGTTGGTGAGGATGAGGCCGACTCCACTTCTTTGGGCGTTGGATGCTCCATCAACATGTAGCACCCATACCGATTTAGGTTCAGCCTCTAGATTCTTAACTTGCTTCGACTTATCATCAGATTTGTGCTTAGGTCTATCATCGGATACAATACACTCGGTGATAAAGTCGGCCAAGACTTGACCTTTCATTGATGGTCGTGGATGATACTCTTTGTTGAATTCACCGAGTTTGATTATCTACTTTACCATTCGATCAGAGGTATCTGGTCATTGTAAGATCACTTTCAAAGGCTGTTCTATCAAGACGACCACCAAGTGAGCTTGAAAGTATGGTCGAAGATGCTGAGTCGATATGATCAGAGCATAGAGCATTTTCTTTATCTTCAAATATTTGGTCTCGATATTGTGAAGTATTTTACTAGTATAGTATGTTGATCATTGAATTCGGGTTTTATCTTTTCGGATAAGAATCGAGCTGATTGCTTCCAAAAAAGTTGTCAAATAGAGATACAACACTTCCCCCCTATTTTGGTTTTGTGAGTAGTGAGGGAGACATCAAGTATTTTCTGTTAAAAAATATAAACGATTTCATGCATGTATTTAAAAAATTTTTAAAATAAATCATAGTAAAAAATAATTAGATTAATCATATTAATCTAACATACATATAATCTGATCAATAAATCAACCTACTCTAGGATTTATGACATAAAATGTGGCATATAAAATCTGAAAATTAGAAAATAAAATCTGCATGTATAGATGTGAGTAGTAGATCAAATCTATTTTTAATCTGAGTTCAAAACTCCATATCTGAGCATGGGTTGACGATCATTGCTGCTGATAAATATGGTAAAAAAGATACTCGCTAGTTACTCGCAGCTACACGGCGTGTCCGACCTCTACGGATAGTCCACTCGAAGTTTCAATTTGATCAATCTCTCAAGGAGTGCTAGATCGTACGAAGATCATCTTGTTGGCTGTTCTGGATTCTTTCTTCAAATCTTTCAAACTTTTTCAGAGGTTGAAGAAAGACATCTGGAGAAGATGAAGATGTAGAAGAAATATGGAGAGAAGACACTCTTCTTTCTTCTTTTTCTCTCTTCCCAAATTTTTAGGAACAAATCCTAGAATTCTAGGTTTCGCTCACCCAAAGAGGAGAGGGCTCGCCTCTTTTTCTCACACCATGAAGTCATGCCCAACCCCTATCACCGTAAAAAACACTTTTTAGATGTCTCTCTTGCATGCACAAGAGAAAAGAATCCCTTTTATTTTGGCATCCAAGTGGTTAGGTGGTTTAGAAGATGTCACCACATCAAAAAATCCCACGCCTACCTAGTTTGCATTGAGAAACATTTTCTCATGCCATGACTTAATGCTAAATCAGATCCCATCTGATTTTCCATGCCCACTCCTCTCTCTTTTGTTGAACAAAAGAAAAATTTCCAAGGAAATTGGGCGCACAAGGTAGGTAGGGTTATCCTTATCCAATAAGGAATTAAATCAAGATGGGATTTGGTTTCTAGTTGAATTCAAATCAAATTTGAATTCAAACCAACTTCCATCTTTGTCCATATGGGGCAGTGAGAAAGGAGAGGTGACATCAGAGTTTGGCATGGAGAAATCACATGCAAAACTTTTTTTAGTGTGAGGAATTGTGGCATCCAAAATTAGGTGGTGCAAGGGAAGAGGAGTCTAATCTTTTATGGACTCTTGGTTTTCTTATTTGACTTCAAACCAAATCATATTTGGTTGGACCCAAATAGATAGATGAAATCCAATCTAATTAGGTTCATAAATTTTTTATCAAATCTTAATCTAATTAGAAATTAATGAAACTAAAATCTTGATCAAATCAAGAATAATTCTTCCTTAGCGATTAGGTCATCTCATAACCTAATCGGATCAAATCTAATAGAATCAAATTCAATTAGATTTGATCCAAACATCATTGCTCAATCAAATTAAGCTAATCAGCAATCTAATTACTAATTAATTTTTTATTAATTTATTAATATTTAGTAAATTATTTCATCATAATTTTTGTTTAAGATTAATCATCAATCGAATTGATGATTACATCATTGAACTATTCTCAATCATTGATTAGCCACATGATCAGTTAGAAATTTCTTTTGAGTGTGACCCCATTGGTTCGAACCTAAGTCGGTAGCACAGTAATAAATTTTTAAACTAATCAATATAACCATCTAGCAATGAAATTCAATATCCGGATAGGTTGAATGATAGCGAAGCAACATTCAAGAACCTACTGACGTGTGGTTACCATATAATTCATTCCTTTGATCTTAATGCTCAAGAAGATCTAGAATTTATCTGTCAACCCTGGAATAGTCATCCATATTGTATTTCAATCCTTTAAATCTATCACATGGATTATTCAGATTCAGATTTTATCAAATTGAAATATAATGATGCATTATCTCCAACTTATTCAGAGGGATCAATTCATTTTTGACTCACACATCAACTTAAAAAGTACTTAACTGTATCCAAAAATCTTTCATCGTCATTGAATTAGAAATTCAGGTAGTCTAGCACCAAAGTACAGTGAGTTGCTTGCAAATCACCGTGGTGATCTCGGATCGGAGGGACACTTATACCCATACCCTTCGTGAGCTACTTTTAATAACAGAGTGCTCCATAGTTGATCACGTTCAATGAGATGTACTCCTATATCTCACTTGCATGCCATACCAGTGTCTTCATACCATTTGATTACAAAGATAATCAATGCATATGGCACACAATGACCTATACTTGATAATCACTATCATCCTATTAATAGCGTATCGTTTGGTCATGAACCAGTTTAAAGACTATACGATAAATCTTCTTTTATCAATCAAAGTAGTCTTAAAGACTTCATTACAATACAGAAGTTCATTAGAAGATGTAACTTTGTGATGAGAAGGACCAAATAACTTTTATTATTGATCAATTTATATATATTTATAATTAGCACAATCGTCAAATGATTGATTTTAGGATAGAATTCTTTACAACTCCCACTTAAAATAAAGCCAATCAGTATAGTATCATATACCCATCTTCAATATATCATCTCAGAACTCTTAGATATCGAGGCTTTAGAAAATACGTTGGTCAGGTTCTCCTTTCCATTGATCTTCTAAAGTTTGACGTTATCTCGATCTGTAATTTTTCGAATAAGATGGTAGCAATGCAAAATATTTAATAAGCTAATGGGACTTCGGCTCCTTGGCATGAGCTATGGCTCTGATGCTGTACAATGAACCTCTACAATCATTGAAGGGTGTCACTCCTAGCTTGTCAATGAATCTCTACAAGCACATAACTTTCTTGCAAATATCGGATGCTGCAATGCATTCTGTCTCACAAATTGAATTGGCTATATTGTTCTGCTTGAAATTTTTTTATTAGATTGCTCCATTATTTAGGATAAGGATGTATTTCGACACATTGTTGCTATTATTATGTCCAACTAAAAGTTAAAGTCAAAATCCATAAGTTTTAAGTTAGATTCTCCATAACCGAATCACCGGTCCTTAGTATTTTTCAAATACCTAAGGATGACTTTGCCTCGTAAATTGAAATGATTTTATTATTCTACTTGAAATTTTTTCAGCAGATTGCTCTATTATTTAGGATAAAGATGTATTTTGATATGTTCTTGCTATTATTATGTCCAACTAATAATTGGAGTCAAAATCTATAAGTTTTAAGTCAGATTCTTCATAACTGAGCCATCGATCCTTAGTATTTATCAAATACTTAAGGATGACCTTTCAGAGATTCTCACCTGGATCTTGTAGGTATCCACTCACTACCTCTGGTGAGTATACCATATTCGATCTCGTATATAGTGTACATAATAGAATAAATTCTACTCATAAATACTCTATGTACATAGACTGAGATAACCTAAGCAGCCTTTTAGATCTATCTCTGTAGATCTTTATCTCCAGGATGAGGGATGCTTTTCTCAAGTTCTTTATGGAGAATAATAATAATAGTGAAACTTTTATTCTCTATAATGTAAGGATTATTATTTTTGATTAAGAGAATTTTATTTATATACAAAATAAAAAAATATACTAACAGAACTATTGTCCATTAATATTTGCAGGATTTTTCTTCATTCTCAATGAAGTCATGTATTTTGATCATTTATCAAAATGCATGTTCAAATTCTAAAATTTTTAGCATTATGATAGGAGAAAATATCTCATTATGATCAATACCATAATATTGACGATATCTTTAGGCAACCAGATGAGCTTGTAGGTCTCAATCTTTTCATCTGCGCTCTCTGATCCTATTGAAGATCCACTTACACTCTATGAATTTTATCCTTTCGAGTGGATCAACGAGTGTCCATACACCATTGATTTTTATGGACCCCATTTCGAAATTTATGGCTTCAAGCCACTAATCAGATTTGAACTTTTGCATGGCATCCATGTAGGTAATCAGATCTTTGTTGTTCTCATCAAGTTCAACAGGATCACATTTCATAACTAGAAATTGAAGTATCTATTTGACAGATGCGCTATTCTATCGAATCTCCTTAATGGTACCTCTACAATAGATTTTGAATTTGATCTAATCAAATTCGATTCTATAAGTTCACTAGATTGTGTCGGTTCTTTTACCTATTGAACTTCATAAGTTTCATATTAGAGGCATCAGTTCTTTTATCAAGGTACTTCTTTTCTAAAAAAAAATATCAAATAATTTTTATTCTTTAGCAAGATAGAAGTAATATCCCTTAGATTCTTTGCAGTATCTTACAAAATAATATATATAGGATCGAGATCCAAGCTAATCGATATGCAAATACTTGACATAAATCGAACACTCCCAAATCTTAAGGTAAGAGAGTATCGACCTATGCTTAGTCCATATCTCATATGGTGTCTTTGCGACTGATGTACTCGAAATCCAGTTGAGAATATGACAAGTAATCTCAAGAGTATAATCTTAAAAAAAATTGACAGACTTGTAAACTCCATCATAGATCGAACTATATTTAACTAAGTCGATTCCAATAAGAGAGAATCCTATTTTCTTCTAGATATGTCAAAAATTTATTGAAAAGATATTCTCCTCCTTGGTCTAATCAAAGAGTTTCAATGCTCTTCCTAGTTTATTTCTGTACCTTATTATGAAATTATTTGAATATTTTAAATAATCTAAATTAATGACACTCATGTCCATAGGTCCAACACATCAGTATGTACTAGACTGAGAATATTGGCTCGTTCATCTTTTTCAGCAAAAGGTGACTTGATTATTTTACCAAGGAGATAGGATTGATAGGTTGATAATGATTCACAATCATTGACTTCAAGAATTATCTTCTGTTGATCTTATTCTTGTTTATATGATCGAGCCTACAATACTAAAGGTAGGCATCTGTGACATTATCTACTCTAAAGTGTTTATTTGTTACGTACAGTATACTAACAAGCTGTGATTATTCATAAATGTTATTTCTTAGTTATCCACATATGATTTTGACATCATTCATAATAACATCATAAAAATCATTCTTTGTTGAAAATGTAAATCCATATTTGATCAGAAGGCCTATGAAAATTATATTCATCAAAATGGATAATTATGACAATCACTGAAAATGATATTATTAGAATCAAAAATTTGCTCGATAATTTCTAAAGTCAGAATTGAAACATGACTTCAGCTCCAATATTCAGGAATCTTTTACTGTTTTCAATCTTTTTACTAATCTGAAGTCGTTGCAATAATTTGTAGATATGAATCGGACTTCTGGTATCTAATACCCAGGTAGTATTATCACGGATAGAGAAATCACTAGGTGTTATCACATAAGCACCATATCCAGCAATATTTACTGATTTCTCTTCCTTAGCCTATTGGATCATGAAAACTAGATATAGAGAATAATTCCTCTTCCAAGATTCTTGCTTCTTTTGAATGAAGTGCTTTGTCAGACTTAGGTTAACCTAAGACTCATTTGTCAGTTCAAGCCCCATAGCCCAAGCATGACAGCTTGCACTTACCTTTTCATTTCTTTCTCAAAAGATTGACGTTTTGTAGAAGACACATCCTTAGAGGTGCCAAAGAACTCCTTCAATATTTGAAAGATTTTCTTCAGCTAGTATTCTCAAATTTATAATTAAATTTATCATTCGACGCTGTCCTCATAATATACCGCACTATGATTCTATCATTAAGCTACTTCTAATAAGTATCTTTGATTTCATCATATTCGTTGGATGTAGAAATATTGGATGCTGGATCCATAATCATATATAGAATCCATTCGTACTTTAGAACTATTTGCAACTTCCAATACCAACCATCGAAGTTGGATCCTATAAGTTAGTTATTGTCAAATAATGAACAGAGCAACGAACATCTAGCCATAACTGAAAGAAAAATATAAGACCTCTATGCTTATGAATTGATTAAGCCTAAAGACTTGAACTTTAGTTTAAACATTCTCTCATTATTTTAATCGAATTGATAGTCTCTACTTTCAATTCGAGAAATTATTTTAATTTTTTAGTGGGTATTAGAATCCATACAGTTGCATATGAGTTCGACTTTGGCCGGCTCATCCATATACATCTATGGACTGGTTCTTAACTAATTATTTTACTAAATAATTTTTAGTAATTAATTTTATCCCAGTATCCTAATAGTAGACTTTGACCTCCACTGAAAGGTCTGCTTAGGTCCAACCATTAACATGATTATACTCAGAAATCTAACCATAAATAATCAGGCCCAATTTTGGTCGGTTATCTTGATCACCCATAAGAGAGACTCAACTGAGTCGTCATATATGAATGATAATTCTAGTAGCAGATGAGCATCAGACTTTTGTGCCATCCAATGATCATCTAACTATTGGACCTATTATCACTCAACTTAATGGGAGGCTATGATCTAGTCATTATCATAACTATTTTATTTTTAGGAACCTAATAATTTTAGAGAATTTAATTAATTAAACTGATAGATGAGAAAAGACTTGATCAGTTATTTTTAATCCTCCCACTGACTTTATCAAGTCAGATCAAAGAAGATTAGGCTTATCTGGTCTACCCAATCAGTCATAAATTCTCTCACTGACTCCATCAAGTTATGAAGAGGATTCAAGACAAGTTGGTTAACCCGATAAGTCACAAAATTCTCTCACTGACTTCATCAAGTCATGAAGAGGAATACAGACAAGTTATATTAGGGACATCTAAATCAGTCATACTAATTTTTTAATTAGCATGGGTCAACTCGTATCACTAAGCAATCTGATCAAAATATAATTCACTATGTTGGCTAAATAAGTAAGATCGATGGGAGGGATATACCACTAACTCGCCATAGATCTAATATATGCAGTAGCTCTTAATTAATGACCATCGATCAAAACCATAAAATTTATTTTAAACACCAACTAGTCAATTAGTTTTTAATTGGGTCAGTTTATAGATTTAAATTTGACCATTGAGCTAAAATCAAGATCTATTTAGTCTAATCAAAGACATAGACTTGACCAACTATAACTATTATATTTGATCTATAGTGTTCTTGACTTAATCTAAATCAATTTTTGGTTAGATTTGATCAACCACTCTTTTAGTTTATTAAATTTTTGATTCTAATCTTAGGTCTAACCCAATTAAAAAGATCTGATCTGAGCTAACCCATATCCTATATTTTATGCAATGTTATTAGATTTTTAATTCATAATTTTAGATTTAAGAATTTATCTCTTAATTCTCAATTAAGTATAGCATTAACATAGGTCAAGATTTTTAATTGAACCAATTTTAATTTGTAAACTCCTTTACAATTCGTAAACTTCTTTATATTGATTTTATGCATAATTATTTAATTCTAAAAATTGAGTCGGCTCACCCCTGGACTGAGCCACTTCATAACAATGGGTCGATTAAGTTATAAACTTAGTCGGCTCATTAAGATAAGTAATAATATTTATTTTCTACCTTTGTAAATTGGGTTAGCTTAGCAGGAAGCTGAGCTGACCAACCAAGGTACTGAGTCGACTCAAATCAAAATTGAGTTGACTCAGCAGGTAGAAACAACAATACTTTGTATAATTTTTAGATCTAAATAATTTTACATAAATAAAAATAAAATCAATCATAAATTAATTTTAGATCTTATCTAAATTTATTTATAATTTTAGATTTTATTTTTTATGATTAAATAATTTTAATCACTAAGATTAGATGTTACTACTTTTCGTACAACTTGTATCACATACAACAATCCTAAGATTTCAATTCTAAGATTTTATAAAAAAATAATTTTTTTTTCTTTCATGGTGTATCTTCATGAACAAACAGTATCCCTACACACCATAAGAGATCCCTATGGAATGAGAGGAGAGGGTCTTAAAATCTTACTTTCTTCTATGATCAGACGGCCAAGAATATCCAATCCGATTACTTGACTACTAGGTATTTAATCAAAATATATCATATATGAAAAAATTTAGATCAAATATAAATCATTTCAGATCTGATTTCAATATTAGATCATATCTAAATTAGATCAAAGATATCATATGCATCATTTAAAATCAGATTTTATCAAAGATCAGCACAAACTAGGACAACCTTTTCACCGTAAGAGATAAATCCTACAGCAGGATAATCTTATTTCAGTTTATACGATCAATCAATAATTAAATTTAGATCTAAGATATCACATATAAGATCTAAATATAATTAAATTTTAGATCTAATATACACATATAATATGTCATAATGAACGTAGGCTCTGATACTACTGTTGAAAAATATAGACGATTTCATGCATGTATTTTAAAAATTTTAAAATAAATTTTAATAAAAAATAATTATATTAATTATATTAATCTAACATATATATGATCTGATCAATAAATCAACCTACTCTAGGATCTATGACATGATACGTGGTATATAAAATCTAAAAATCAGAAAATAAAGTCTGCATGCATAGATGTGAGCAGTAGATCAAATCTACTTCTAATCTGAGTTCCAAACTCCATACTTGAGTGTGAGTCGACGATTGCCGCTGCTGATAAATATGGTAAAAAAGATTCTCATTGGTTGCTTGCAGCTGCACAGTATGTTCGACCTTTATGGATGGTCCACTCGAAGTTCCGATCTGATCGATCTTTCTGAGAGTGCTAGATCGAACGAAGATCATCTTGTTGGCTGATCTGCATTTTTTCTTCAAATTTTTCAAATCTTTTCAGAGATTGAAGAAGGACATCTGGAGGAGATGAGGATATAGAAGAAATATGGAGAGGAGACACTCTTCTCTCTTCTTTTTCTCTCTTTCTAATTTCTTAGGAACAAATCCTAGAATCCTAGGTTTCGCTCACCCAAAGAGGAGAGGGCTCTCCTCTTTTTCTTATTCCATGAAGTCATGCCCAACCCCTCTCACCATAAAAAATACTTTTTAGATGTCTCTCTCGCATGCATAAAAGAAAAGGATCCCTTTTATTTTGGCATCCAAGTGGTTAGGTGGTTTAGGAGATATTGCCACATCAAAAAATCCCACGCCTACCTAGTTTGCATTGAGAAATATTTTCTCACACCATGACTTAATGTTAAATCAGATCCCATTTGATTTTCCACACCCACTCTACTCTTTTTTGTTGCATAAAAGAAAAATTTCCAAGAAAATTGGGCGCACAAGATAGGTAGGGTTATCCTTATCCAATAAGGAAGTAAATCAAGATGGGATTTGGTTTCTAGTTGAATTCAAATCATATTTGAATTCAAACCAACTTCCATCTTTATTCATAAGGGGCGGTGAGAAAGGGGAGGTGACATTAAAGTTTGGCATGGAGAAATCTCATGCAAAACTTCTTTTAGCGTGAGGAATTGTGGCGGCCAAAATTAGGTGGCGCAAGAGAAGAGGAGTCCAATCTTGTATGGACTCTTAGTTTTCTTATTTGACTCCAAATCAAATCATATTTGGTTAAACCCAAATAGATAGATAAAATTCAACCTAATTAGGTTGATAAATTTTTTATCAAATATTAATCCAATTAGAAATTGATTGAATTAAAATCTTGATCAAATCAGAGATAATTCTTCCTTAGCGATTAGGTCATCTCATAACCTAATCGGTTCAAACCTAATTGAATCAAATTTAATTAGATTTGATCCAAACATCATTGCTTAATCAAATTGAGCTAATCAATAATCTAATTGCTAATTAATTCTCTATCAATTTATTAATATTTAATAAATTATTTTATTATAACTTTTGCTTAAGGTTAATCATCAATCGAATTGACGATTACATCTTTGAATGATTCTTAATCATTGATCAGCCACATGATTAGTTAGAAATTTCTTTTGAGTGTGACCCCATAGATTCAAACCTAAGCCGGTAGCATAGAAATAAAATTATGAACTAATTAATATAATCATCTCGCAATAGGATCAGACGTCCGGATAGGTCGAATGATGGTGAAGCAACATTCAAGAACCTACCGACGTAGGGTTATCGTATAATTCATTCCTTTGACCCTAATACTCAAGGAGACCTAAGGTTTAACTGTCAATCCTAAAATAGTCATCCACATTATATTTCAATCTTTCAAATCCATCACATGGATTATCTGATCTCAGATTTTGCCAAATTGAAATATAGTGATGTATTAAGTCCTACTTATTTGGATGGATTAATCTCTTTTTGAATCACACACCGACTTATCAAGTACTTGACTGTACTCAAAAATTTTTCATCACTGAATTAAAAATTCAGGTAGTCTGATACCAAAGTACAATGAGTTGCTTGAAAGTCACCATAGTGATCTCAGATCGGAGGGACACTTATATCCATACCCTTTGTGAGCTACTCTTGACAGCAGAGTGCTCCGTAGTTAGTCACGTTCAATGAGATATACTCCTACATCTCACTTGCATATCACATCAGTGTCTCCACATTATTTGGTTACAAGGACCACTAATGCATGTGGCACACAACAATCTACACTTGATAATCACTATTGTCCTAGTAATAGCATATTGTTTAGTCGTGAACCAGTTTAAGGACTATGTAATAAATCTTTCTTTATCGATCAAAAGTAGTCCTAAGGACTTCATCACAATACAGAAGTTCATTAGAAGATATAACCTGATGATGAAAAAGGCCAAATAACTTTTATTATTGATCAATTCATATACATTTATAATTAGCATAATCATCAAATGATTGATTTTAGGATATAATTTTTAATATTTTTTAGATTTTCGAAGGATTGTTGGCATTCATTCGATCATGAAAAATTCTTCGTTTGCTGCAAGATCTTGAAAAAGGACTGACACCTTGCTACTGACTTCAAAATGAATCGACTAAGTATAGTAATCCTTCCATTTAGTTGTTGTATCTCCTTTTTGAAACTGAGATGCTTCATGTAGATAATAGTCTTTTTCTTTTTTAGATTATCCTTGATTCTCTATTGTGACACAAAAAATTCGAAAAATTTTTCAACATTCACCTCGAATGCACACTTGATCGGATTCAACTTCATCCAATATTATCGAAGTATGTCGAAGGCTTCTTCCAAGTCTCAGATATGGTCATAAGTTTTGACACTTTTCACTAGCATGTCATTGACATAACCTCCATGTTACGCTCGATTTGTATCTTAAATACCTTGTTGACCAATCATTGGTATGTCGTTCGATATTCTTCAAGTCGAATGGCATCACCTTATAGCAGTGAATACCTTTGTCGGTTGTGAAGGCTGTGTTCTCCTCATTTTTGGATGCCATTCAGATCTGATTGTATCTCGAGTAGGCATCCATGAAACTAAGGAGTCTGTGCCCCGATATTGCATCGTCTAATTGATCGATCTTCGATAGAGGGAAGCTATCCTTTAGACATGCTTCGTTTAAATTGGTGTAGTTGATGTAGATTTTTTATTTTTCATTGGCTTTTCTTACCATTACAATGTTGGCTAGCCAATCCGAATAGTTGGCTCCTCTGATGAAACCTATCACAAGAAGCTTGTCTACTTTTTTATCAATGACCATCTGCCTCTCTGGTGCAAAAAGTCTTTTCTTTTGTCTCACTGATTTGACTTTCGGATCGACATTCAACCAATGAGTTATTATTTCTGGGAGACTTTTTGATATGTCAGCTGCTGACCAAGTAAAAACATCGACATTGGCTTTCAGTAGTTCTATCAGTTGCTTTCGCTCCGACTCAAGTAATTGTGATTCGATTTGAATAGTTTTAGTCGAGTCATCTTCTCTCAATAGGATCAAAACTATTTGTTCGATGGGTTCGTCCCTTTCTTCATTATCTTTCTGATCTAGTTTGTCAACTGACAGAGGGTCTTCAGGCTTATTGCCTTCGATAGAAAATATGAAGCAGCATCAGATCATTTGTTGATCCCCTTGCATCTCTCCGACTCCACTCTTTGTTGAAAATTGGACGAGGAGATGATAAGTCGAGACTACCGTTCTCAATACATTAAGTCCCGATCGTTCGAGTATGGCATTGTAAGCCAAAAAAACTCGAACAATCATGAATGTTAAGAGGATGGTGCTTTATCATGGTTCGGTTCCTATAGTCAGAGGGAGAGTAATTTTGTCCTCCACATTGACTGCAGCTCTTGTGAAACTGATCAAGGATGTAGAGACTCTCCTGAGTCAGTCAGTCGACAGTCTATTTAGGAGAAAGCAGAGTAGAATAATATATTTGGAGAGCTTTCATTATTTATAAGAATTATTTTTATATCATAATTTGGTATCATCATCGAGACGACGACAGTATCATCATGAATGTACTCCTCGATCATCATCATCTGAAAAGGAGATTACATTATTATGCCATTGCTTTTTAGATGACTCTTCTTCGAAAGTTGCTCTCTAGTCTCTTGATCATCCAAAAATCATGTTGATGACTCTCATCATTGATCGATTGTTGTTCATTTTCTCAGGTTGAAGCTGAGATTGTTGGTCGGTAGAAGGTTGAGTCGGACGATTGCATCGAAATTTTTGAGGTAGCCTCATCGAATCAGAATTTTTATTTCATCCCTGAATTGAATACACTGTTCGGTATCCTGACCGTGATCATAGTGAAACTGACAGTATTTTCTCTTATCGCGACTCCTCGATGGTTCTTTCATTGGTGGGGGGTGATGGAGATACTCTTCTCCCTCAATCTTCATTAAAATCTGTGCACAAAGAGCAGAGAGAGAAGTGTAGGAGTCATACTTGTTGCCATAATTATTTGACTTTGGATTCCGTTGGTGGGGTGAAGCTCCTTTGCTATACGATGTCTGATTTGGTTTGATCGGAGCTCCATTTTTTTGTTTCTTTTTCTTCTGATCTTTTTCTTCTGATTGGCATCGATCAGTAGCACCTTCGTTCGTATGTATATATTTATACTCACATTTAAGAAGTTCAGCATATGTCCGAGGGAGGGTCTTATTCAGAGAATATATAAACTTGGATCCTGTCTGACCCCTCTTCATAGTCGAGATGGCCATATCTTTATTGAGGTCCCAGACCTCAAGTGTGGCGGTGTTGAAACACACCATGAAGCTTCTCAGTGTCTCTCCTTCATTCTGCTTGATGGAGAAGAGACTATCGGATGTTCGTGACATTCTCCTATTGGTGTTGAAGTGTGCCATGAATGATTCCTCCAGCTGCTCGAAGGAGTGGATGCTTTCTAGTTGGAGCCTAAAATACTAGGCTCGAGTAGCTTTCTGAATTATAGCTGAAAAACCAAAGCATAAGAGGACGTCGGTTGCCCTTTAAATCATCATGAGAGCCTTATAGCTCTTCAAGTGATCGACAAGATCGGTGGAGCCATCATAAGGCTCCATCTGTGGCATCTTAAATCGAGTCAAAATTGGTTCATCTAAAGTGCATCGGGAGAAGGGTGGAGCAGTGTGGATATCAAGGTTATTGGAGGATCCTCGGCCATCCACCTGAAGTTGGACAAGTCGGCGGTCGATTTTTCTGAACTTACATTCATAGTCGTCAAGCCTCCATTGTTGGAAGAATGCAGGGGTAGAATCTCTCAAAGAACTGGATGAGAAAGTTGAGGGCGTGCGTGGCCTCTTCCCCTTCTTGTCACTATGGTGACGAGAAGGGGAAGGGGACCATCGCTATTGTCGAATGGCATGGTGGGAGTACCGGGAAGGTGGTGGCTCGACATGATGAGAATATTGAGCCGATTGTCATTCCGAAGATGGAGAAAGAGATCATCGAGGGATGCAGTGACTGTGCCTGAATGGCACTGTACGCACCGCCGGCTCTTCTGCCATTGGTTGCTATTGTTGCTATTGTGTTTGCTAATGTTGGAGGTTGTGTACTGTTTCTATCAGTATTTTCATCTGCTGCATTAAAGCAGCAAGTTGTTGTGTATCCGTTGTAACAATTGGATGCGAAGAACTAGACTTTGCCATTGGAAGTAGATGTGAGAGATCTTTCTAACGGAAAGATTGTCTGGCGGAGCCGGTGGAGTTATTCTAGGCTCTTATCTTTGCCATGACTGGATCCATTCTCTCCTTACCTGACGCGCCAATTTGTTGCGGTCAATCCTTGAGTGCGTCTGAGTTCGATAATGAGCAACCTGCAAAATAAGTCCACATTGATCGTAGTTATATCCGATGAAGACCCTTCGATGCCTAAATCAATGGAGAGTGATGAACGGCACAGTTGAAAATAGATTTCGATAGAATATTGATCCAAAAGTATTTTACCCTCGTTGTTTTCTTACCTCCTCTTTTATAAACAACTTGGATGTAACTATTTGTGACGATTAGGCATGTAGAATCTTACTTATCCCGACATTATGTGATTGTAAGATGGATAATTCATGCCCACCAATAATCATGGTAAGTATCCATTATACTCTTTGCGCTGGCTATTTCTGCCATACCGACTGTTGGTGCAAAAATCCACCTGCACCAGAGAAGCTGGAGTCGAGGGAGTCGCGGTCGCCGTCGGGACCTGCAAAAGAAATCTAAACCGGAGGTGGGGTTGCTCCGGCAAGATCCTCCGACGCTCAAGTCAGTTCTCTGCCTCAATAAGAATGGAGTGCTCGAACAAAAGTTTTAGCAGAGTTTTGGGATAGAATTTTGAGCTTAGAGAATAACGTATCTGGGGCCCCCTTTTATAGGCGGAGGGGGCAACAGACTGATAGCGATGTCTGTAACCGTCTGGTAGTGGGCTGCCCAGGGTCAGGCAGAGTTTGTTGCGAAGAGTAGTGGAGTGGGATCGTGGCCACTGCCGGGACATGCCACGTGGAGTCTGTTGCGGGTAGTGGAACGGCGTTCGTTGTCGCAACTTGCTAGGGGGTGGAGGAATCACACGGTATCCGTCGCAGGGAGTGGAACAAAATCGTGGTCATTATGGCGATCTGTCAGGGAGTGATGGAGCCGCACGGAATCCATCACAGGAAGTGAAGCAGTGCCGTGGCCGTTACTGCGGCCTATCAGGGAGTGATGGAGCCGCACGAAATTTGTTACAGGAGGTGGAGCAGAGTCGTGGCTATTGCTGCGGTCTGCCAGGAGGTCCAGGCCTGTCGATCGAAGTTCGGCTGGAGTATCTGGTGGAGAGAGGTGGCTAGCTACCCGTCTGAGAGGAGCTCGGGGTCTGGCTCCCGTAGGAGTTCGGACGAAGTCTTCCTTCAGTCAAAATCGGAGACGAGGTCCGGCTTCCGTGGGGGTCCGGATGGAGTCTTCCCCCAGACGGAGTCAGAGACAAGATCTGGCTCCCGTAGGAGTCCGGATGGAGTCTTCTTGCGGTTGAAGCTGGGGATGAAGTCCGGCTCCCATAGGAGTCTGGGCGAAGTCTACCTGCAATTAAAGTCAGGGGCGAAGTCTGGCTCCCGTAGGAGTCCGGATGAAGTTTACCAGCGGTCAAAGTCGGGGACGAAGCCCGACTCCCGTAGGAGACTGGACGAAGTCTACCTGCAATTAAAGTCAGGGGCGAAGTCCGGCTCCCGTAGGAGTCCGGATAAAGTTTACCAGCGATCGAAGTTGGGGACGAAGCCCGACTCCCGTAGGAGTCCAGGCAGAGTCTTCCCGTAGCTGAAGTCGGAGATGAGATCTGGCTCCCGTAAGAGTCCGGACGGAGTCTTCTTGTGGTTGAAGTCGGGGACGAAGTCCAGCTCCCGTAGGAGTTCGGATGAAGTCCACCTGCAATTAAAGTCAGGGGCGAAGTCTGGCTCCCGTAGGAGTCTGGGCGAAGTCCACCTGCAATTAAAGTCAGGGGCGAAGTCCGGCTCCCGTAGGAGTCCAGACGAAGTTTACCAGCAGTCGAAGTCGGGGACGAAGTTCGGCTCCCGTAGGAGTCCGGGCGGAGTCTTCCCATAGCCGGAGTCGGAGATGAGATTTGGCTCCTGTAGAAGTCCGGACGGAGTCTTCTTGTGGTTGAAGTCGGGGGCGAAGTCCAGCTCCCGTAGGAGTCCGGATGAAGTCCACCTGCAATTAAAGTCAGGGGCGAAGTCCGACTCCCGTAGGAGTCCGGATGAAGTTTACCAGCGGTCGAAGTCGGGGACCAAGCCCGGCTCCCGTAGGAGTCCGAGCAGAGTCTTCCCGTAGCCGGAGTCGGAGACGAGATCTGGCTCCCATAGGAGTTCGGACGGAGTCTTCTTGCGGTTGAAATCGGGGGCGAAGTCCGGCTCCCGTAGGAGTCTGGGCGAAGTCTGCTTGCAGTAGAAGCCAGGGATGAAGTCTGGCTCCCGTAGGAGTCTAGGCGAAGTCCACCTGCAATTAAAGTCAGGGGCGAAGTCCGGCTCCCGTAGGAGTCCGGACGAAGTTTACCAACGGTCGAAGTCGGGGACGAAGCCCGGCTCCCGTAGGAGTCCGGGCGGAGTCTTCCCGTAGCCGGAGTCGGAGACAAGATCTGGCTCCCGTAGGAGTCTGGACGGAGTCTTCTTGCGGTTGAAGTCGGGGGCAAAGTCCGGCTCCCGTAGGAGTCCGGATGAAGTCCACCTGCAATTAAAGTCAGGGGCGAAGTCCGGCTCCCGTAGGAGTCCGGACGAAGTTTACCAGCGGTCGAAGTCGCGGACGAAGCCCAGCTCCCGTAGGAGTCCCGGCGGAGTCTTCCCGTAGCCGAAGTCGGAGATGAGATCTGGCTCCCGTAGGAGTCCGGACGGAGTCTTCTTGCGGTTGAAGTCGGGGGCGAAGTCCGGCTCCCGTAGGAGTCTGGGCGAAGTCTGCTTGCAGTAGAAGCCGGGGACAAAGTCCAGACGCAGTTCACTTGCAATTGACGTCGGGGGCGAAGTCCGGCTCTCGTAGGAGTCCGGAGAGAGTCTAGAAGATGGTCGATCATCATGAAAATTTGGGTGGAGTCCGTCTGTCGTGAAGAATCCGGTCGACGTTGGTGGGGGCTTATCCGTCAGCAAAATTTGGGAGTGTTGCGGGGGCTCGGCCGCCCGAGAGATTTGAAGAGACGTCGTCGAAGGCCGGAAGTCGGTTGAATCCTCGGAGGGTCACTCCCGTCACGAACTTCGACTGGGGGGTATTTTATACCCAACACTAGTCCCCCTACTTTCGAGTTCGAATTTCGAATGAAGGAAGTACAGAAAAATTTTCGCAGCCGAAGTTGTCCCCTTGAATCCCGTGCACGATCGCCCCCAGATATTTTGGCATTAAATGCGCGTGTGCTGGAGTCTTTTCGAATCGGGGCGATTCGAAGGGACCTTTCGAAATTTTTGCTGGTACGTTGGTCCAGGTACGGTGCAGTAATGGCTCTGTCAGCTGTCAGCCATTTTTAGCCGCCTGCTGTGGCGAGTGGGACACGTGTCGAGCATGGGTCGGTCTGGGGGATTCGCGATCATTATGGCGCCGGATCCCAGGGTCTATTTAAACCCGCCCTTCCGCCTTTAGGGGTCCTATTCCGCCTGAGAGTTCTATCGGTGTCTGCCTTTTCTTCGAGAGCCCTGACCCTCCTTGGCGTCTTCTTTGGCCCTAGGCGTCCTTCGAGTCATCCCTGTCCTCGCCCCCCTGCATCCTTCAGAGCGATCTAGGTTAGTCCCAAAATTTTTATTTTTCTTCTTGCCATTTAGGGGCCTTTTCTCCTCCATTTTTCTTCTGTCGCATTCCTCTGGTTTGGTCTCCCGCGACCCCTCGTCCCTTGTCCCGTCTGATTTCTCCGGGATCTTTAGGGTCTTCGTTTGAAATCATTCGAAATATCTTCCGGCACCCTCCGCCTCTAGTGGTTCCGGGAGTTCTTCCGCCTCAGCCCCCCAGGACCCCCACTCTGTAGACGAACCTACATCTGAGGCTGGGCTTCGCCCGATTTTTGCGTCGGGTGCCATTCCCTGCTCCCTGACTCCGGATGAACTCCTACTGATAAGGGTTCAGTATGGAGTTCCTCCGGAGTACGATCTGGAGCTTCCTGACCCCTCCGACCGGGCTAGCACTCCCCCACCCGATCGTTTTTGCCTGTATGAGGAGGCCTTCCATGCCAGACTCTGACTTCCGCTTCCATCCTTTGTCGTCGCCCTTTTCTGCTTCTTAGATATCTCTTTAGCTTTAGTTGCTCCGAATTCCTTTAGGTTTTTGATAGGGTTCCCCTCTCTTTGCCACGTAGTCGAAGTTCAGCCATCCCTTTCTTTGTTTAGGCATTTTTACACCTTCAAGCGTCACCCTTCGGTGAAGGACTGGTGCTATTTCTCCCCCCAATTTGGCAAGAAGGGGTTGCTGAAAGGTGCTCCTTCTTCGATCCACAACTGGAAGGAGAAGTACCTCTTCGTCCACTGCCCGACGTTGAGGCTTGGATTGCCCCCTTGGGGCTCTCTGAGGGACTCTGTCCGTCGGGCCCCCAGCCTGGGGGAGGACGACCTTCAGGCCGCCCGGAAGCTTCTTGACTATTCCGCTCCTTCCCTTCCCAACCTTCTGAAGGAGTAATTTCTGTTCAACATCGGTTTGAGCCCCCAGGATCCTGCGAGTATTCCATCTTTTCTTTTCTCTTCTTTTCTTCCGTCCTTCTTCTTTTTTTTTTCTTTTTTTTTTCTCTTCTTTTTTTTTTTTGCGTGTCACTTCTTCCTTTTTCATCCCATCGTTGATTTTTGATTTGATTTTTTTTTTCAGGAATGGACGTCAAAGCAGCACGGATGCTTGCCAGGGGCCTTAAGGCCCACAAAAGAAAGGGCGTCGCGGCCTCCAGATCAGCAAAGAAGATCAGAGTGGAGGAGACGAGCTCGACCGCGCCTGTCCAGGTGGCCCCCGCGGTCGACGTTCCTTCGGACGTCGAACCATCGGCTCCCCGGGCCTCTTCAAGGAGTCCCCCCACTGGGGCTCTCGTTTCGGGGGTCCGTTCCATGGAGGCGCCCGTAGTCGAGAGGAGGAGGAGAAGAAAGTCGGTGGCCCGCAGGGTGAGTAGCCACCGAGCCGCCGTTGAAGAGTCCCTTGGTTCCGAAGAAGAGCCGGAGAATCCCTTCAATGACAGGGACTTGATCAAGCGGTTGATCGACGGCTGTATTCTGCCTGAAGTCGCCGAGAGGATTGATCGCGCCGATCCTGAGCAGCGGATTTGGGACTCCCTAGGGTCCTTTCTCGATGTAAACAAATCTTCATTTAATTTGCTTTTCGACCCTTGTTCTGATCCCCTAGCCGCCCTTGCAGATTGGGCACCAGCTCCTTGCCAATATCGAGGCGACGAACCGGGCGAGGAGGGAGGCCATCCAGGCAGAGAAGTGTCGCCAGGCCAGAATCACCCATCTCGAAGAGAAGGCAGCCGAGGTAGTCGCCCTCCAAGAGGCCCTGGAGAGAGAAAAATAGGCTCGGGAGGAAGAGAAGCAGACTCGGAGGAGACGGTGAGAAAGGCGGAGGCCGAGGTCGCCAATTTGGCGGAGCAGATTTCGGTCCTGATCTCGTAGGCCAGGGTCCTTGCGGTGGAGGAGTTCAAAGCCTCTGCGGAGATGAGGGACCTGAACATCAGGTTCGGCTAAGAAGCATTGATCAAGGGGTTCAAGCTCTGTCAGGAGAAGGTGGCCAGGAAATTTTTCGAGCTCGATCTCAGCTTCTTGGGCGAGGAGTCTGATGATGAGGCCGGTCCCTCTCCTACTGCTACTGCTGCTGCAGCCCCCCTTCCAGGGACATCGAGCTCTCCAACTCCTACTGTAGAGGTCTGAGACCTCCGACCTTGTATTTTTCTTTTACTGTAATTTTTTTTCCTTTTTATCTTTAAGAAACATTCAATCAATAAAGTTGAATTTCTCGTCGTGGATGGCTTCTCCTCTCTTCCCTCCTCCTTTTTTATTTTTCTTTCTGCAATGAGACGCGCCTTGACGCTTTTGTCTCCCGATGACAGTGTCCTGTCGAAGCGCTTCCCCTACCATAGGGGATTCTGCTGAAGTCCACGATCCAGCGGCTGAAGAAGAAAGTTCTTCATTTGACAAAAAGGTCGAAGAAGATGGAAGGCGAGCTTCGCAGGTTGAGGGAGAGTCACTCTGAAGCCACTGCGGAGGCCACCCGCTTTCGGAACCTCCATGTGAAGGGGATCATGGAGTACAGCTGGAGAAAGACAAACTTCGAGAAGGAGCTCGAGGAATACAAGAAGCATGCCAGCGACCAATCTTGGGCTCAGGCTGCCAAGATCAGTTCTCTTAGAGTGGAGCTGTCGGCTACCCAGGAGAGGATTGGCCAGTTGGAAAGAAGTTCATTCCGATTTTTGACTCGGGCCGACAGTGATCGGGAGTGGTCGAAGAAGGTCTCCGACCTCCAGCAACAGCTCCAGGATGCCGAGGTGAGCTATGATGCGTACCGGGTCGGCTGGCGCAAGCAGGTGGACGAATACAAGGGGAGGCTCAGGATGGCGACCGACGAGGTTGCCCGTCTTCGAAGGCACCTAGCTGAGGGGGCTCAATCTGCTTCCACTCGGGATTTCGACGAACTCCAATCCCTGAGAAGGACCGCAGAAGAACTATCCGTCGCTCTTGGGGAGGGGAAGGCCGAGCTGCAGCAATTGAAGATCCAGCTGGTGTACGAGCAGCGGGCAGTTAAGGACGCGGAGGCGAAATCCGAGGTCCTGAGAAAGAGGCATCGAGAGGTGGAGAATGAAAGCCAACGACTTCGTCGGATGTTCTAGGATATGCTGCTGAAAAAGAGAGAGCTAGAAGAGGAAGTTGAAAATCTGAGGTAGTCTCTGATAAGGAGTGAAGCAGATAATTCGAGGTCAGAAGGAGCAGAGCTTCCCTAGGGCTCTTTTTGGCCTTCCGTCTTTCCATGTATATATTTTCTCTTTTGTTGTTTTGTTTTGTTCTTGTGGTTTTGCTTTTCTTCCTTTAGCCTTCTGGGTTCGTGGTGTATATTTCGCGAATGAAATGAAAAGAGAATTTTGTGTTACCTCATCCGCATATTGTATTAAATTGTCGTCCGTCAAATTTTTTTTGTCTTTTGACTTGTTCGACATCGACGTCGTTTGGAGGTGCCCAGTCGTCGCCACGCTGATCTACTTTTCTTGTCGTCCATGGTTGTAGGCTCGAGCTCGACGGTCCGAACTTCGCATTACCTCGAAGGGGTCATTGTTTTCTTGACCTGTGTCGAGAGCCTTCTTAGAGACCGGGGATGTTTGGTAGGAACTTCCCATCTTTGTTGAGACGAGGTCCCCTAGGTCTTTGGTGTGGTTTGTTTTTCATTTGTTATCGATGTAATTCGTCGCTTTCCTTTTTAATTCTCCTCCTTTTTTCCGAGTGAGGGTCCTCCCCTTACTTTTCGTGAGGTTGCGTAGAAGTGTAGAGGTGTCATTGAGGAAACTTTTTCCTTTATCCATTTTATTGGGCAGTCAGATTATTGTCATCGTCAGGGTGAGGTTCTCCTTCTGTTCTTGACGTAGTCAATCTCAGCTCAGGTTAGGACGAGGTTCTCCTCCTGTTTCTAACGGGGCTGTGGGGGCACATAAGGGTCGTTGCAAGGGCCTCTCCCTCCATCCGGTCTAAAAGAACCGGGCCTTCGACTTTGCTCATGTCAGGACGAGATTCTCCTCCTATTCCTAACATGGCTGTGGGGGCACATTAGGGCATTATAGGGCCTCTCCCCCCATCCGGTCTAAAAAAATCGGGCCTTTGACTTTGCTCATGTTAGGATGACGTTCTCCTCCTATTCCTAACATGGCTGTGGGGGCACATTAGGACGTTGTAGGGCCTCTCCCCCCATCCGACCTAAAAGAATCGGACCTTTGACTTTGCTTATGTTAGGACGAGGTTCTCCTCCTGTTCCTAACATGACTATGGGGGCACATTAGGGCGTTGTAGGGCCTCTCCCCCCATCCGGTCTAAAAGAACCGGATCTTCGACTTTGCTCATGTTAGGACGAGGTTCTCCTCCTGTTCCTAACATGGCTGTGGGGGCACATTAGGGCGTTGTAGGGCCTCTCCTCCCATCCGATCTAAAAGAACCGGGTCTTCGACTTTGCTCATGCTAGGACGAGGTTCTCCTCCTATTCCTAACACGGCCATGGGGGCACCTAAGGGCCGTTGTATGGGCCTCTCCCCCAATCCGATCTTAAAATAATCGGACTTTCATTTTACTTATGTTAGGATGAGGTTCTCCTCCTGTTCCTAACACGGCCATGGGGGCACCTAAGGGCCGTTATATGGGCCTCTCCCCCAATCCGATCTTAAAATAATCGGACTTTCATTTTACTTATGTTAGGACGAGATTCTCCTCCTGTTCCTAACACGGCCATGGGGGCACCTAAGGGCCGTTATATGGGCCTCTCCCCCAATCCGATCTTAAAATAATCGAACTTTCATTTTACTTATGTTAGGATGAGGTTCTCCTCCTGTTCCTAACACGACCTTGTTTTGATTGTTTGAAGGGGTTATCCCCAGTCGTAACAAGCTCATGTCGAAACGGAAAGACATGCCAAGTCGAAAGGAATTTTGATTCAAAGCAAAGTCGTTAGTAATACATTTACAGGCTTTTCGAGTCCCATGGACGTGGAAGGTCTGCTCCTCCTTGGGGTCCTCTGGTGACGGAGTTGATGATCCCGATTGGAGGTCGATCTCCGGGCTACTCTTCCCTCCTCGGTGGCTCAGGCTGCGGTAGGGCCCGTGGCCGATCTTCTCTACCCTCAGGTCGGCGCCGAATGAACCTATCGAGTCGACCTCACCGAATGAGCTCCTCGATCTCGTCTCGGAGCTAGATGCATTCCTCCGTGTCGTGGCCGTGGTCACGATGGTAGAGGCAGAACTTGTTGGGGTTGCACTTTCCGGGGTGCGTGCGCATTCTTTCTGACCTTGGAAGCTGCTCTCTGACCTCCATCAGCATCTGGGTTTTCGATGCGTTGAGGGGGGCATAGTTGCGGAACCTTCCTAGGGGAGAGCCCCGTCGAGGTTGACGCTCTGGGCTTCCCTGCCTGCGTGCTCGAGGAGGAGTCTGGACGCGCTTGTGCCCGGGAGGAGTTCGGGAACGTGGTCGAGCTTCTCTTGTCCCTTTTTCGACTGCGGGCTTACTCGAGTCTCCCACCTGTCGCTCTCTCACGGTCTCCTCATCCTTCATTTTGAAGGCTTCTTCCGCTCGGGCATATCCTTCGGCCCGAGCCAACAGATCAGCAAAATCTCTAGGGTACTTCTTTTTCAGGGAGAATAAAAGGTCGTTCTTCTGAAGGCCGCCTTTCAGAGCGGCCATCGCTACCGACTGGTCCAAGTTTCGGACCTCCAGCGCGGCGACATTGAAGCAATTGATGTAGGCCCGAATGGACTCCCCCTCCCTCTGCTTGATGTTGATGAGGGACTCCGAACCCTTCCGGGGGCGCCGGTTGCTGACAAAATGAGCCACAAATTGGTGGCTCATCTGATCGAAGGAAAAGATAGTACCCGACTTCAGTGCCGAGTACCAGTTTCTCGCCGCTCCCTTCAAAGTGGATGGGAAGGCTCGGCATAGAATGGCGTCGGGCGCGCCATGAAGCAGCATCATTGTCCGGAAGGCCTCCAGGTGGTCAACTGGGTCCGAAGTCCCGTCGTAGCTTTCAAACTGGGGGAGCTTGAAGTTCGGTGAGATTGGCTCCTGCATGATCATTTGAGAAAAGGGAGGGTCAGTACAAATATCCTCACCATAAGCGGGGGGAGCGTGATGGAGTTCTTCGATCCGCCGGTTCATCTCTTGAAGCCTCCGGTCCAAGAAATCCTCTCGACTATAGGTCTCGAGGGTCTTCTGGCAGGGTGGAGGTAGAGATCTTCTGGGAGTGGAATTGTGGTCTGACTGGGGGCTTTCCACCCTTGGATTCGTCTTTCCGGGAAAGACTAGGCGGCTGGCCCAAGTGGCCCGTCCCACCGTCGGATTTTGCAGTTTTGGCGATGCTCTTTCCGGTTGCATTGATGCCTGCGGCTGTTGCTGCTGTTGCATAGCCTGCACAGCTTCAGTGAGGCCTCTGACTTGCTGCACCAGTAGGTCGAATTGCTCCGCGCCAACCGCCGCTGTCGGAGGAGGGGGTAGAGGCTGGGAGACTGGAGGTGAGGTCGGAGCCTGAGATCTGGCCGCGGAGGTCGTGGATCGCCGTGTGGATGCTTTGCGGGGAGGCATCGGGCGAAGATCAAGTGGGGGAAGGAGGAGTGGATGTCGGAAAAGACGACCAGAGGTGGTCCCGTTGAGCGCTCCTTTAAGAATAAGGGTACTGCGAAGACACACCCCTTCCTCTAGCGTCAATCCTGTTGGTGCAAAAATCCACCTGTGCCAGAGAAGCTGGAGTCGAGGGAGTCGTGGTCGCCGCCGGGACCTGCAAAAGAAGTCTAAACCGGAGGTGGGGTTGCTCCGGCAAGACCCTCCGACGCTCAAGTCAGTTCTCTGTCTCAACAAGAATGGAGTGCTCGAACGAAAATTTTAGCAGAGTTTTGGAATAGAATTTTGAGCTTAGAGAATAACGTATCTGTGGCCTCCTTTTATAGGCGGAGGGGGCAACAGACTGATAGCGATGTCTGTAACCGTCTGGCAGTGGGCTGCCCAGGGTCAGGCAGAGTTTGTTGCGAAGAGTAGTGGAGTGGGATCGTGGCCACCGTCGGGACATGCCATGTGGAGTCTGTTGCGGGTAATGGAACGGCGTCCGTTGTCGCGACTTGCCAGAGGGTGGAGGAATCGCGTGGTATCCGTCGCAGGGAGTGGAGCAGAATCATGGTCATTATGGCGATCTGCCAGGGAGTGATGGAGCCGCGCGGAATCCATCGCAGGAAGTGGAGCAGTGCCGTGGCCGTTATTGCGACCTGTCAGGGAGTGATGGAGCCGCGCGAAATTTGTTACAGGAGGTGGAGCAGAGTCGTGGCTGTTGCTGCGACCTGCCAGGGGGTCCAGGCCTGTCGGCCGAAGTTCGGCTGGAGTGTCTGGCGGAGAGAGGTAGCTAGTTACCCGTCTGAGAGGAGCTCGGGGTCCGGCTCCCGTAGGAGTCCGGACGAAGTCTTCCTTCAGTCGAAGTCGGAGATGAGGTCCGGCTTCCGTGGGAGTCCGGATGGAGTCTTCCCGCAGACGGAGTTAGAGACGAGATCTGGCTCCCGTAGGAGTCCGGATTGAGTCTTCTTGCAGTTGAAGCCGGGGATGAAGTCCGGCTCCCATAGGAGTCTGGGCGAAGTCTACCTGCAATTAAAGTCAGGGGCGAAGTCCGGCTCCCATAGGAGTCCGAATGAAGTTTACCAGCGGTCGAAGTCGGGGACGAAGCCCGACTTCCGTAGGAGTCTGGACGAAGTCTACCTGCAATTAAAGTCAGGGGCGAAGTCCGACTCCCGTAGGAGTCCGGATGAAGTTTACCAGCGGTCGAAGTCGGGGACGAAGCCCGGCTCCCGTAGGAGTTCGGGCGAAGTCTTCCCGTAGCCGGTGTCGGAGACGAGATCTGGCTCCCGTAGGAGTCTGGACGGAGTCTTCTTGCGGTTGAAGTCGGAGACGAAGTCCGACTCCCGTAGGAGTCCGGATGAAGTCCACCTGCAATTAAAGTCAGGGACGAAGTCTGGCTCCCGTAGGAGTCTGGGCGAAGTCCACCTGCAATTAAAGTCAGGGGCGAAGTCCGGCTCCCGTAGGAGTCCAGACGAAGTTTACCAATGGTCGAAGTCGGGGACGAAGCCCGGCTCCCGTAGGAGTCCGGACGGAGTCTTCCCGTAGCCGGAGTCGGAGACGAGATCTGGCTTCCGTAGGAGTCCGGACGGAGTCTTCTTGCGGTTGAAGTCAGGGGCGAAGTCCGGCTCCCGTAGGAGTCCGGATGAAGTCCACCTGCAATTAAAGTCAGGGGCGAAGTCTGGCTCCCGTAGGTGTCCGGACGAAGTTTACCAGTGGTCTAAGTCGGGGACGAAGCCCGGCTCCCGTAGGAGTCCGGGCGGAGTCTTCCCGTAGCCGGAGTCGGAGACGAGATCTGGCTCCCATAGGAGTCCGGACGGAGTCTTCTTGCGGTTGAAGTCGGGGGCGATGTCCGGCTCCCGTAGGAGTCTGGGCGAAGTCTGCTTGCAGTAGAAGCCGGAGATGAAATCCGACTCCCGTAGGAGTCTGGGCGAAGTCCACCTGCAATTAAAGTCAGGGGTGAAGTCCGGCTCCCGTAGGAGTCCGGACGAAGTTTACCAGCGGTCGAAGTCGGGGACAAAACCCGGCTCCCGTAGGAGTCCGGGCGGATTCTTCTTGCGGTTGAAGTCGGGGGCGAAGTCCGGCTCCCGTAGGAGTTCGGATGAAATCCACCTGCAATTAAAGTCAGAGGCGAAGTCTGGCTCCCGTAGGAGTCCGGACGAAGTTTACCAGCGGTCGAAGTTGGGGACGAAACCCGGCTCCCGTAGGAGTCCGGACGGAGTCTTCTCGTAGCCGGAGTCGGAGACGAGATCTGGCTCCCGTAGGAGTCTGGACGGAGTCTTCTTGCGGTTGAAGTCGGGGGCGAAGTCCGACTCCCGTAGGAGTCTGGGCGAAGTCTGCTTGCAGTAGAAGCCGGGGACGAAGTCCGGCTCCCGTAGGAGTTCGGACGCAGTTCACTTGCAATTGACGTGGGGGGCGAAGTCCGGCTCCCGTAGGAGTCCGGAGAGAATCTAAAAGATGGTCGATCATCATGAAAATTTGGATGGAACCCGTCCGTCGCGAAGAATCCGATCGACGCTGGTGGGGGCTTATCCGTCAGCAAAACTTGGGAGTGTTGTGGAGACTCGACCGCCCGGGAGATTTGAAGAGACATCATCGAAGGCCAGAAATCGGTTGAATCTCCTGAGGATCACTCCCGTTACGAACTTCGACTGAGAGGTATTTTATATCCAACACCGACTATATATCGATGCTTATAATATACCGATTGACAATCGATTTATGACTCTAATATATCGATTGACCATCGATTATATCAAATGAGTCAATCATCGATTGAAAACTACCAACTATCTATTGATTGATAGACGAATGATCATGTCTATGGCGCCGATAAAAAATCGAACAATGAGTTGTATAGATATTATAGTCAAAACAGAACTGATTTTAACGATTTATCAGACACAGAATCAAAATCCTGACCATGGATCAAGGGGAGCAAGTCCAATTGTCCCAACACATTTTTTTCTGGCTCATGAACTAAGGGGAGTTTTCTAAAGACGTCAATTGTTAACCTGGCACAGCAAACGCAGAGCGAAAGGAACAATTAGGCATGCGTTCTCTTCCCTTGCCAAGAGAAAGATCACCGGTTCTTCTTTTACAATGTCAACAAAATAAATTAAACTGAAACTCAACCCAGCAAAAAATTCAACGAATAAACCATTTTTTATTTTACCAATATGCAACTATAAATTGTCATCTGTTTTTCTGTTTTGTTTTTAATTTCATGAAAAACAGTCGTAGGCTCTCTCTCAGATCAACGCAAATGTGCCGCTTTTATAGACAGAGCGGGACCAAGAATTACAGTAATCCAGAAATGCATCACAGATTCAACTGTTATGTCGAAATTTGGCTTAGAAACATGTTGCTCTATACAAGCCCTTCAACAAATTGACTCAAAACACCAATTCAAGCATCCAATTCCAAGATCTCATAGGACAAACGGCACCTAATCATCATATGACTTAATTACACCAAGATCTCATAGGATAAGCGGCATCTAATCATCATAGGACTTAATTACACCACTGCCCACAACGGTCAGCCCATTCCATACACACTATGGGAAAAGGACGGGGGGAGAGTACGGGTAGGGTAGGAGACAGAGAGAGAGAGAGAGGAGAGAAACGGATACCAAACAAAGATCGTCTAAAGGCATCGGGGAAGTACCAATATTTCACTTCTTCCGTGTCTTCTGGATTTTCTTTTTTCTTTTTTTTGGGAAAAATTAAAATCATTTTAGCCTGTTGGGGCGATCTTTTATTCACTGAGCCTCCACGGTCCAAGTGGAGGAGGTGGTGGAGACGGCCGGCGCCTGAGGCATCGGAGCGGAGGGCTGCGAGTGTCCCTGGGAGTTGACTCGGTGGAGACGGCACTTAAAGGACCTGGCGTGGGTGGCCGGAGCACAGACGCACTTGGGGACTGTAACGGCCGAGCCGTGACCGCAGGAGGAAGGGTTGGAGGACCACGTCCTCCGGATGGTCCGTGGCGACGGCACCTCATGATGGTGATGGTTGTGCTCCTCTTTCCTCAGCTCACCGGCGCTCGCCAAGTTGGATGCCATTTCTTTTTTTTTTTCCTTTTTTGAAAAATCTCCGTTCTTTCTAAAGCTTCTGTAGGAATCGAGATCTGAAACAAAATACCGTAGCGTCGGTTACGATCCCCAACACAAATTAAAATGAATATAACATGGGATAGTATTACACGATTTTAAAAGAAAATGCATCGATTTAATTTATATAAGTCAACGAAAAAAACTGTTGAGAAAAAGAATTGCTGGATCTGAAGCTTCGGGCGAAAAGGTACCCAGATCAGCGGAAAAAGCTACAGATCTGGCAAAAAAAAAAAAAAAAAAAGCCAGATTAAATTGAAACAAAAAGGGGGTAGAATACGTAAACAAAATTGAAGAAAATATATGCACTTTCTAAGCTCTAAGAGCAACAAAAATATGCACGTCATGATTCATAGAAAAACACACATACACCTATGAAAAAAGAAAAAGGCCAAAACAACAAGAATATATTTATGGAACTTCGAAAATATAAATATTCTGAATTAAAATCCTAAATTCATGCAATTGGAAAATAAATGACATTATAAAGCTAAATTCATCTTACAGAAATAAAGAAATGATACGCGAGAAATTAAAAAAAAAAAAATGATAGACGAGGAACCATTCCGTGTGCGGAACTTGAAGCTAAAAGAGAGTATTCACATACTGTGGATTGGATCATTATATTAATATATTAAGACAAAGCGTAGAGTAGAACGGAAACAAACCGAAAGAGACCCTAGCCAAACGACTGGAGGAGCCAAAGCGGCAAACTGCGTTTCACCGGACGGCACTTCAATTTATGGGCAGAGCCCCTAACGGGCATGTCGGGCAGCCCGTGCTGCCCGGGATTCCTCCCACCCGAAACCTGGGGCCCGCCACCATCCCACATCCCTATCGCTCTCTATTTAGAAATAAAACAGGTAGGAATATGTCGGCGAAATCACGTGATTAGCCCTTTCTGGAAGCTTTTTGTAGCGCCCGGATGTGGGGCAAAACCGTCATTTGGCAGATTTTTTTTTTTTTTTTGAGGGCTCCGTCACTCGGATACCCCGCGGCTTTGATTGTGGCTTAGTTAAACGTCCAGGGTGACCGGATCCGGCGCACCAGGGACACATGGGCACCATCGGACGGTTAATTGCATGGTGGGGCAAGCAGCGCACCTGGAATTCCAAAATCCGGCAGGCGGAAGCCCACCGAATGCGCCACTCGAGCGAGAGAGATCCGGGTGCGGAACGCCTACTCGCAAGACCAGCAAGTCAACCGCCTGGTCGACTGACACGTACTCCGCCAACTTTATGAATCAGCGAGGGTCCCACTTAGACATATGTTTGGTTACAAATGGGAAAAAGAGGGATAAGCTATTTTAAAAAATTATCGACAAGAAGAGGCAGGCATAAGAAAGAGGACACGTGTAATAGAAAGGGGCGCACTTGTCGGCGGGTGATCGGAGACGACGGCACCTGCATCAGCAAAGGGGCGCGTGGAGGCGTGGTGACAATAGCGGCGGTTGGTGGGAAGCGATAAGGGCGGGGGCCGTGGGTTTGTCGTGGCGCGCTGCGTGAGCGGAGGCGAGAAGCTCCAGTCTCCTCCAGATGGTGCCGTGGCTTACTTATTCACATCAACATCATTATCATTCCAGCGGAGGAAGAGGCCGTCCCGAGTACGCGACTGGAACTTCGCTGTGGAAAGTGGCAACGGGGCGTTCGGATTGTGTCTTTCACGCGAATTAATGGTTGATCTTCTTTCGCGACATCAACCGTTAGATCGCGCTTTACACGTATCATTCGTCTTAATTCATGCGCATGTGCGGCTCTCGGAGCGATCATTGCACGACCCAACGGTGGATTCGCGCGAAGGAATGTGATCCTTAATACAACCCCTGTCCGGTTCTAGTCCAGGAGAAGAAATCGCACCACCTACTTCGGCTTCGTGTGAGGGAGTCAGTAACGGATCACCAGCTTTACGGTGGTTCGCACTTGTGCTGTCAGACTCTGATCTGATATGAATCATAGGGCGTGAGTTAGGAGGAATTATTAAGTGCATAAGGGGTCCATCATGAACCTATAGTCAAACCATCACACGTTCACGGTGGACCTGATCCACCCAATAATTCTCCGTGGATTACCAAGGCTTATTCATCCGAGAGATGTACTAGGATACATCTCGTCCAATCATTGCATGGACACGCAATCTAAAAAAAAATGCAAGCACGCATTAAATCCTGTTCGCACGTATGGTATCGGCGGAAAATATGTTTATATTCTGCCTGACGAGCGGACGTGTTAGCCAGATCAGGCAAGACGCATCTTGTTTACATTTGTGTGTTTACACCAAAATTAACTCGGGCAAGAGGTCGACCATTTAAAAATTTGGTTAATCGGGGTTAAACTTATTCATCTAATCATATATAAACTAAAGAAATATACAGGTGGCCACTTATTCATTCATCCAAGCCCACTTGGAGATTTTTTTCTCTTTTTTCTCCCCAAAAGTCACTTGTCATTGACCGGGGAGGTGCGAACCATCCAAGAAAGTTATTTCAGGTCATAATCAACGTCTGTTTTATCGATGAAAGGTCCTATTGCAGTAAATCTCCAACGAGATAGTCGGTTTAGAACTGAGATATTATGCCCAATCGTTGAATGATAAAAAATCTATAAAATTAAAATATCTTGTCAAAAATTATGTGATAGAAAATTTTTTGATATTTAAATCAAAAATAAAAAATAATAAAAAAAATTAAAATATAAAAATCAAGAGTTGAATCAAAATATCCTATTTTGATCTCCCTACTTACCTTCTTTTATATAGGATGGAGAATATCGTTACTGTGTAACTCCTGTCCACTAAAATACGGACATGAAAGTAATTATATTAAGTGGATGATTATCTTATTAACCATCGTTAAAACCGAATAATGGATCGTTAGTGGGTGATTATTGCATCTCACGACGTCGTGATTGTTGGTGATTAATATCCATGCCGAATAATTATCGCTCGGTTCTTATTCTTTTAAAATCAAGATAGTCGGTAAGACAACGAAGAAGCCATTAGCCAAATATCATTTAGAATTGTCAGTTGCATGCTAAACTTAGTCAACTGAACCTCGAAATAGATTGTTGGTTGACATCGGAGTTAGTATGGTCTTCTTGATTGATTGCCTGCTTGGTTGGTGTGAAATGAGGATTTACCCCAATAGTCCCTATCTTGATCTAAGTTTAAGAGGGCCGGAAGTAAGATTTTTTGAATATCTAAGATTCTTCGCATTGTGGTGGTGGTAGATGGCATTCAGGATGTGGCTCGGGCAAACACCAGCAAACTCCAACTGAGTCTAAGATTTCCGGTGGGGGTCAAAGGAAACCTAGGGCTATTAAAATAAAGCTGAGATCTAGTTTTAGAAATCCCCCTCTACCTCCGAATCCTATAAGAAGTTGAGAAAGAAGATGACTCCCATTGAGAGTCCATCTTCCCCTCTACTCGTGCAGCAAACATGCACTTCAAGTCCACTTTTGCTAGACTTAAAATTTTAATTTTTTTCAATTCTGAAATTTCTTATTTGGGCCAGATGGGTTTTGGGCAAGGTGGGTTTTGATTTTTTGGACTAATTCAAGTTATCTAGGTTTATTTTAAAAAAAAAAACTCTAAATCTTATCATGTCTGTCAAATGGATCAAGTCCAGGTAAATACCAAACTATAAAGGATCCAATATCGTTGCCGTTGATCTCTGAAAATAGACTGAGGTCAATTAGATTGAGATACACTGTGGTCGGTGGAGTGGCTGAGGCTCTTGAACTAGAGACCGGATCAACAAAAGAAGTTCCTTGTCGGAGCCGACGAGAACTCTTTGACCTTGAGTGAGCTAGGGATCAAAGGCAATGGAAGAGAGAATGGAAGAGAGTGAGAGATTGAGGGGGACTAGAGACTTATCTGGGTCCTCTTCCTCTTATCCATGGAGGGAGGTTGAAGGTTGTTTTTACAATAAGTGGTGGCCATCTCCATGGAAATTGCATGACTAGTGATCATTCCCTATGTTCAATATATAATCAGGATGAGTTGTTATCCAACGATTTCGAATGCCATATCTATGCCATTATCGATCTTTGGCATAACTATCATTGAGTATCGTAGAGTGGCCATCTATAATCAAGGTAACTAGGTTGGCCCATCCTAAGTTGGTTTCTTTCTGGCATCGAGATCGGAGAGAATATTTTCTATATTAGATATTATTGGAGGATTTACACGGAATTATGACCTTGGTGAAGACCTAACCATTCTACTCGAATAGGGATCGAGAAGTGCCTACATAACCAAATCTCTTCAGATGACTATTGATAGTGCTCGAAGACTAATCAGGCATCACGATTGCTCACAAACTGATAATTATATTGGTATCGAACCAACCATCTCACTCAGATATTAACCAAGCATTTACTAAGTAACAAAAAACCCACCATTTAAAAAATTAAGGGTCGGCTGAACGATTATCATGCACGACCAGAGCATCAACTACTCATAACTATAAAGTCGTGGGTTAACTGCCCACTAAATCCACATTGGGTTTGATAACTCCCACATTCCTGCACATCAAGGGATGGAAGTTATAAAATGACCATGCACTTCACCTCTATATAAGAGAAAGTGAGAGGGGGACAAGGATAAGCTTTTTCTAGCTTATTAAGCTCTCGCTCTTGTGGTTTTCTATTTATTCCCTAAACTCTAACTAACTTAAGCATCAGAGGGTCTCCTGCTGGATGACTTCTGACAAGAGAACTTTTTATAGATATGTTCTCCATTGAGAGTAAGGCGCACTCACTTGGTACTTAATCGAACAACTTTCCAAAGTTTGGTGGCAACAGATTGGCACACCAGGTTGGGGGAGATATATTTCTTTAAAAAAAATTTTGACAAAAATGAGAGTCCAGAATGCATCTACAAGCACTACCAGATGCTCTACACAGCATGGAGAGTGCTCAAATCAACACATGGGGCCCAGTGCTTCCCGTCTTAGGTCGTAGTGGACCAACAACAGTTCACTACGCTAATGTCGTAGGTGAAGAACTTGACCGAAGCTATTCACAGTCTATAGTAACCGACAGAGAAAAGACAGCAACAGCAATAGTTGGAGAAACCAGCGCCAAAGGTCGCACCATCAAGGCATAGTCGGTGCTTCCCCTGGCAGCCATCTAAGCAACGCCAACCAATCTGGCACTAGCATCGTGCTGACCCTTTCGAGCGACGATCTTCTCCTCCTCGACAAAATTTGAGGAGAAAGAAATGATGTCGCTCTCCTTCAAGCTCATCAGGGGAAGACTCCACTCTGGGATATTTCTAATATCATGGTGAGCCCCAATGATGATTGGATGACTATTATTGAAAGCTAGGGAGATCGATCGTCGATTAGCGAGCTTCAAGTGGATAATAAAGGTTCGATGGATGGCCATGGATTCAACACTCATCCTTCCTTCTCCCGATGAATCATGGACAAGCTGGTTCTGACTCATTTCAGGATGCCTTAATTAGAACCTCACGATGGCTCCACCGATCCACTCAAACACCTTGAGAGCTACAAAGCTCTCATGATGATTCAAGGAGCTACCGATGCTCTCCTCTGCTTGGCTTTCTCGACTACTCTTCAAAAAGCTTCTCGGGTCTAGTATTTCAGACTCTAATCGGGAAGCATCCATTCCTTCAACTAGTTAGAGCAATAGTTTGTGATATATTTCAGTACCAGTAGAAGGATGTTGCAAAATTCTAACAACCTATTCTCTATCTATCAATGAGAAGGAGAGTTTTTGAGAGACTATGCGGCATGCTTCAATGCCACCACATTAGAGATCCATGACCTCAATGAGTTAGTGGCCATGTCGGCAATGAAGAGAGGGGCCTCAAAATTTCAAGTTTGCCCACTTTCTTGACAAGAAGTTCTCTGGATCTTATTTTGAGCTCCTCGAGCATGTGTGGAAGTACATTCATGTCGAGGAAGATACCACTAATCGGTAACAAGCCAAAGGAAAGAAGAACCTAAAGAAGAAGCAAACTTCAGAAGGGCCTAGTAGAGCCTGTATTGATAAGGAGGCTCCCAGCAATGACAAAGCCTGACATCGAGAAGTTTGGATTATAAGTACGACACCTACACCCCCCTCTTTGCTCTTCAGGCATAAATTCTTATGGAGATTGGGGGGTAGAATTACCTCCACAGACCTCAACTGATGAAAGCTCCACTAATGGCTCATAAAAAAAGGACATACTACCAATTTTATCGAGACCACGGCACAACACTGAAGATTGCATTCAGTTGAAAGATGAGATAGAAGCCCCGATTTGGCATGGCTATCTCAAGAAGTATCTGCATGATTGTCTGGCCCAAGCACCTACTGACCAACAACCTCGGCCGCTGCTCGAGGAAGAGATCCGCAGTCAACCAATTGCAAGATGGTCAACATAATCTCCAGAGGAATGCTGCCTGAAGGGCAGAAGGTTTAGTGAACTCCTTGAAGCGACAGTGATGAGATAATGTTATGTTTTTTCTGATGAGGATCTCTGAAGAGTTTGAACTCCTCATGATGCATTACAAGAAAACTGACTGACTATTAATGATAGGCTAATTACCGTCGTTAATAGTCAGTTTACTATCATTAAAAATCTGATGGATATACCCTAGTCATTAATTGCCATTATTAGTAACGATGATTTTGTCATCACTAATAATGATCATTAGCGATGGTATTATCGTCGCTAATAATTTTTTATTTTTTAATTATAATTTTAAAAAATTATTAATGATGATATTAGCGACGGTCTGTCATCGCTAATAATTTTTTATTTTTTTAATTATAAGTTTTAAAAATTATTAGTGACGGCAAGCCATCGCTAATGCCATTGCTAATAATTTTTTATTTTTTTTAAAAAAACTATTAGCAATGGCATCACCATCGCTAATACCATCACTAATAATTTTTATTTTTTTAAAAATTTAAAATTAAATATTTTAAATTTTATTTTATAATAATTATTTAAAATTTATTATAAATAAAATAATAATTATTTAACATAATTATAAATAAAAAATTATTTATATTATATTAAAAATCTAAATTATTTAATATAATTTTTTGTAGAAAACTAAATGAGCATAGCTGTTAATAGTGGATGTCTGTTAAGTCATTGAAATATGGAATATGTCAAAATAAACTATTCTTCATTTTCATATTGAAGTAAAATGGCCAAAAGATCACAAGGATAGCCAAGAGGAAGGGACGCAAATAAGCAAGAGTTAAAAAAAGAAGTGAAGCATGCAGGATTTTTAAATACTTTAAGATGATCAATGGTACTTTTATACTTTGATTTCACAGTGCATTTCATTACTCTATTCACTGAACTGTAGTGAGCTGATTTGCTCCATAAATTATGTTGGACAAAAATTTGGATCATTATCAAGGTGTGAAAATTGCTCAAGTATTAGAATAAACAATCGGAAGCCAGCCATTAAATGAGGGCACTACTTGCTTAAAGTTAATAAAAAAGTATACATGTGGCAGTAATGGCTGAGAATACTCTTTGATGTCCTTTCTTATTTCAAATGATCAAAACTATTATTCTTTATCAAAAAAAGCTCTAAAATAGATCTAATCTTGCAAGGACAGATACAACATATTCTTGACTAGCTATATTTTTTTATTTTTTTTATTTAAGTTATCTGAGGTCAAGGCAAGAAAATGTCAAATAAAATTACAGACTCATTGTCAAAAAGTAAATCTTGTAAAAGTAATTTTTTTTGGGGATGTAGAAATTCTTCTTCAAAAATTTGGCTATATAAATATTTCCATCATTGCATTCGCAAATTGTTTCAAACAATTCAAGATTGTTTCTTATTTTGGTCATCATATATGATAAGCAGTCCAAGGTGCAACCAACATTAATTGATATTAGCAAATCAATCAAACTAGGCATGAAAAAATTAATATCAAGATATTTAGGTTTGGAAAGTAGAAGACATCAATACATAATAAGTAAAAATAATAATATCAATCTATGATCAAGTAGGATGAATCAAAATCTTAACACTAACTTATTCATAAAAGGATACAAGTTCTGCTGCAGCATCAAACCAACAAATGCAATTCATATTCTTAAACACTAAGAAAGTAGAGTCAGTATAATATAATAATGTATCTGATTTGCTTTACAATTAGACCCTTGAATGCATATACTCAACTCGATTAATCTATAAGCATGAGAATTGTTTTTAGAATCATGGACAAGCAAAAATTAATCTAAGCATTTGGATACAAAACAAGGTCAGATAACATAAAGAAGAGAGTGTGTACGTGAAACTAGCTAATGGATAAAAAAAATAAAATATTAAAACATACACATGTGAATCATAAAAGTTTAAAAATAAAATACTATATCAGATTTTCAGAATCATGATACATGAATGGGCAATATGAAATTATCCAATAACTCTTTGACTGTAATCCAACCATGTTATCACTATAATTCTCTTCTCTGTATGTTAACACTTGGACAATAATAATCCACCAAACAAAATATCAAGAAACCACCATAAATAAAGATTCAAAAGATTAAACCATCACATATTGATAATCGATGATCCGATCAGAGAGAGGTGGGCCGAGGACTCGAGGAGGTGGTCAGGGCTCGGGGAGACGGGAGGTGACCGAGGGGCTCGGGATCCGAACGGATAGGGGCTCGAGGAGGTGGCCGGGGGCTTGGGGCTTAGGGAGGTGGCCAAAGGGAGGTGGGTCTGGGGCTCAGGACTTGGGGAGGCGGCCGGTGGCTCAAAGAAGCTAGATCCGATGGTCGGAGAAAGAGGAGATTTGAGGCAGCCAAGGAGAGGAGGGCTGGGGGCTTAGGGAGGTGGCAGGGGCTCGAGGAGGTAAGAGGTGGCTGAGGGGCTCGAGATCTGGCGAATAGTGGCTCGGGGCGACTGCGAGGTTGTGTTAGGGACGTCAGGTCGGGCAGGGGCTTGGGGGCTAGTGGGGCAGGGCCACGGGCTGGGGGCGGTGGGGCAGGGGCACAGGGCCAGGGTAGGGGCCACGAGGCCGGTGGGGTCATCTTGGGATCGGGTCGGGGTAGGGGCTGCAGGGCCGGCTCGAGGTCAGGCCGATGTGGGGATGGGGCCGGTGGTGTTGGAGCAGCTGCAAGACGCCAGAGAGACAAGAGGAAAGGGGGGTTGGGGGGGTAAGGGCACCGACGAGGGGAGGATGAGGGGCGAAAATGGAAGAAAATAAGCGGATGAGTGAAAATTTTTTCTCCATGGTGGTTTATATGGCGAACTATTAGCGACGACAAATATGCCATCGCTAATGCTGTCCATAAAGATATTAACAATGGCATATTTACCGTCGCTAAAATCCATCGTTAATAACCATGACTCCATCCCTAAAAAATTATCTAAATATGATATAATTTTAAAATTTAAAGTCAATCTTCATCGTTCGTTATCTAAATAATTATCATTAGAGTGTCGTCATAAAACTTTACCTCGATTCGATAGCTCTAGCTATGTCGATCAATAAAATTTGATTTCGACGGTCATGAACGACTGCATGATGATATGATAGATAGAGATCATTGATGGATCCAAAAATTTATAACAATGATCTTGATGATATTTATAGCATACTATCAAAATTTTATTTGAATCAGATATCATTATCATGATTAATTTAGTATGGAATGATTTCGATCGTTAAATAAAAAATAAATGATCAAAAAAATCAAATGATGTCCGATTAAGATAATTTTTTAGATAAATAATCTCTGTTACTATTTTAATCATTTATATGATGATGATTGTAAAATCTGAATTGTACGTATATAAACCATCCATATTAAGCAGATCTTAAAAAAGTACAAGTATAATTACTTAGGGACTTTAAGAATGAGTATCAAGAGATATATAATTTTAGATTGTTCATATATGCATAGTTTGAATTTTATAATCACCACCGCATAAATAATCAAAGTAGTAGTAAAGATCGTTTATCTAAAAAATTATATTATAATCGGATGCTGTTTGACCTTTTGATCACTCGATTTTATTTAACAGTTCAAATCATCCTATACTAAATTGACTATGATAATGATATCTGATTTAAGTAAAATTTTAATAGTATGCTATAAATATCATCAAGATCATCGTTACAAATTTTTGGATCCATTAATAGTCTCTAGCCATCAGATCATCATGTGGTCATTTGTGATCATCGAAATTAAATTTTAATGATCGACATACTTAGGGCCATCGGATCGAGATAATCTTTTATGAGATACTCTAACAATAATTATTTAGATAATAAATAGTAAAGATAGATTTTAAATTTTAAAATTATATTATATTCAAAAAAAATATTTTTTTTTGTAATGGATCCGTCGCTAATAGTTCAATTGTTAATAATTATTAGCGATGGTATTTACCATCTCTAATACTTTTTGCGCTATTGCTAATAATTATAATAAATAAAAAAAATTATTTTTTACGATGGAGATGCCGTCGCCAATAGTGCCATCGCTAATGGTTATTAACGACAGTACTTGCCGTTGCTAATATTTTTTAATTTTAATAAATAATTTTTTTTGATGGCTAATAATGTTAAAAAAATACTTTTTATTAGCAATAAAAAAATACCATCGCTAACAATTAAAAATCTATCGCTAATAATCTTTAAAAAAAAATTTATTAGGGATGATAAAATCACCGTCGCTAATTATCGCCGGTAAAAATATTTATTAGTGACGGCTGATTTGCCATCACTAATATCTATTTTTTTATAGTGACGATACTATTGTCTTTTATATGACAATAGCAAACTATGATATAAAGCAAGTTTTAGTTGATAATGGTAGTTCTACTGATATTTTATTTTATAATACTTTTTCTAAATATAATTATCTATTGACTAATAAAAAAATATCGATACCCCTTTAGTTAGATTCTCTGATGATTTGATAAAGATGGAAGGAGAAACTGCTCTTTCAGTTACAGCAGGATAGAAACCCTGGCAAGTTATTATCCTTCTCAACTTTTTTGTAGTCCAAGTATCTTCAGCCTATAATATTATACTTAGATGATGAGGGCTAAATGCATTTTGGGCAATTATTTTAACTTATCATCTTCTCATCTGATTTCTGATAAAGAATGGAGTTGGTGAAATGCGAGGAGACTAATAATTGGCCTGACAATGCTACATGACTATAATCAAGGGAAATAAGTCTTTAAAGACCCTTCCAATAGATGGACTGGATCAACAAGAGGAGGAAAGCCGAGGACAACCTGCCAAACAACTAATTTCAATTATGCTTAAGAAAGAAGATCCTACTAAGATAGTACAAATTGGATCATTAATGGATGAGAACCTCCAAGAAGACCTTATGGCTTTCTTATAGAAGAATGCAGACATCTTTGCTCGATCAGTTTCGGACATGCAAAATATTTTTTCTGGCATAATTATCCATAGATTAAATATTGATTCAAAGTATAAGCCGGTGCGATAAAAGAAAAGAAACTTCACCCTTGAAAGATAGATGGTGATCGATGAGGAAGTCGACAAATTGCTGACCATGGATTTCATCCAAGAAATATATTGCTTGGAGTGGCTAGCAAATGTGGTCATGGTTAAAAAAGCTAATGGCAAGTGGTGAATATGCATCACTATATTGATTTCAACAAGAGTTATCCAAAAGATAGTTTTTTACTATCAAGAATTAATCAGTTGGTAGATGCGACATCGGGCTATTAACTATTGTGTTTTATGAATGCTTTCTTCGGCTATAATCTAATTCGGATGGCTATGAAAAGAAAATGGTGTTCATCACCAAGAAAGGCTGGTACTACTATAAAATCGTGCCTTTCGATCTCAAAAATGCCAGAGCAATTTATCAATTACTTGTTAATAAGATCATATTGATCGAAACATAGAGATTTGTATCGACAACATGTTGGTGAAAAGTGACAAGGCCTCTTGACACATATACGACTTAGAAGAAGAATTCGATGCCCTGAGAAAGCACTAAATGAGGTTATCCGACTAAGTGTGCATTCAGGGTAATCTCAGGTAAATTTTTTGATTTCATGATGATAAGGTGGAGAATAGAGGCCAACCTAGAGAAGATTAAAGCAATCATTGACATGAAATCTCCAATTTCCAAAAAGGATGTTCAATAGTTGGCTGGATGCATTGTGGCCCTTGACTGATTTATTTTTAGGTTAGCAAAATATTGCCTCCTTTCTTCAAGATCTTGTGACATATGAAAGACTACTTTACTTGGCTGGATGAGTGCCGAAAAGCCTTTGAAGAGTTGAAAAGTTATTTAAGCTCCCTACCTTTATTGTTGAAGTAGAATATGGGTGAAATATTGTTTATGTATTTAGCTACTTCCTCAAAGGCCATTAGCTCGATACTAGTCTGAGAAGACAAAAAATGGAGTACAAAAACCCATATACTACATGACCAAAGTTCTACATGATATAGAAATAAGGTACTTCAAAATAGAAAAGATAGTCTACACACTCATCATTTCAGTATGATGGCTTCAACCATATTTTCAAGCTCATTCCATGGTGGTTTTGATCGATTTGCCCTTAAAGGCTCTACTCCAATGGCTAAATACTTCAGGGAGAATGGCAAGATGGGTAATCAAACTTAATGAGTTTGATATCTCATATCATCCTTAGTTTTCAACTAATGCTTAAGTATTGGCCAACATTATTATTGTGTGTACGATTTTAAAAGATAAGTCAATTTCAGATATACCTGAAGAATCAACCATAGCACCCACATGGATCCTACATGTAGATGGAGCTTCCAATTTGCAAGGATGAAGATTTGTTACTGAGTATGCCCTTCATTTCACCTTCAACATCTCTAATAATCAAGCTGAATATGAAGTTTTGATCGCTGGCTTGAAGTTGCCAAGGAACTCGGGGTGAAGAGATTAAAAGTCTTCACCAACTCACAATTGGTAACCAAACAAGCTTGGGGAGAATATGAAGCTTGGGATCCAACTCTAATGAGGTATCCCCAAAAGCCCCAAGCCTTAAAATTAGATTTCTATTACTTTAAAATTTTTCACGTACTAAGGTCTGAAAATGCTTGGATAGATACTTTGTCCTGACTTGCTACCTCAAGATATAGTTAGGAAAGATCTACATGGAGCATCTTGACATACCTAATATCTACTATCTTGAAGAAGTCTACCAAGTTAGTCATGAGCTGAGTTGGATCGATCCATTTATTGAATATCTAATTGATGGAACTCTACTGGAAGATCCTATGAAATCACATCGGATAAAGCAGATAACATCTTGGTACATGTTTATAGAAGGATAACTTTACAAAAGGTCTTTTTCTTTGCCTTTACTCAACTGGGTTCAGTCCACTGAAGCCGATTATATCCTTCATGAAGTTCATGAAAAAAAATTTATGGCAATCATCTAGAGAGCAGATCATTGGCTTACAAAATACTACGACAAGAATATTATTGACTGACAATACGGAAAGATGTGGCCAACTTGATTCAAAGATATGATCAATGCTAACGATTCACCAATATAAAATGACAACCGGCAAGTCATTTAACATCAATGTTGGTGCCATGGCCTTTTGCCCAATGGAGAGTCAATATTCTTGATCTATTTTCACCAGTTATCGAATAAAATTTATTATCATCGCAATCGACTAGTTTACGAAATACTGAAAGCAGAATCCTTGGCACAAATTATCGAAAAAAAGATGATAGATTTCTTGTGAAAATCGATCATTTGCCATTTCGGACTACCATGAGTCATCATTATAGATAATGGCCAACAACTTGACAATGCCAAGTTCAAGAAATTTTGTGCTGAGCTTCATATTATTCACAGACTCACTTCAGTTAGACACCCATAATCGAATAGGGAGGCTGAGGTAACTAATAAAACTATATTACAAAGTTTGAAGATAAGGTTAACTTAAGCCAAAGGGTAATGAGCGGATGAATTATATAGTGTTCTATGGTCCTACCAAACAACTCTATGGATTTCAACTAAAAAAAATCCTTTCCACTTAGCATTTGGAATAGAGGCCGTAATCCCATTGGAAATTGGACTATTGACTATGAGGATTGAGCACTACAAAGAATCGAGTAACTCGGATCGATGATGCACTGACTTGGATTTAGTTGAAGAAATACGAAGGCATGCTCAATTGAGAATGGCTTCATATTAACAACGTGTAGTCGGATATTATAATTCTCAAGTGAAGTCCAAGATCTTCTGACTAGGAGACCTTGTTCTCAAATGAGCCAAAGTCTCTAAGCTTATTGAGCAAGGCAAATTATCTTCAAACTAAGAAGATCCTTATTGAGTCTCCAGGGTACTTCAAGCTGGAGCTTACTAGATTGAGAACCTAGACAATACTAAAATTTTTGGAACTTGGAATGCTGAGAATCTCTGAATGTATTATCAGTAAGTTCTTGTAATAAATTATACTATACAAGTACTTCATATTATGTTACATTGTTTCAATAAATTGTGAACAACAAATGTCGACAAATGAAAAATCGACTATGTTTTGATAAATGGCCGAATAACATGATCGATTTGGTCATACCAAAAACATCGTCAGCTAACATCTGATAAAGAAAAAAATGATCAATTTTCATCCGATCAATAAAAAGGCCCAATGAAGCCAATAATTAGATGATTGTAAATCAATCATAACAAAAGAAGATAGAAAATGCGACTCACAGTACTTTAATATCCGACTTTGTTAGCCTGCGAATATCTATATTTAATGCTGATGACAATACTTAGAAATTTTGTCAAGACAAGAGGCAATATGGAAAGAAAAATTTCATTGTTGAAGTTGTTCTTACAAACTCAACTCATGATCGAAAATAAAAAAGGCAAAACATAGAACAACTTGACAAAACAAAAAAGAAAGAAAAAAAATGCATAAGGGACTACGTCAGGAGCGGAGGCAGCTTCCTCTTTAGTGGCTTCAGGGACCACAGGAACATTTTTCCCTTCTTCCTCTCCCACTGCTTCTTTAGGTTCCACCCCACTCAAATCTAATTCGGGATGGAAATGACTAACAGCAACCTTGCAATCTACAAAACCAACCTTATAAGCAATTATTGACCCTTCGACAATTTCATCTTCAAACTCCCAAGAAGAGTTGTAGTCAATGAGTGCCTGAAAAGCTAACTCATGCACCTGAGCTTCAGCGATCGAAAATTTCTCCTCAACAACTTGAACAGCTTTCTCGATGGCTTCCTATTTTTCTCTGACCTCCCTAAGAGCAACTTCAGCTAGATCAACTTTTTTCTCGAGGTTGGTGATCGTTTCTTTACATTTGCCGACCTCCGCCTCCTTCAGTCGAGCCTCCAATGAGGTAATTTTGTCCCAAGAAGGAGCTTGCTGGGCGTTCAATCGAGTAATGTGTTCTTGATACTTCTTCTCCCGCTCCTCAGCAGCATAGAGAAGTTTTTTAGCAACCTCGACACTAAGTAGTAGATGGTAATGCTCCTTTTTCTCATGGAGAACCATATCATTCTTGTTTCGAGAAAGGTTAGGAGAAGTCTAAATCCAGCTAAATCCCTATAGATGGTCAGTCGAGACATAGAAAAATCTATTCTTCCATTTATGAATAGAAGATGGAAGCTTAATAGTAAATTGATGATGGTATCGAGGATTGAAAAATTACCATCCTTGGTCCTAAGGATGTTTTTCAAGGCTTAAAATTATTTAGAAAAGAGATATTCTCGGGTGGATATACAGAATGTTACAGAGAACAAGGAAAGAGCATAGAATCTGAATGAAATTTGGAGCCAACTGAGTAGGTACTATTTGGTAAAGATCCAAAATATTACAAATGAGTCGATAAAGTGAAAATCAGAGTCCAGACCGTAAAAATTCTTTATAGATAGCAAGGTGAGCATTGGGAGGATGTGACACTTGACCATTTCGTCCTGGAGGTGAGAATTGATATCAACTCAGGATCTTATATCGATCCTTCAGACACCGAACATCAACTTCGGATAGCTCAGACCTCTCATGCAGTGGACCTATATAATTCTTGACAGTTGGACTATTCGACCCCCAACATCTCGACTGATCGTATTGGGAAGAGGTTACATCCTCGGGTGCAGTCCAAGGAACTTCCTCGGCCCTATGTCGAGAAGGAGGGCCCTGAGAATCCTGATCTCTCATAAGATTCTCACCCCCAGACTCATGTCTACAAGAAAACATGTCGAAGAAAGCAAATAGAAAAGAAGCAAAAAGGGTCCTAAGGAGATCTACGCTTGATCTAAATCAAGAGTAAAAATAAGTGGAAAAAAAAGCAACCTTAACAAAGCTTGGATAACAAGAAGAGCAAAGGAAGGTGACGATAGGATTAAAGGAAAGTAGAGAGCTTCTCTTTGACTATAAAACCATAGTAGGATAAGGTGACTGTAAAAGAAGAAAGGTCTTAGAGGAGAAAGGACCCCCTATATATAGAGAGATCGGATGGCTAAGATCAGCACCTTGAATTCTACCCTCCCTGACAATTTCAATGTGTGGCATCAATCTTCACTGACAAATCTAATGATCATTCAACACACCACCACTATGATCCTGCCATACAAGATGAAACCGTGAGACAAGTCTTTAGACCGATAGCACAATGACACGTGGCCACCTAGGGATGGCTTAAGAATAATTACTCAGATTGCTCAATCTTCCAAAATAATTATGAAATGATATTTCATGCAACTTGCTAATCATAACTACTGTACGACTCACGAAATGACAAAATGGTTGGACACCTCTTTCCAAGACCACAATAAATATGCGGAAGAATGATGTGCCAAAAATATGCCAGAAATTGAGCTTGAAATTCAAAAACCTGATTTACTCTCTTCATCTGCAATGCGGACTTGGGAGTGGAGGGCAACTGTGGGGGGATGTACTTAGAATTACGACCTCGATGAAGATCCGACCATTCTATGTAGATGGGGATCAACAAGTGCCTGCATTATTAAATCTCTTTAGATGACTATCAACAATGGTCGAAGACTAATCAGGCATCCTGACTGTTCACAAATTGATAATTATATCAATATCAAACCGACTATCTCACTTGGATGTCAATTGGGTATTTAATAAGTAACCAAAAAGCCACCACTCAAAAAATTAGGGGTCAGCTGAATGGTTACCACGCACAACTAGAGCATCAACTGCTCATAATTATAAAGTCTTAGGTCAGGTTAACTCCCACTAAATCCACATTGGGTTCGATAACTCCCACATTCTCACACCTCAAGAGATAGAAGTTACAAAACAATCACACACTTGATCTCTATATAAGAGGAGGTAAGAGGGCGACTCGAATAAACTTTTTCTGGCTGATTGATAGTAACAAATATTATAAATATATTTTAAAATTCATAATTTTATTTTATTTTTGGGAAGTCACGATTATTATTATTTTTTTTTGTAGAAATCAGGAGCAATGCTGACAATTAAAACAGAATATTACAGAGTAGCAACCAATCCGAGTAACAGACCATAACAGAAACAGAGGATGAAACACACCTATCAGAATGAAAATAGAGAAACAAAACAAAGGATACAAATGAAGGAAGAAAAAAAACCAGTGGCACCAACCAAACCACCAAGAGTCCAAAATAGATTTTAGGAATCAACAAAACCTGTAAACTTGAAATTATGCACACCATGCAATTCTCAAAAAGAAATCCAATTATCTATAAAGGGCTGCAACATAGTAAAGGATGGAACCGATCGATCAGAAGTACACTGAACCCCTCTTGTATTAAAAGTTTCGGAAATATCATCCTGCAAAATGACATGCAGAGTAAGATTTGAATCAAGGCTATCAGACATTAAATGGTTATCGTATAGCCTAATGGCACTGAGCCCAAGCTTTGCTATAAAATCGGTTGCCCTATTAGCTTTCCTCGGTATATAAGAAGCATAGAAGGCAGAACGTGAAGCCTTCTAGAAAAAGATATCATTCAAGATAGGATATTTTGGCCTAGCATCAGACAATGAGGTGAGCAAAGAAATAACCTTTGAAGAGTCTCCTTCCAATCAGATATCAGTAGCATGCAAATGCAAAATGGCTACCCTCATCCCAAACCATGTAGCAACAAACTCACCACAAAACACAGATGAAGAAGGTAAAAGCTTAGCACCCAAAGAACGCACAGAATCATTGGCATCGTGAATAATAAAACCAGAGGACACCTTGCCATCAGCAACAGCAGCATCAAAATTTATCTTTAGAAACCCAGAGGAAGGGGGTAGCCAACGACCATAATGTGTATAATAGCTATCAGAAGAAGGCAGTTCAAGGCTACTCTAGTGCCTCGATTGGTCCATATGATTGGGTTGAAAAGCTGCTGTAATTGTAGGGATAAGATAAAGGGACATGTTACAAATAACTTGGATTGGAGTACATTCAGTGTGACCAAAAAGCCTTTCATTTCAAGCATTCCAAATGAGCGAAGGGAGAGTTGCCAAAATAGCTTTAGTAGAACCATTGGTTTCAATCATACCAACAAGATTTAGGATGGAAGAGGGCTGAATGTCAAGATTAAATGACAAGTTCAATTGCTGCCAACATCTAATAGCAAATGAACATTGGAGCAAAACATGATTAATATCCTCCATAGTGTTGCAGCAAAGGTCACAATATATTTGAGAAATATCCATAATTCCTCTAGAAGCCAAAATAGCTTTGCAAGGCAAATTTTCCTAAAGCACCTTCCAGCAGAAATATTTAATTCTTAATGGTACTTGAAGATCCCAAACCCATTTGAATGAACAAGGGATATAGGTCTACTGATTGGGACTTACTAGTTGATAGAAGTCTTTAATGGAGATGAACATAGAATCAGTAGGTCCGCAAGATAACTGATCAAGATCTCCATTGCAAGCTATAGGCAGCTTATTAATATGGCTCATCATCTCAGGAGAAAAGAGATCCCTGATTTTATGTTCATCCCAAAATTGACCATCGACAAGAAGCTCAGACTCGGAGTTGTGAACATATGGAGAGTTGACATTTATAAAAGTAGGCCAAGCATTAAGGGGCAGAGGATAAATCCAAGGATCATTAAGAATGCAAATAGATTACCCATTTCCAACTTGCCATCTGAAATGATACTGAATAGTCATGCTGGCACTGCAGATTTTAGCCCAGATAGGAGGAGAAGACCTAGGCATTTTATAATTGCACCATGAATCCCCTAGTTGGTATTTAGCTTTAACAACCTTAGCCCACAGCGATGTAGGATCAATAACAACTTCAGCAGCAAGCTTACAATGGTAGGCCTTCCTTCTGATTTGAATAGATTTGATGCCTAACCCTTCTTGATCCCTGATGTTACAAACATTACTCCAAGCTATAAGATGTAATCCTCTACAGTTAGCAGAATGATCCCAAAGAAATTCCCGATACTCTTTTTCCAGCTTGTACAAAGTATTTTGAGGAATAGATAAACATAAAAGAGCATAGAGTGGGATTGATGAGAGAATAGATTGAAGCATGGTTGCTCTGCCAGCTAAAGATAGTACTTTCCAATGCCAAGAGACAATTCTCTTAGTCATTTTGTCATGAATGAAAACTAGATTCTGTCTCTGAGTTGGGTAGTAGACAAAGGGAGATCCATATAGGACCAAACACTATTAGCTTCCCTCATCATCAGCAGACATTTGATTTGAGCCTTGATGAAATTTGAGGTCTTAGGGCTGATAGAGATATGAGATTTAGCTAAATTAATAGCTTGACCAGAGATAGAGCAATAAGCATCCACAACAGCTTTTAAATAGATCATATCTTTAACAGTGACTTGAGCTATGAATGGAAAATCATCAGCAAAGAGAATATGGGATACCATAGGAACTCCCTATCATGCTTTATACACCCTTAGAAGATTATTGTTCGCTGCAAATTTAAGAAAGATAGATAAAACTTTAGAACATAGAATAAATAAATAAGGGGATAGAAGGCAACCTTGTTGAAGACCTCGAGAAGTCTGAAATCACTGGAAGGGAGAACCATTTATGAGAATAACAAAATCAGAAGATAAAATACAGGCACAAATCCAATTTATAAATGTAGAACAGAATCCCAGCTGGGATAAAACTTTAAAAATATAAGGCCAATGAATACGATCGAAAGCCTTTTCCAATCAACTTTCATCATAACTAGTCCCCTTGAAGGAGACGCTCTATGCAAGGAGTGCATAGTTTTCTGAGCCAAAAGAATATTTTCAGAAATATTGCAACCAGATATGAAAGCTCCTTGTTCAATGGAGATCAAAGTTGGGAGCAAAGGCTTCAATCTGGTTGCTAAAATTTTTGCAACAATCTTGTATATAGAGTTGCAAAGACTAATAAGACGATAATCAGCAGCTGTAAGAGGATTACTTTTCCTTGGAATCAAAGGAATATAAGTTTTCTTCCATAGATCAGGCATCATAAAGTGCATAAAAAAATATTGAATGGCTCGAATCATATCCTCTTTTATAAGATACCAAAAAGTTTGATAGAAAAAGTTAGAAAAGCCATTTGGGCCAGGAGCTTTATTCGAATCCATACTTCGATCAGCCTCCTCGATCTCCTCCCTAAAGACCATTCTCGATAAATAGGAATTTTGACCTTTAGAAATAGGAGGAGCAAGAATAGGAATATCCATGTGTTCAATACCAGATTACATGGCCCATCTATGCTGAAAATGACTCAAAATTAGATTATGAATATCTAAAGGAGTATCAACAATTTCCCCATTCTCGTTATGTAGAGTAGAAATACTATTTCTTCTCTTTCTTAAGATAGTTGTTCTATAAAAGAAGGCCGTGTTAGCATCCCCCTCCTTAAGCCATATAGCCCTAGCTTTTTATTTCCATAGAACCTCCTACATATGAAGGTTTTTATGATAGAGTTGAAGAAAGTTTAAGACTTGAAAATGCTGCTAATTAGAAAGGCCATTACGTTGAGATTCAAGGCGCTGAAGATGAGATATTTTATCATACAGCTGCTGACCTTTAACAAATAAATTCCCAATAGTGCATTTTCACTTAATAATAGCCCTTCTAGAATTGGAAAGTAGCATGGATAGTTTGATACCAGGAGAATGATTACCATCACACTTCCAAGCATTATGGACAGTATCATGAAGGCCATTAGCAAGCAACCATATTTTCTCAAAGTGAAAAGAAATATGCCTTCTAGTAAAGGAAGCAGATAAATAAAGTAAGATAGGATAGTGGTCCTATTCAAATCTAGCCAGGTGATGAATCTTGGAATCAAAAAAAAAAATCAAGCCACTTATCAGATGCAAAAGCATGATATATGTGCTCCTATACCCGAGCAAGACCAAACCTGTTATTGCATCAAGTAAAATTCGGGCCAGTGAAACCCAGATTTAGAAGGCTAGTTCTTTGAAGGAAAGATTTGAATTCTCTAATATCATGATCTATAATAAAGGATTTGCCTCCTTTTTTATCATCGGGATTGATAATACAATTGAAATCACCAATTAAAAGCAGAGGCAAGCTCAAAGATAAGATCGTCTCAGCCGAGCACCAAAGCTTTCTTCTATGTAGACCATGAGTACTAGCATAAACAATGCCAAGGATCCAATCAAATTTTTGATCACAAGAAATGACTCTAAAAATCATTTATCTATCAGTATGAGTAAAACTAATAGTTCCGAGATTTTTCTTCCAAGAGACAATAATGCCACCCGAAAGACCCTCAGCAGGAATGACATAAAAAAGCCACATAGGTCCCAAGAGTTTTAGAACCTGCAAAGAAGCTTGTTTAGATAGCCTAGTTTCAAGGAAACAACAAATGTCGAGATTGTGTTGATGGAGGAGGGCTTTAGAGTAATTTCTGAAGGAGCTCTTTGCCACCCTCCGACAATTCCAACTAAGAATTTTCATAATTGAATAGAAGATGATGTAGCTAAAGACCCCTTAGCCACATCATTAGGAGACAATTGGGCTACGGCAGCGGTTGAAAACCGCTGCCTGAGCCCAAGAAACCGCTGCAATAGCCTACGGCAGCGGTTAGACAACCGCTGCCACTGTGGCCATCGCTATAGGCTTGTGGCAGTGTTTTTTTGGGATACGATAGCGGTTGTATCAACCACTACCATACACAACCGCTACCATAGAAAGGTATAGCAATGATTTTGTAACAGCTGCTATAGCAATCACTATCATAGAGGCTATGGCAGTGATTGTCCAACTGCTATCATATAGCTATGACAGCGGTTGTTCAACCGCTGTCATAGGTACTACGATAACGGTTGCCAAACCACTACCGCAGCCTTTGACCGATCAAAATGAACGATAGCTAACAGATGGTGGCCCGTTGGTGGGAGGAGGCGACCGACGGTGGCCCGATGGGATGGCTGCGATGGAAGGGATTGGTGAGCAGGCCCATCAGGAAGACGGTCGGCGAGCGGGGCCGGCGGCGGCGAACGGTGGTTGTCCGGGGTGGGCGACGGGCGACTGGCAGCAGGCAGCAGCACATGGTGATGGTGGTGGGGCCTGGGTAGAGAGAGATCGTGAAATGCTCAAGCCCATGCTATTGCTGGTTGACTACTTAAGTCATTACATATAGATCATTCATTTCTTCCACAATTAATGTGAAACTATCACAATTAACTATAGATTGGATCTATAACAGCAGTTGTGCATAACCGCTGCTATAGATCAGCTTATGGCAGTGGTTATCGGTAACCACTGTCGTAGGTCTAATCTATGGCAGTGGTTGGTGATAACTACTATCATAGGTGGAGATATGGTAGTAGTTATACTTAACCGCTGCCATAAATATGATATGGCAGTGGTTAGTAAACCACTGCCATAGACCTATAGCAGCAGTTATTACGCAACCGCTGCTATAGAGGCAATATATATTTTTTTTATTTTCTCTGAATATGATATAATTTTAAAATTTAAAATTTATTTTCATCATTTATTATCTAAATAATTATCATTAGAGTATTGTCACAATAGAGCGTCTCGATCCGACAGTCCTAGATATGTCGATTATTAAAATTTAATTTTGATAGCTACGAATAACTGCATAATGATATGATAGATAGAGACTACCGATGGATTTAAAAATTTATAACGATGATCTTAGAGATATTTATATTATACTATCAAAATTTTACTTCAATCGAACATCATTATCATGATCAATTTAGCATGAGATTATTTGAACTGTTAAATAAAAAATGAACGATGAAAAGACCAAATGATGTCCGATTATAAGATAATTTTTTAGATAAATAATCTTTACTATTATTTTAATTATTTATATGATGATGATCATAAAATTTAAACCGCATGTATATGAATGATCTAAAACTATATGTCGCTTACTACTTATTCTTAAATTTCTTAGATAATTATACTTGTGCTTTTGTAAGATGTGCTTTCTAAGAAATTACATTTTAATGATCGACATATCTGAGACTGTCGAAATCAAATTTTAATGATCGACATATCTAAGACTGTCGAATCGAGATGATCTTTCGTGACGATACTTTAATGATAATTATTTAGATAATAAATGATGAAGATAATTTTTAAATTTTAAAATTATATCATATTTAGAAAAAAATAGATCACCACAGTAATTACGGATAACCGTTACCGTATGTCCTTCCTTCAGTCAGGGCCGGCCCTAGGGCAAGTCGAATTGGGCGACCATCCTAGGCCCTACATTGATGTTTCAATGGGGTATAAAGATGGCTTTCTATAATATTATAACAAAAAAATAATTAAATAGGTTAATGATGGGTTTTACATGCTACTTAACGAATATATCTATAGAAAATTATTGCACATAGATTAATTTTTCAATGATAATTAATATTTAAAGTATATTAATTTTTAATAGAGAAGGTCTTATTTTTTTTGTTTGGCCTCAGATCTAAAAAATATCAGGACCGACTCTGCCTACGGCAGCGATTACGGATAACCGCTGCCGTAGGTCCTTCCTATGGCAATGGTTACAGTAACCGTTGTTGTAGGTCTACTTACGATAGTGGTTATCCATAACTACTACCATAGGTTATGCCTACCGTAGTGGTTGTAATAACCACTGCCATAGGTCAGACCTACGATAGCGGTTATGCATAACTGCTATCGTAAGTTCTATAACAACAATTTTAGAAACCGCTGCTGTATAAGCATTGCCATAGCCCCTTTTTGTAGTAGTGAGTAGAAGCAAGCAAACAATGCAAAGTTTCAAAATAAGCCTAATGAGAGTGAGAGATATTATCCTGACCAACATTAGGAGATGCTTCCTGATAAGTTGAGATATTGGATTTTTCAAGTGAAACACCAGATTGAGCTTGTTTTGGGAGCTGAATAGATTGACCAGCTGCAATTGACCTCCATACTTCTTTATAAGTTGTGTGTTGTTTGAGAACCAGTGCAGTGGAAAATTGAGTCAGCTCATCACTCTGAAGATTTGAATCCTCATGGACAAGGATCTTAGATTTAGGAGGAGATTTAGAACTTGATGCTTTCCTAACCTCTAGATTTTTATTGGGAGATCTCTTTCTTTTTTCTTTGGAAGTCTTAACATCCGAAATAGATTGCTTAATAGGCATTATTTCCATATGATCATTCTGCTCTGTCTCCTCAGAATTGGGCATAAGAGGAGAAAATCTAGAAGCTGAGCCTTCTTCTGGAGGGTTGACAGAGCCTTTGGGGGCCTTAGGAGAAGATTTTCTTGCTGTTTTCTTCGATTGAAGCCAATCAGTTGAAGGTTGTCTATCAGTAGGTACTTGACCAATAGCGGTCTTAGATTCTTATGACACCTGAGGTGAGACCGACACTCTGGCTACCCTAATCCAAAGACCAAATATTTCCTTTGTATCATGATTGTTGAAACAGCTATTGGATTTCAAGGTCTTCCCCAGGCGACAACAGTGGTAGCAGAGATCAAGTAATTTCTCATCAACAAAATATTGCCAGCATACATTAGACTTCACCTTGATCTTAGTATTCGGACAGATAGGTACTTCTTGATGCCTATTATTGGGGGATACCCACCGACCGATCGACCGATGGCCGGAGGAACCGACCGACCGACCAACGGTCGAGCGGACCGACCGACCGACCGACGGTCGGACCGACCGACTGGCGGCCGGAGTGACCGACTGACGGACGCCATCACCGGCTAATTATCGGCTCACGACCGACTGAGGATATGTCGGACGCACCTTCTCCGACCGACTGAACCCAGAGGTCTGATGGCCGACTCACGTAAGACTCCCCGACTAACGGAGGGGCCCGACGCCACTCAGCTGGCCACCGACTTAGGGTCGGTCGACTCCTCCTATCGCCGTACAGCCGTCAGACCTTGTCAGTTCTGACAGCAACATGCGGCGCGGCTGTCTGGGGGCATTGTCCCGCCGAGGGCATTGTCAACCCTGGTGATCTGACAGCCACACGACGACATGACACTTTCACGGCGACTCTGACAGTCTACAGTGAGTTGACAGTTCCTCACTTGTCTGCGCCATTAATGACGGCGCCATACCGTGCTCCACTATATAAATCGGGGAAGGCAACAGTGCAAGGGATCTCCATTCTCGCCTTCGAGACCACAGGCTCGCTCCTCTCCCTCTCTCCCCCTCTCGATCGAGCTCTCTGTCTTCATTTCACTGTTGCCCAGTCACCTCTCTGATTTGACCGTCGGAGGGTTCCCACCGGAGCCACCTCCGGTCAGTGTGGACTTCTCATTTTTGCAAGTGCACGCTCCCCGGCGATCGGACGACGAGGCGATTGGCCGCAACAGATTGGCGTGCCAGGAAGGAGACAGCATGACAAAGACAAGAGCTCAACGATCGAGGATCACCGGATCGGCAAGGCGCTCTTTCCGCCAGGAAGAGGCCTCCCCGCCACCGCCGACGGTGGAGCCCAGCTCTCCACACCCCGCGGTGACCACGGAGGCGCAGATCGCGGCCATCGTACGGCAGATGACCGTACTGACGGACGCAGTCAAGAGCCTCCAGCAGCAACCGACGGCCCGTCCGATGCCCTCCAGGAGCAGCCGCCGACGACCGCGTCGATCCCCATCGCCTCCGCGCGAGCGCCCTCAACAGCGCTCCCACGGAGAAGAGGAGGAGCGGCCCTGGCGTGACGACCGATGGTCCCAGCAGCCCTCCCTTTCCCCGCTGGAACGGGCAAGGAAGGAGAAACGACCGTGCACGCCGTCGGCCTCCCTCTCAGAATCTTCCGGAGACTCCACTCTCGGGGTCTCCCAGCATCGACGAGCGGACGACTACGAGCGCCGGTTCGAGGAAATCGACCGCCGACTCGCCCAGTTGCAGATGGACGGCCAGAAGTCTTCGAACGACGTCGACTTCCAGACCGCCCAACCTCTCTCCCGACTGGTCCTCGATGAACCGATTTCCAGTCGGTTCAAAATACCGCACGTGGAGCCATACGACGGCTCCACCGACCCAGTCGACCACCTCGAGAGCTATAAAGCTCTCATGACGATCCAAGGGGCAACCGGTGCTCTTTTTTGCATCGACTTCCCCGCTACGCTCCGCAAGGCTGCCAGGGCCTGGTACTCCGACTTTCGATCGAGAAGTATCCACTCCTTCGGACAGCTCGAGCACTCGTTCGTGGCCCATTTCAGCACCAGCCGAAAGCCACCGCGAACGTCGGACAGCCTTTTCTCCCTCAAGCAGGGGGAAAATGAGACGCTCTGATACTTCGTGGCGCGATTCAACACGACCACGCTTGAGGTCCGGGACCTCAACGAAGACATGACTGTCTCAGCCATGAAGCGGGGCCTGAGGGCATCCCGATTCACCTATTCTCTGGACAAGACCCTCCCCCGGACATACGCCGAGCTACTGGAGCGCGCGTACAAGTATATGCGCGCGGACGAAGGAGCGTCCGACCGACGTTTGGCCGAACCCAGGGGCCCGAAAGAGAAGCGGAGGAAAGGTCGGGAGCCCGCCGAACCCAGCAGGCCCCCGACCGATAGTCGGGTCTCGCCGCCCCGACGAACCCAAAAGTCACCCCGGCAACAGACTCCGAGGCCGGCACACCCCAGGTATGACTCTTACACCCCTCTTTCCGCTCCTCGTGCACAGATCCTAATGGAGATCGAGGGGGAAGAATACCTGCGACGGCCTCCGCCTCTGAAGGCAAAAGGCCTCGACCGTCGGAAGTACTGCCGATTTCACCGAAGCCACGGCCACGACACCGAGCAGTGCATCCAGCTGAAGGATGAGATCAAAGCTCTCATCCGTCGGGGGTATCTCAGCAAATTTCGGAAGGGTCCGCCGACCCAACCAGTTGCCGATCGACGACCCCAGCCGACTGAAGAAGCGGCGAACAATCAGCCGACGGCCGGAGTCATCAACATGATCTCCAAGCGGCTGGGCCCGGGGACGTCTGCGGGAGGGGAGCCGACGAAAAAGCCACGTCCGGACGACGTAATCACCTTTACGGAGGACGACGTTCGGGGCATCCAAACTCCCCACGACGACACTGTTGTTGTGTCGGCGACAATAGCAAATTATGATGTAAAACGAATTTTTGTGGATAATGAAAGTTCGATAAATATTTTGTTTTACTCGACCTTCTCTCGAATGCAACTATCAATTGACCGACTTAAGAGGGTCTCCATGCCCTTGATCGGCTTTGCCGGAGATGCCGTCACGACAGAGGGAGAAATCACCCTGCCCGTGACGGTCGGCACCGAACCACGGCAAAGTACGGTCCACCTAACTTTCGCGGTTATCCAAGTTCCTTCGGCTTACAACGCCATACTTGGACGACCCGGATTGAATGCCCTCAAGGCGATCGTCTCGACGTACCATCTCCTTGTTTGGTTCCCGACCAAAAATGGAATCGGGGAGATGTGCGGAGATCAACAGCTCGCCCGACGATGCTTCCAAATCTTCGCTCAAAACGACGAGTCGAAGGGCTCCCTGACAATCGACAAGCTGGACCAAAGGGAGGAGGAAGAGCGAGGTTCGCCGGCCGAGCAGCTCGAGGCGATCCCGATAGGAGAAAATCCCGACAGGAAAGTTTGGGTCGGGTCCCAATTGCCCGACACCGAACGACGCCGACTAATGGAGCTGCTGACGGCCAATGCCGACATATTTGCTTGGTCGGCAGCAGATATGTCGGGCATCCCCCCAGAAACAATAACCCACCGACTCAACATCGACCCGACGATGAGGCCGGTGAGGCAGAAGAAAAGGTCCTTCGCTCCAGAAAGGCAGAGGGCCATCGACGAAGAAGTGGACAAGCTACTCGAAGCGGGCTTCATCCAAGAATCCACGTATCCTGATTGGCTCGCCAATGTCGTCATGGTCAAAAAAGCCAACGAAAAGTGGAGGATTTGCATCGACTACACCGACCTCAATCGGGTCTGCCCAAAGGATAGCTTCCCACTTTCCAAGATCGACCAGCTGGTGGATGCGACGTCCGGATTTCGACTGCTCAGCTTCATGGACGCCTTCGCCGGGTACAACCAGATCCGGATGGCGCCTGAAGACGAGGAGCACACCGCGTTCGTGACTCCCAAGGGCCTCTACTGTTATCGGGTGATGCCCTTCGGATTGAAGAACGCTGGCGCCACCTACCAGCGACTCGTCAATAAGGTCTTCAAAGACCAGATCGGCCGCAACATGGAGGTGTACGTGGACGACATGCTGGTGAAGAGCGCGCAGATCCCGGACCATGTTCAGGATCTCGAGGAGACCTTCCGCACCCTTCGACGACACCGAATGAAGCTCAACCCGACCAAGTGTGCTTTTGGGGTGACCTCAGGGAAGTTTCTCGGATTCCTCGTTTCTCAGAAAGGGATTGAGGCCAACCCTGAGAAAATAAAGGCGATCGTCGACATGTATCATCCGAACACCAAGAGGGAGGTCCAACAGCTGAATGGAAAAATCGTTGCTCTCAGCCGATTTATTTCTCGATCAGCTGAAAGGTGCCTCCCATTTTTCAAAACTTTGCGTCACGCAAATGGGTTTTCTTGGTCGGATGAGTGCCAACAGGCCTTTGAAGACCTGAAGAAGTACTTGGCTTCCCCACCGCTGCTCGTAAAGCCGCAGGACGGGGAGACCTTGTATCTCTACTTGGCCACATCTTTTGAGGCGATCAGTTCGGTGCTCATCCGAGAAAATGAGTGCCGAACCCATCAGCCTATCTACTACACCAGCAAAGTGCTCCACGACGCCGAGGCCAAATACTCAGAGACGGAAAAGATGATTTTCGCCCTGACCGTCTCCGCGCAACGACTCTGTCCATACTTCCAGGCCCACGCCATAGTGGTGCTCACCAACCAGCCCCTGAGGGCGATATTGCACCGACCCGACACATTTGGACGACTCGCGAAGTGGGCAATGAAGCTCAGCGAGTTCGACATTCAGTACCGACCAAGGTCTGCCCTGAAAGCTCAGGTCTTGGCCGACTTCATCGCCGAATGCCCGACAGCCGACCAAGGGTCGGGAGGTGAAGACCCGGGGCGAGATGCGGTCTCTGAGCCAGACCCGATCTCCACCTGGGTGCTCCACATCGACGGAGCCTCAAACACTCAGGGAAGCGGGGCCGGGCTCCTGCTCACGAATTCGGAGGGGGTGGTCACCGAGTACGCCCTCCGGTTCGACTTCAAGGCCTCCAACAATCAAGCCGAATACGAGGCACTCCTCGCCGGCTTGAGGATGGCAAGGGAGCTGGGCGTCGACAGCCTCCGGGCATTCTCCGACTCTCAGCTGATCGTGGGGCAGGTCAAGGGCGAATTCGAGGCGCGAGATCCGACCATGGTCAAGTACCTTCAGAAAGTGAAGGACCTCGTGGCACGCCTCAGGTATTTCGAAATTTCTCACATCCCTAGGTCGGAGAACGCCCGCGCCGACGCACTTTCCAGACTGGCGACTTCGGCCTTCGACTCCTTGGGTCGGACGTTCGTGGAGAACCTCGAGCAGCCGAGCATCGATCGGGTCGAAGGAGTACAGCAGCTAACATCCGAACCAAGTTGGATGGACCCGATCGTCCGGTATCTGACCGACGGGATCAGTCCCGAAGATCCCACGGAGGCCAAGCGACTCCGATGGTCGGCCTCACAATATATCATCATGGATGGCCGACTCTACAAGAGGTCATTTTCCCTTCCCCTACTTAGGTGCTTGGGACCGACCGACGCCGACTACGCTCTCCAAGAGGTTCACGAAGAAATTTGCGGGAACCACTTGGGGGGCAAGTCCCTGGCCTACAAAGTCTTGCGACAGGGCTACTACTGGCCTACCATGAAGAAGGACACGGTCGAGTTGGTCCGGAGGTGCGAACCATGTCAAAAGTATGCCAACATTCAACACCAACTGGCCAGCCAAATTGCCCCTATTGTCGCTCCGTGGCCCTTCGCCCAGTGGAGGGTCGACATTCTCGGTCCTTTTCCACCAGCATCGGGCCAGAGGAAGTTCATCGTTGTCGCCATCGACTACTTCACCAAGTGGATGGAGGTCGAACCATTGGCGCAGATCACCGAGCGGAAGATGGAGGACTTTATCCAGAAATCCGTCATCTTCTGGTTCGGAATGCCGCACACCATCATCACCGACAACGGACGGCAATTCGACAACCAGGACTTCAGAGACTTCTGCGCCAGGTTCCACATCAGGCACCGACTGACTTCAGTCGGGCACCCCCAGTCCAACGGCGAGGTCGAGGTGACCAACCGAACCTTGCTCCACGGACTCAAGACCCGACTAAATGAAGCCAAAGGCCTCTGGGTCGACGAGCTGGGCTTCGTTCTGTGGGCTTACCGAATGACCCCCCACGTTCCGACCGGAGAGTCGCCTTTCAGTTTGGCCTATGGAACGGAGGCTATGATCCCGTTCGAGATTGGATTGCCATCTTCAAGGGTCGAGCGGTATCAAGAGCCGGACAACTCCGAGAGTCGGAGGGCCGACCTAGACCTCCTCCCCGAACTACGAGACGGGGCTCAGATTCGCATGGCTTCATACCGACAAAGGATCTCCCGGTATTACAACGCCAAGGTCAGACCGAAGCTTTTCAGGCCTGGCGACTTGGTCTTGAGGAAGGCAGAAGTGTCGAAGCCCTTGGACCAAGGGAAGCTGGCTCCCAATTGGGAAGGACCCTACAAGGTAGCAGACACCTACGGTCCGAGAGCCTACCGACTGGAGACCCTTGAGGGGAAATCCATTCCCCGAACTTGGAACGCCGACAACTTGAAGCTGTATTACCAATGAACTTTGTAATTCGATAGTCGGAATACAAATTCAGTTTGAAAGTTCGGAGTTTTAACTCTTCGACTAATGATCGGTGCTCATCAAGGTCAAGCCCCGACATGCCAATGTGGACTTAGTGTCCTCCTAGAACCAACGGTCTTATCGTCGGTGATCCATCGGACTCTTGCGAGGACCGACTCATCTACATGGTCGGGAGTTGACACTCCTTCGACGATGCATCGGACCCTTACAAGGACCGATGAACCCTTATTGACGGGAGTTGACACTCCTTCGACGATCGACGATGCATCGGACCCTTACAAGGATCGATGAACCCTTATTGACGGGAGTTGACACTCCTTCGACGATCGACGATACATCGGACCCTTACAAGGACCGATGCACCCTTATGGACGAGAGTTAACACTCCTATGATCGAACTTTCAGTCCAAACTATCGGCTGACAAGCCGATCGGGCCCCGACCAAAGAGAGGCGAAAAGCCCATGCGACTGTCGTCGCGACTCCCGACCAGGCTACGGCCGGTCGAAGGATATTCGGCTTACCACCGTCTATCGCACAACACGACCTTAGTCGCATCCACGACTTGCCGACCGACCCACGGCGGCCGGACGATATTCGGCTTATCACCGTACGTCGAAAGATACAGAATGAATACCCGACGCAAGAGCATGGGGATCCGACTTATCGTCGTTCCCCCGACACTTCGTCGGACGATATTCGACTGAACGCGTCCGTGGAAGCCTGACTACCGAACCTTTGCCAGGTTCGATCGGCTCCCAACTCAATAGACGCGCCCGACTGACGACCCTGACTGTCAGAAGTCGATCCAAAGTCGGGACTTACCCCTCCTTCGTAGCGGCACGAGTTGCCGAACGTCTTACCGACTTAAGTGAGTTGGCGACTTACATAAGTTAATGACTCACTAAGGCATTCAACCATACATTTGGAAGAAGGAGACAAAGGGAAAGCAGAAGAAGTTTTCATTCAAAATTTTTATTCAAAGTGTACAAAGTCGGGTCGAAGCCCGATTACAAGCATTTCAAAAAAAAAACAGAAAAAGCAAAAGAAAGTCGGTAAACCCCGATCACCCGTCTGAGTCGATCTCCTCGATCGACGGGAGATCGGGGATGACTGGTGTGTCGGCCACGATCGGAGCTGGGTCGATGGTTGGAGCTGGTCCTTCGGTCGGCGGGGGACTGGCAGTCGGCGCCGCTTCCTCCGGGATGACTTCCTCCGCAGCAACTACGCCTCCCGACGGCTGGTCGGCCATCTCCTCGGTGGCTTCCTCCTCGGCCCCCGGTGGGACGATGCTGCTAAGGTCAAGCTCCGGATACAAGGCCCGGACTGCCTCCCGACCGTCCTCGTACCCCACCCGGTACGAGGCGAAACCCGACTCGAGCATCTCCCCCCGATATTGGTCAGAGACCCGGAAGTCTTCAACCGTCCGGTCGGCCGACTCCCTCGCCGACCTTGCCTCTTCCTCCGCCCGGCCGAGCGACTCCTTCGCCGACTCTGCCTCCGCCTTTGCTATGTCGGCGTCGGCCTGGGCGATCGAAAGCTCCTCCTCAGCCTTAGCGAGCTTCTCCAGACTCACCCGGAGCTGCTCGCGCTCGCCTTGGAGTTCAGCGGCAACGCCGTCCCGTTCTTGCCGAAGACGACGCACGGCCCGACCCTTGTGTCTGGCCTCCTTCTTGACCGACCTAAGTTCGGACCCAAGCCGGGAGACCTCGTCCACTAACTTGGCCTCCCGGTCGGCCGATTGCTGAAGATGGTCGACCAACATCGCCTTCTCGGCTTCGGCCGCCGCCGACCTCTCCTTATAGGCGGCCCGGACGTTACCGAACCTCCGGTACCCGGCCTCCAGTTCCGACATTGTATAGATCAGCTGTCGATTGCAAATGCTTCGTCAGGATCACATAACGAGAAAAATTTCTAAGAAAAAAAGAAGGTGATGCAAAGCTTACCTCGATCATAGTCGGGTAGAACTTGGACAGCATCTCAGTTACCTGCCGAGATCTCAGCGACTCCACGTCGGCCGGAAGAAGGATCCCCTGGCACAACCTCCTCGCCAGGTTGTGGTCGGCCAACACCGACGCACCTTCGGGGAACTGTGCGCTGGGCGGCACAGATCGGCTCCCCGACCTTGTCTCGTCCGCGGGGTCCATCGGGGCTTTCCTTCGATCGGCTGCCCCGACCGACGGAACCGGCAGCGAGGGGATGCTCGAAGTAGAACCGGCACCCCCCGCTGCGGCCACAGACGCCGCCGGATGATGTTCGGTTTCCCGAACTACATCCGGCTCCACCGCGTCCGGTGATGCCGCCGATGTTCCTTCGGCCGCTTCACCCACCGGCCTCTCCTCCGTACGCACCGTCGGGGCCGCGAGCGCAATAACCGGCTCGGATTGATCGGTCACCGATGCTTCGACGATCGGCGCCGCTGGAGCAGGCTTCTTCGGTGGGCGCGAAGGTCCGGCCCCCGATGCTGGCCTCTTCCTTGTCGCGAATTGCCGAATCTCCGCGTCTGTCGGTCGCATTCTTGGAGGTGTCCCTGCAATACCGACAAAGGTGTTAGCTGAAGAGCTGGACTAGGGGCCGGATGAAAAGGAGACCGGGAGATCGGACGATACCTAGTCGGGGGACCAAGCTTAGGCCGGCGTCATAGAGAGCTTGTTCGGTAACAAGCTCCCTCTGCTTCGGGACCGACATATCTTTCAGTCGGTGGAAGTCCTCCCGGTCGTCCGCTTCCACCCGGCTGTTGTCATTGGCTTCAGTTCGGGGCACGCCCCAGTGAGAAGGAAAGCCCCAAGAAGATGAAGAAGAAACAAAGAAGAACTGATTCTTCCACCCATGGATGGACGATGGAAGACCGATGATGAAGGAATGGCCCTTCTGGGGGTTGAAGAGCCACCACCCTCGGGCTTTAGGGTGGGGTCGGAGCACAAAGAAGGCCCGAAAGAGAGAAATGCGAGGGTTGGTCGGCAAGAGCTGACACAACAATGCAAAACTGATTATGAGACGGACAGAGTTCGGCGCTAGTTGCACCGGACAAAGTCCGTAATAGTTCAGAAGATTCCAGACGAACTCCAGAATCGGGAGCCGAAGACCCGCGCGAAGGTCTTCGACATACAGCTCCAGCTGACCAGGCGGAGGGCTGTTAACCCGACCGCCGGCCCCTGGGGCGGACAGTTGAAACTGCTCCGGGATGCAATATTGCTCCCGAAGCCGATCAACATTCGGCCCCGAAAGCGAGGAAACCTCATCTTCCGGAGTCGACCGGGAGTCGTCGGTCGGGTTCCCCGACCGAGCTCCCTGAGTCGGATTCCTGGCCATTGTACTGGAACCGAATGAGAAAGAAACAGAGAAGAAGAAGAAGATGAGGAGGACGGAAGATGGACCACGAACCGGAGAAACTCCTCTGGAAGCAAGAAAGCTCTGCCCGCGATGACTGAGAAATCGCCCGGACAGAGTTTCGGCAGCAAAACGGCAATGGTGGGGTCTTGGGTCTGAGAGGTCCTATATATATAGGCCCATCCGACGGCCAAGATGACTCCACGCCGACCGAAGCTCCATGGATGCGCGACACGTGGCGGCCTCCGGGTGGCTGAGGATTCGGCGCGCCCCGTCCCGGGACGGCCGCACCGTCCATATTAAATGCGGGGGGCGCCGGCCAACCACCTTCGACACGCGGCACGCACGGACGTAGTTCCGCATTTATGCGCCTGCGCCGATTCGCATTCCCGATGGGACGCCTGACAGCGCCCCGCGCTCCCACGATCGACGCCGGATATCTGATCGTCTGACACCGTATCGTCCGACGCCCGATCTCCCGACACCGACGTAGCGTCTGACGACGACAAGACGTGACGTCTGACACCTGACGCCGACGTGACATCTGACACCGACTAGACGCCCAAATCGCTTGGCATTTATGAGGCGCCTGACATCGGATCAACCGGCGGTACGGTCGGATCTGTGCATGCGATAAATCCACTCCTAGTCGCCCAGGATTGCTGCCCGAATAAAAGCATCGGCCAGCTCACCATCCGACTCAGGAGTGGAGGGGGGCAACTGTTGGGGGATACCCACCGACCGATCGACCGATGGTCGGAGGAACCGATCGACCGACCAACGGTCGAGCGGACCGACCGACCGACCGATGACCGGACCGACCGACTGACGATCGGAGCGACCGACTGATGGACGCCATCACCGGTTAATTATCGGCTCACGACCGACTGAGGATATGTCGGGCGCACCTTCCCCGACCGACTGAACCCAGAGGTCTGATGGCCGACTCACGTAAGACTCTCCGACTAACAGAGGGGTCCGACGCCACTCAGCTGGCCACCGACTTAGGATCGGTCGACTCCTCCTATCGCCGTACAACCGCCAGACCTTGTCAGTTCTGACAGCAACATGCGGCGCGGCTGTCTGGGGGCATTGTCCCACCGAGGGCATTGTCAACCCTGGTGATCTGACAGCCACACGACGACATGACACTTTCACGGCGACTCTGACAGTCTATAGTGAGTTGACTGTTCCTCACTTGTCTGCGCCATTAATGACGACGCCATACCGTGCTCCACTATATAAACCGGGGAAGGCAACAGTGCAAGGGATCTCCATTCTCGCCTTCGAGACTACAGGCTCGCTCCTCTCCCTCTCTCCCCCTCTCGATCGAGCTCTCTGTCTTCATTTCACTGTTGCCCAGTCACCTCTCTGACTTGACCGTCGGAGGGTCCCCGCCGGAGCCGCCTCCGGTCAGTGTGGACTTCTCGTTTTTGCAGGTGCACGCTCCCCGGCGATCGGACGACGAGGCGATTGGCCGCAACACCTATAAGAACACAAACATGAGCAAATCCCTTTCTGGAAGATGACTCTGTTCACTCATCCAGAAAAAGAGGGGAACCAACAGCAAAGACTATTTTGAATATGTTATCCTTATCCCAAAGCTTCATAGATAGATCCGACAAGCGAATCTAGACCTTGGCCTGATGAATTTCATGTTGGCTAGGGTTGAAGTTGGGACGCCAGCTTTCAAGAGTAAGCTGCTGGCTTGCCAAGGACCAACGGCCCTTAGCTAAAATTCTACTTTGAATTTCCTTCAAAAGCAGTTCAAAAAAAATAACCCCTTCAAATAAGGCGAAGACTTAGAAGTGTCCTTCAACTCCCCACTTGGCTTTCATCTCCTTAACAATAAAATCCATTGAAAATTCTTTGCCTAAAAACTTACCGACCAAAGCCATCGAGCACAAGACTGATCGATTTTATTATCCGCAAAAGAGACAACCTACAAGAACCGCTGCTCCAAAGCTTCCACCTGCTCGTCTATAGCCTTGAAGGTCTCCCACCAAAAATGTCTGATCCTGTGAGCCACCTGAGACCATGTTTGAGAAGACTTAGCTGATCGGAAACCACTTCGACTAGCCGCTTGAGCTGAAGATGCACCAGTCGTCCCTTGTGGAGGACAATCATGGTTCATAGAAAAGCTAGGAGAGGAAACCCTCTCCGAGTCGAAGCGATTGGACTGAGCTAGACGAGGAGGATTTTAATTGGAGGATGGTGAAGAAATCTTAATCGACTTTTTTTCTTTCTCTTCCTCACTCATCTTTCTCTCTCATAAAAGGATTTATGAATTTTATTGTTAATGTAACAGCTTTTACCAATTTTCTGGACATGTTTTATTTGACATCTCCAATACGGCCTTGATCGGATTGTGTCATGATCAGATCTATTCTTGACGGACCACGTAAGCCGACTAGCATGAGCACGCCATATGGCCTCCACTAAACATACAATAAAAGCGGTTAAAGGTGGGTTACCACTTTGCCTCGTAAAGCTAAATCTAAACTTGTACTTAGAATCTTCCTCTAAAACCCTAAATCCGGATTGGCTGAGAAGTCCATTATAAATTTCTTACTCGTCCAGAAAACATAACAATATAGATAATTATCAGGTGATACATATGTACAATTTCAATGGATATTTTACAATTGATTAATCCGTAACGTTTTAGGTAACAAGTTTCAAGAGCTTGAAAATCTCAATATATTGAAACAGTGTATATTTATCCCAGGAAAAAAAAAGGCGTATGGAGGGTCCCAATGCCAAATAAACGAGATCTAAACCAAGATGACTTGCTCAAACGTTTCTCGGCTTATCTTTCAGAATGGGCACAGAGCCAAGATACGATCACTAACTCACGTACAGCACGCGTAAAACAAGGATGCTCTATAATTTAGCAGAAGAATAACGTTAACAACGTACCAAAAGGATGCTCTATCTTCCGCTTTAATAAACCTCTCCAGAAATGGTTTCATCTCAAATGCCCCTCTGCAATGTTTGTTCACTATAGATTCCTCCAATGGACGACTTCTATGTTCCGGTCCCAAAAGAACTTGTGTACATATTTTGCAATGTTACGGAGAATGCAGTGGTTTTATCGACTTGTTTATGGCTGGACCCTCATCACAGCAGCACATCTGAATGATTCTATGTTGCACATCCTGCTGTTGGATTTCTTCAGATGCTCTTACGCACTGGCCTGCTGCCTTCAGTTGGTCAATGTTAAGATATTCTGTAAGACATACTTGGTCCGTTTTCAGTAGTTACGATGATCTACTTTATTATCCCAATTTCAAAAAAATTTAAGGAATGTTTGGTTCGCAACTAAAATCAGAATAGAAATAAAAATCGGAATGGTTTGGAATCAAAATCGGAATGACCAAATCTTTCGAAACGTTTGGTTCACGATCGAAATCGAAATCAGAATTGGAATGAAAAATTAAATCCATAGAGAAGAGTAAGGATTGAGTTCTATATAGATTGAGTCATTTTCATTCCATTCCAGAATCAAAATCGGAATAGAACTCCTCTCAAATAAACAGCTGGAATGGGAGTCACTCATTTTGATTCTGATTTCAGATCCTTTTTATTTCAATCAAATATTTCCTTAATTTTTTGTATCTTTTTCGTCATGCTAGAGTCTCTTGCTGAGTATGCAGTGGATCTGTTTTCTCTTCATATGCCGCAGGTTCAAGATAATTCCTCGTATTAATGCTTGCGCGGTACTCCACACTGCTGGCTGCTACTGCATCGTTTCTATACTCTTCAAATTTGGCAATAGTTTAGCTATACTTTACACAAAGAATCAAACTTCAGACTATTTTCCTTGTCCAGCTTATCAGTTTTTCAATCAGCTAACCAAGGTTACATACACTTGTCAGTTTTCAGGCTTCTTCATACAAGAATTTCACTTTTCTGTTACAGGTCTTTATTACTGGTATTGTCTTCATTTTCCCATGTAGTTATGCTGGCTGTCATGTACTCCCTCTATATATTTTTGTTGGGTGGGAATAGCATTTTGGATTACAGCTGCTTGGTCTTCATTGTACCGATGTATTCTTTTTGGGTTTACGGTCTCCTTGTAATGTACTTATCACTCTTACCTTAATATGCTTTGGCCCTTCTATCAAAAAAATGTACCATCTTCTCAAGAAGGAAGGAACCTATCCAAAATCATTGCTGAATCAAATTCTAAGATGATCTAATTCTTAATGATTTAAGATCATTATATTTAATTTACTATAGTATAATAATTAAAATTTTTAAATATATATAAACAACTTATTTGGTATGTTATGAAAATTTAATATCACCGACTATATAATATCAAAAATATTTCTGACATATCTCAGATGAAATTTTTTATGTTACCGATACTGAACAAGTTGACTAGCTATAACATTTACTTGAAAAGTAACATTTTAATCATGGACCGAAGATTAAAAAAATATTTAGTATTTAACTAGATACAACTAGAAATATGAACTTATAATATTTGTTCGTCATCTAAAATAATAGAAATTTGAAGTCTTACGAAGAAGTCGACTGAATGAACACTGTAAAAAAATGTGTTTAGTACTTATACTTCTAATAGATTTCAGCAAATATTTTTTTTATAATGCCAGTCAATTTCAAGGTCATACAATCAGGAACTCAAAGAAGTTTCAATATTTTTTTTTGATGAAAAATATCGTGAAAGTATTTTGATTAACGTATTTTAATATAAGATCACCATGATGGAATGATGTTGGATACTTGTTCTTAAGAGTGGATTTTTTTTCATCATATTATACGGTGATTTTAGAAATGAGGATGATTTGAAATCATCATCATATGAAATTATTATGGTATAATCAAATATGATAATTTTATTATTTTTATTTATATTATTTTTTATTCTGAATGGATCATTCGATATCGAGCACTGAATAGGGTTCGAAAGAAATAGACGGGGTGTAAGGGGTGGGGCCTCGGAGGGAGGGAGGGAGAGAGAGAGAGAGCAAGCGTAGGAAAGGTGCACAACTATTTAGTCAGAGTACATATTTTAGGTACGGTGGGCCCAAGCTCTAGATATCAGATGGCAATCAACTAACGGTGACGTCGACATGACAGCTCCGGTCAAGATATCACGCGAGAGAGCCAGGTAACGTCCGTCGGAGACCGTCTATCCGTCGCCACCATATGGGCCATGTCGTTGTCGAGTTGAGGCATCCACCAGGCCCACCCTCACGGTGGCCTTGACCTTATCCATTTGAATCGGGGTGGATGTTGACAGTCCACCTGCTCCCGCAGGCCCCAGAACGCGCAAGCCATAAGCATTTGTAATTTCGCCGCTCCAACCACCTCATCTGGACAAAGGCTGTGATCAGGGAACTGGCTCGGTCCACCTTGGTTCACCAGAGAATGCAGCCAGGATCCACCTCATGGACTGAGATTTTTCTTTCCTCCTCCACCCCCCTGTAGAAAGACCTCGTTAGGGTTTTTCAATGTCGGGCTGATGACCACGCGCAAGGGGACGGAGTCTGTGTACATGTATATCTAAGGCACATCTAACAGTTACTTATCGGTGTGACAATCTTCTCTCACTGCACGTCTTAGCCGATCAGTTTGGACAGGGTCCAGGATCCTCTTACTGTAGGCCTCTGTCTTGTTTTCTTTATTGAAAAAAAAAAGGTCTGTCTTGTCTCTTTTCTATTTAATCATAAACTTTTCAACTCACACCATAGTAGGTTGTCCGCTTTCAAAGGTCCACGAACAACAGATGCTTGCGAGAGAAGATTATACAGCCTATATTAGATCAAGGTGATGATTGTATGTGATTAAGGCTAATAAAGAAAAGCATTTGGAATTTAATAAGATGTTTAGTTCGCTTTCAATCTAGTCGTAGGCATTATATATTATACATGACATTGAATTCCTTGGACGAGGGTACTCTGGGTTGTTGAAGTAGTTGGTTGCCCTTGCTTGCAATCCAAGGGTCCCAATCGCAGTCATTGTACTAAGGTCTCGGCAGCTACCTTGAGTTAATACGACCGGGCTGGTGACAAATCTACCAGCCGGTAATTCAGTCTCCCGTTTCACCTGCATATCTTTTGTTCCGAGAGAGATCCACCGCTCTGATCTCATTCATTATTGAGGCACGCCCAAGATGATGTGATAAACTAGATCCTACCAACTATGAACCTAGGACCATCAAATCAGCTAGCCGCATGGGTGAATACTGTATCTAATATCTATGACTAACAACCTCAATTCAGATGAAATGAGAAAAATTTCTCCTACAATAAAAATCAGAACATGGTCTAACGACCTAAGAAGCTAGACCTAACAAGCTTTCAGAATCCAACTAGTGGCTTATGGACTCGATCTCCAAATAAAAGAGGTATGAATAGTATTGTGGATCTCCATCTTAGCCTCGGTCAGTCACGTCCTCAGTATCAACTGAAGAACTTCGGAGATCGAACTTTAGTAGCCAGAAGAATTAGTAGGGGACGTGCGGATAGCATTTCGAACTTCGGTTATGGCCAAGGTGTTCACCTCAGCTTGGCTGATATACCTTCATGTCGGCCCGAGCTGACCTCCACTTATGGCGCATAGCAGGCTTCGTTGATAGGATCCACCCCGCTTCCAATGTAGGAAAGTCCATATAAGCAAAAATATCTCCACAATCGCATCATGTTCTAAAAGAAAAAGACTCCCACCAGCTTAATCTATGCACAATAATCGAAGATCTACCAGACTCCATGATGTATATGACTCCAACTCCTTTATAAATAGAGGGATGCGGGGACCTCGAGGGTAAGCTCTCAACTTCAATTCTCTCCTTCTCATTGTTTTCCATCTCTTAATTTGAGCATCGGAGAGCCCTCACTAGAAAACACACCGATGGAACTTTTTTGTGGATTTTCAAATCGAAGTTCAGGCGGTGCCCCCAGAGTAGACTGTCACCTCATCCATTTGACCTCAATAATGGGAGCTGGTACAACAAACGAAACCCTCAAATAAGAAATTCAAGGGACTCACATAACAAGCAAACAAGGGGAAATCGAGAAAGGAGAACTCTATCCACCCTTCTGACTCTTTTTTTTTTACTATTTTTAAAGCTCCAGCTAACTTAAGTATTGGAGAGTCCCTCTCCGGCGTACCCCTGACAAGTATGAACTTCTCTTATAGGTATGTCCGACGTCACAGAATTCGGACGCCATCCTACTCCAATCAATTTAGCACCCCTCCGGAGCCTTGTAGCAATAGATTAATGCTAGAAGAAAGGCTTGTCATCTTTTAGAAAGAATCGAAAGCATGGTGCGAATGAGAGCTTAGAACTCCATCATCTCCCATCGATAATCCATCCATTGTAGTCAGAGCAGTGCTACTCGTGGATCCATTATAGTGCAACCTTTGACCACGATAGATCCACCGCTTCTCGATGCCCTAAATTACCAAATCTAAGCGCTGACCAATGCTATGTAGTAGCTATAACAAGTGACAGAACAACAACAATAATATATGGAGACGAACCTTCAAGTGGGTGGCTTCCTCCCATCTCAATTAGCAATCTCACTTTCGGAGTCCGAGGTCCACCTTTCAATGATGCTCTTGCTACTCCCCTACTGTTGCAGCTCGTTCCTCCTCCCGTCAGATCCTGAGGAAGGAGGCATACTCGAATGGCTCTTCCTCTGCTAATGGTTTGGTCCCGATCTGCTTCCCAGGCTTGGAGGATCTCGGTGAGAGGAGGATCTCAAGAGGATAGTTCAAAGCATCGAGCATTGTCTTGGTGAAGTCTAAAATGGGTCTCGCCAAAGCAACAATAGTTTCAACTTCAATTCTCAACTACTGCTCTCTCAGACCACTTTGGAGGAATCAAATCCAAATCATTTCAAGGTACCCCATCTGAAACCATATGATGGTTCCATGGATCCCCTTAACCACCTGCAAGATTATAAAACCCTTATGATGTTGCAGGGTGTCTCAGATGCTCTCCTTTGCCTCACCTTTCCAGCCACCCTTAAGAAGTAGGCATGGGCATGGTATTTCGGACTCAAACCAAGGTTCGTTCATTCATTCAAGTAGTTTGACAGGCTGTTCATTACACACTTCAGTAGTTGCCAACCTTAACCAAAGAACTTCAATAGTTTCTTCTCTATTCAGCAGAAAGAGGGTGAGTCACTATGCGACTACATCATATGCTTTAATACCCCCATGCTCGAGATGCGGGGCCTCAACAAGTCAGTAGCGATATCAATGCTCAAGCGAGGGTTGTGGAATGAGTGTATTATTTTCACCCTCGACAAGAAGTTTTCAAGAGACTATGCCAACCTACTAGCCCGAGCTTGAAAATATACTCAAGCGGAAGAAATTCGGAAGTTTCGCAAGTAAGAGAAGGAAAGAAGACTTCTGACAGGAAGAGAGACTGGGAAGACCCCAAGAAACTTAGACCAAGAAAAAATCTTCTCGACCCCAAAAGAGCTACCAATCGAGGAGTCCTCCCCCACGGTTCGATAGCTACACCCCTTTCTCAGCCCCTCACTTTTATATTTTGATGGAGATTGAGGGTCAAAGGTATCTGCAGTGGCCCGATCCAATAAAGTCCCCACTAGATAAGAGAAGCAAGAAGAAATATTGCCGTTTCTACCGCGAACATGGCCATGACATTGAAGAATACTGTCAACTCAAGGATGAGATTGAGGCTTTGATCTGGAGAGGCTATCTTGGTAAGTATGTCCAAAAATGACAGAATCAAGCATCCGATGAGGAGAATAATAACAACCAACTGATGGCTAGCATCATTAACATCGTCTCCACTCTAGCTAGTGGCTTGGGGTGTAAGAGACCAAACTAAGGAGAATGAGGGAGATGGTGTCTGGGGGGCATCGTTTCTCTCCCTGATCTTAAAAGAAAAGTCAATGGCTCTGTTGTTGAACTAACCGATGACAACCAACCACAATCTTAATACAATTTTCATGTGTAATGAAAGCTTTACTGACATTTTGTTCATAATACTTTCTAAAGGACAAAATTACTGGCCAATCCAGAGGAGATAAAGTCCGTCAAAACTATATTGAACAAGGTTTGGCCCCCAACTATAGTGCCTTCTAGGCAGCCTCGAAGAGTTTGTGAGACACATGATGATCCAACCAGGGTAACCGAGTCCTTTACTGGACCATTCATGTGGACGAGGCCTCGAATCCTTTGAGGTTTGGGGGCCTGAGGTGGCTCGACATTAGAGCCCGCACCTTACCCTGTCGGGCAATATGGCGCTCGTTGTCCATGTACGGACTGAAATAGAGCTCACAATGATGGAAACATTAGGGCAAGCCCCCAAGAATCCAACATAGCCCACTGTAGCCAATCGGCATAAGTTTTTGAAAATCCAACATAGCCCATTATAGCCATATGGCCCACTGGAGCCAACCAAAGGTCGGGGCAAGTCTCTAAGAATCCAATGTAGTCCACTATAGCCACAAGTGGCTCAAGTAGCCACATGGCCTACTGTAGCTAATAGAGATAAATCTCTGAAAATCCAACATGTCCCACTGTAGCCACGGATGGTCCACTATAGCCACATAGCCCACTATAGCCAATCGAGATAATTCTTCAGGAATCCAACATAATCCACTATAGCCATGAGTGGCCCATTGTAGCCAATTGAGGTAAGTTTTTAAAAATTCAACATGACCCACTATAGCCATATGGCCCATTGTAGCCAATTAGAGTAAGTCTCTGAAAATTCAATATGACCTACTATAGCCATAGGTGGCCCACTATAGCCATAAGGCCTATTATAACAAATCGAGGCAAGTTCTCGAGAATCCAACATAGCTCGCTGTAGCTATAAGTAGCCCACTATAGTTATATGACACACTGTAGCCAAACAGAGCAAATTTTCAAGAATCCAATGTGGCCTACTATAGCCAACTGAGGCAAGTCTCTGAGAATCCAATATGGCCCCACTATAGCTACGGGTGGCCCACTGTAGCCATGCAGTCCATTGAAGCCAATAAGGATAGGTCCCCATGGAGATCTTATGTTTTTGAAAATTCAACATAGCCCACTATAGCCATATAGCCCACTGAAGCCAACCAAAGGCCAAGGCAAGTCTCTAAGAATCCAATGTAGTCCACTATAGCTACAGGTGGCTCAAGTAGCCACATGGCCTACTGTAGCTAATCGAGATAAGTCTCCGAGAATCTAACATATCCCACTGTAGCCATGGATGGTCTACTATAGCCACATAGCCCACTATAACCAATCGGGACAAATCTCCAAGAATCCAACATGATCCACTGTAGCCATGAGTGGCCCATTGTAGTCAATTGAGGTAAATTTTTGAAAATCTAACATGATCCACTATAGCCACATGACCCATTGTAGCCAACTGGAATAAGTCTTCGAGAATTTAATATGGCCTACTATAGCCATGGGTGGCACACTATAGCCATAAGGTCTATTGTAGCCAATCGAGGTAAGTTCTCGAGAATCCAACGTAGCCTGCTGTAGCTATGAGTAGCCCACTACAGTTACATGACACACTGTAGCCAAACAGAGTAAGTTTTTGAGAATCCAATATGGCCTACTATAGCGACATAGCCCACTATAGCTAATCAGGGCAAGTCTCTCAAAATCCAATGTGGCCCCACTATGACTACAGGTGCCTCACTGTAGCCACATAGTCCATTAATTGAAGCCAATAGGGGCAGGTTCCCGTGGAGATCTTATGTTGCCAATAGAAGCCGGTGATGACAACATGAGAAGGATCAATTCATCCAAAGATCCTATCTAAAGAAAGAAGAAACAACACCAAACACCAATGAAAGGAGCATTTCAATCAAAAGGTGCATGTACACTTCAAAAAAACTCATTACAAGTTATTTCAGTTGAGCGAGGCTCGTTACAATAAAAAAAAGAGAAATATAAAGCTCGAGCTCGATCAGCACAAGCCGAGCCTCAAACAATGTGATCCCTGATGGAGAGTGCATAACTCTCCATTTTGCAATGAGCACTGACCTCTGTAAAAAAGTATCAGAGATGGCATGGCTATTTCTTCTATGAAAATTCATTCATCTCTCGGATATTCTTTTAAGAAGGGTCAAGAGGCTACACAAGACAAGAGAAGATGAATCCTCTAGAAAAGCTCAAGACTTTTCTGTGGAGGACAAAACATGAGCAGCCCCCGGATGATCGTTGTTGCAGCCCAGCGACTAGAGCATGAGATTTTCTAACACCTCCCATGTTAAAGTGGGATGCTCGCTGAAGCATTCCCAAGAAGCACTCTACGATTGATTGAAGAAACAAGGAAGATCTCCAAAGCCAGTGGAGGGAGCCGACGATCCTTCGACACTAAACAAGACAACGCCACCACAACATTATGGAAGATGATTGAGATAATACCAATCCCAAGTGGTAGAACCCCTATATATGGAGGGCGCAAGCCTAGGTACATTCAATGTCCCACTGATTGCACAACAAGTGTCACCATTCGAAAGGTCTCAAAGACTTTGCCCCTTGGGGAGTAGATACCAGTATTAAATGCAAGGCCCTATTAAGCCTCCACATTGTGTGGTCTTTTGTCGCGCAATCTCTGAGATGAATCATTTCTCTAATTTACAGAAGGACACCAGTCAACATCTAGTGTCTGGTATGCAAACAAGCCCATAATTTTCAAAAAGCTCACCGCATGCTTCAAATGAAGTTAATGGAGATCTCAAGTTGAGCATAAAAATCAATCTAGCCAACCCATCCTAGCCATTCAAGCCTTTGACTGAGGCAAAGAGCCAGACATCACAAGCATGATAAAGAAGTGAAAGTCTTCATATGAAAGGTAAATATGACAAAAATACCTTTTCATTGACTAAAAGTTTCTTTATATAATGATGCTAAAAGAAGGAAAAAAAGAGGAGAGAGAGAGATGAAGAATTAGTCTTCATCTGAAGAGAATACTCCAACTTTCTTATCACTATTTTCAGAATAGAGGCACCTCAGGTCCAGCTTCGGAATCATCTTCTTCATGCGCGCCTTGTAATCCTTGAAGCCCTAAATGAACTCGACCAAAAATGCCTTGACGAGCTTATCCTTCAAGTCCACCAATGCTTTATACTCCTCGATGCACTCGAATCTGATGTTGGCGGGAACCTCCACAGCAGCCTCGATAGGACCCCCTCTACCTTCAAGCCAAGGAGGGTCCATCCTAAGCCTCACCAACCTTCTAGAGGGAGGCAGAGCCTAATCAGATAGAAAGGAAGCTGGCTAGATACTCCTTATCCTCTTAGATGAGCACTCCCCGCTTATGGAGATATTTGCTTCTTTTCAACCAACTTAATGGAAGACAATGATAGTTTTATGGCTATAAGACAAAAAGGAGAATCTATCTCGGAAGACTACAACAAAATAACAACTGACAGTTGGATGGCAGACAATCCCATCAAATGGGTGGTCTATTTATACAAACCATCGATAGTGCAGATCCAGCCATCAAATTCCAAATCTTGCCACCTGGCCAACCCTAAAGTGATGGACCATGTGGCCCTTCATCGCACCCATATCCACCTAAGTTGCATGGAATGACTCACGAGATGTGTCTCAAAACCTATCATGATTTGCCACCCGGTAGGCCCCAGTGAGTCTAGGAGAAATCTCTAGACTTCTTCTCTTGAAAGCGTTATCCCGTGAGTCCTCAAGCTCCCTCCTTAATAAAAGCGGGGTGGGTCATGAAACGATGCATCATTAATGCCTAGGGATCTTTTCTAAAGGCAATAATACAACTACATTCAGGAGGGAATCGAGGTCAGTGGTTCAACTACTAAAGCGACTACTTCCTCCACTGGAAGCCCAAAGGCCACTTCGAACTCAAAAGTGGGAGACATATATTATAGGAGAGATCCACTGACTAGACCCAATCTATCATTAAGGCATACCCAAGATGACATGGTGAGATCCCATCAACTGTGGGCCTTGGACCACCAAATCAGCCAGCCATATAGGTGAAGTTTGTGCCTAACATCCATGACTAACGGTCTAGAGAGTTAGACCTAACAAACTCTTAGATTCTAGCTGGCGGCCTATAGACTCAATCTCTAAATAAAAGAGATACGAAGAGAACCCTCACGTAAGAAATTTAAGGGACTCATAGAACATGCAAACACAAAAAAATCAAGAAAGGAGAACTCTCTCTATCCTCCCGACTCTTGCTTTTTTTTTCTCTCTATTATTCCTAAAGCTCTGACAAACTTAAGCATCGAAGGATTCTCTGTCGGAACATTCTCGACGAGTGTGGACTTTCCTTGTAGGTACTCTCTGACATTATGAAATTCGGGTGGCATCTTGCTCCAGCGACTTCAGCAACCTTTCAGAGCCTTGTGGCAACACTTTTAAATAAAATAATAATGGTTGGCCTTGCCTGATTGAACCCCCACCTCCAACCATATATATATATATATATGGGGCATACTTGGCTAAGGTCGATCAGATTTAGGTTTAGATTTGGTCAGATCAAAACTGGATAATTGAGATCCTACATCAATGATCCAAGCTATTGGATGTGATCTACTATCTTAAAACTACTTGCACATCAAAAATTATATGATTTGAAGATCCTTAGCCTATGCATCAAGTGATCAAAAGATATATGTAATTTAATTTTATTTAAACTGTCTAATTTTTGACTACTTGATGCATAGACTAGGGGTCTTCAAATCATATAATTTATGTGCAAGTAGTTTTAAGATAGTAAATTACATTCAACAGCTTAGATCATTGATGTAGGATCTCTATTATAGAGTTTTGATCTAATACGATCCGAGTCCCAATCTGATCAACCTGATTCTAGCTTGGCTCTCTCTATATATACATAACAATTTGTTCAGCAAGTAAGCAAGATAAATAATAAAAATTTTTATTTTCAATGAATCATTCAAAACTAGTTATGTAATTTATTTAAAAAAAATGATTGGACCAAATGAGAGTGCTAAAGACTCAAAGATAAATTAGATGATGTAGACATAGCTGATTGAGAATGAAATTAAAGAGAAACCCAAGATCAAAGATCATTAATTTTGCTGGTATCGAAATCCATATAGATTGTTTGATGATATAGTTTGATACGCTCCCCTGCCATTCCTTATCGATCTTGTACCAATATAGTAGAGAGGGTAGGGGAGACAGAGAATAGGAGAGAGAAAAATAGAAAGGGGAAGGGAGGGAGAAAGAGAAGATGGAATGGAGGGAGAGAGAAAAAAAATGCTGGCAGGGGCTGGCTTGACAAAATAAATAGGGTGGTGGAGAGGGAGAATGAGAGAGAGAAAAAGAAAGAGAGGGGAAAGGGAGGGAGGGTGGGAGGGAGAGAGAGAGAGAGAGACAGAGGGTGGCAAATATAACCAGTGGAGGTGGCGGAGGGGTAGAAAGTAGCTCCACTCTTTAGTTTTCATGTTTCATTTAAAACAAGGATCTTGGAGGGACGTCCCTTTTTAATTTTAAAAAATTTAAATGAAATCGATAACTGCCTTGCTAACTTCACTTAATTTTTTTAAAATAATAAAAATCTATTTAGCACTGCTATTTCCAATGAAACAAAGGAACTGGAGGATGGAGCCCTTTTTTCACCCCTCCGTGCCCCTTTCCAGCTCTCCACCGGCCTCCACCACCATCCCTCTCCATCTCTCATTTCTCTCTTTATCTTCCTCTCTTGTGTTCTCTTTCTTTCTCTCTCTTGCTGATTTTTTAATTTATAAGTTGGAATCATCCTGATTCGCTATTAATATAAATCTAGGTACGCCCCAAATTGGACAATTCAGGATGATTCCATTGATGCTGCCCAAGATGGAATGCATGTGGAGATTGATGTGCTCAAATATACATCTAATCTTCTAGCCACTCCTTAAAAGATGCCCCTTCTGGTGATCTTGGACACGAGCTATTATCAAAGAAATAGACATCAAGATTAAGTTTATATAATTGATCGATAAAAATAAGATCAAGTTTAGAAGTTCAATAAGTGTTAGGCAGAGATAATAAAGAGCTAGAAATATAAAGTATATGACTAGCTTACATTACATAACCATCTATGGCATGAATGGATGGTTAAAGATGATCTTGAGTTTTTGATGAAAAAAGAGTAGAATTTAAAATTTTGTAATTGTAACATGCGGATTCAAAATATTAAGATTATTTGAAGTAGTAGAAAGAGCATTTGAAGTGGAAGTAGCAAATTTAGATAGAACTTGTTTGATTAGACCTTCGACATCATTGATATGTAGGTTACTGATCGAGGTGGAAGGCGTGGAAGAAGGATTATTATAATCGAAAACTTTAGCAACAACAACAATAGAACAAAAAGCAAATCACGATTGATTGTTGGATTTTGATTGAAAATCTCTGGATCGAATTGAATTTAGATTGTTTATTTAGATTTTGTCGAGAGCCGTCAAGATAGTGGCCAATCTTTTGATCGATTTTATATGTTCTCCTTGGACGATTGGCCATGTGGTAACTAGACTTTTGGCAATAGTTACAAACATGAGATCTACATAGGTTTGAGAAGGTGTAGTAAGAATAAACTTCATATGTTAGGATTTAAGTAAGTTTTGTTTCTTCAGAAATAAGTTCAAAAATAGCAGACTTAAGAGATGGCAAGGAATCTTGATGAAGAAGTGATAATTTTAGTAGATCAAAATTATCTCGAATAGCCATGAAAAACTGCATCAAGTACATGTGTTCGCTATAGAAAACAAATTTCTTAGCATCACTATCATGGTCCTATTGAGACTTTGTTCTCCTTATTTTTTGAAAATGCTAAGTTGATGATGGTGTGAGAAGATTATGCATGGGATGCCACCAGCCCATGGTTGAAAATTTGAAAAGAATGAGATTGGGTTGGATTGCTCTAAAATTTCAAGGACTTTCGAAATCACAGAATGCTACCTATACCTGCAAATATATTGTAAAAAAGATAAATGCAAGAAGATAAAATAAAGAAGAAGATAAATACAAAGAATTTTCATTTTTTTGAGAGATGTCCTTCTTCATGGTTATAACATGTATTTATAAGTTCTCTTAACTAGTAGGATGGGTATTAATGCTTAGCATTGGACATTTCTCCTAATTGTTGTCTACCATATAGGCTACTATTGACAAAGTAGATAGTATTTTCTTTTTTCTTGTCATGATTGTAGAAAGATGGAATCATTAGTCATTTTGGATGTTTAATATTCTAAGACTACAAGCCGATACACTAAGAGTGTAAATCGAATAATTAAGATGTATACTTAGAAGATGAGAATTATCGGTCTCACATAAGGTCTTAATGGAGTAAAGTCTCAGGATGGTGGCTAGCCAATTGTTACCACCATCCCTAACATGGGAGGAGCAGTTGTCTTTTTACCATCGATGGGAATAGTGGTATATGCGGCACATAATAAAAAGAAAAAATTTTTAAAAATAAATATTGATACTCATCTCTCCATTACTCATGACGTAAGTTTTAGGAGATAAAACTCCACTAAATGTTTATTTTTTATAAGATGTGTAATATTTTAAAATTCTAAGACTTTAAAAGTCTTGGACGATTATTAACTATTGAAAAACCTCTATAGTAGTTCAAAGAAATCCATAGAGTTGCAACCTTTTTGACAAAAAAATGTATGCAATGTTCATACTCTTGCGTGATCTTTGAACTCTTATAAACATCTGAAATTGAAACATAGTTTACTTTTATATTTAGACTTTTCATTTTATATTTTTCTAAAACTTTTTTCTATTCATTTTTATTTTGGATGTAGGTTTTTTATTAAAGGTGATTAACAAGTGCAATTTTAGATTCTTATATCATCTAATTTGTGTTGGTATTGTATCTTATAGATAGGATTTCCAGAAGTCTTTTTACACCTACAAGAAAGATAATCTCTATCTTTAACAAAGCTTCTAGAAAGTGCTTTATCCAACTTATTCTTCTCTTCACCATACTTTTTTCTGCTTCAACTTAGCGCACAAGAAGATAAACTACATATGATCGTCATGATGGGGTTGAAGAAGGCTGGCCGACCATGATGTTTTGGTTGTCAATTGGCTAGCAGTAGCACATATTTTAGAGCCCTCATACTATGTTAAAATATGGAAAGAGAGAGCATGTGAAAGGTATATCATATACATCAATAAATAGCTGAACAATGTGGTTAGTAGCAAAAGTATGTCAAAAGAAATATTAACACATTTTGATTAATACAGTAATAGTAACAAGATGGTAAATGTTGTGGATCTATACCTCAGCCTCGACTGCAACATCCTCAGTGCCGGCAGAGCTATGGAAGATGGACGCCTGTCAGATCACGGGTATATGACAGATATGAAGGTCGCCGGACATGACCCATTGAGTTAGCAGTGGTTTTCGTTCCTCTGTCTGTATCTGATTCATCTTGGCCATGGACAAGCTATAGGCCTAGGACGACCTACTATAGCTTGTCCATGGCCAATTAATCCCAAATCACCCAACGTCAACATGCTCTCCACGGTCTCCAGGCCTTAGCTCCGAACAATCTATTTTAGCTCGTCCGTGGCCGAGCTAAGCTTTTTATCACCAAATCCGTCTCTCTCTGTCCCAAATTGAGAAAGTCCAAATAAAGAAAAATTTCTCTACGATTGAGTCTTTCACAAAAGAAAAAAACTTCTCTGAATCAATCGACATGTCAAATCTGGAAAGCTATCCAGACTCCAAAATGGATACGACTCCAACTCTTCCCCTATAAATAAAGGACCTCTGGGATCCTCAAAGTAAGTTCTCCACTCTTCGCTTTCTCTCTCATTGTTCTCCATCTCTTGACTCAAGCGTCAGAGGATTGTCATCAGAGAATATCCTGATGAGAATTTTTTGCAAGTATTTGGATGAAGCTCCGACAACAATCTCACCTTGGCCATCACCACCTCAGGCAAGGAGATCAGGAGCAACACTTGACGCTAGAGGAAGGGGCCTCGATTAATTTTGGGGTCCAATTTTGAGAGGAGAGAGTTCACCACCAGCCATCATGAAGACACGAAAGGGTGCACCAAACATGTCGCAATGCTTTAACAGTAGACAAGGTAACAATGCTCCGCCAACGAATGCACCACCACTGCCGATCTAGGAGAATTACCTACCAACAGCACCAGTAATCTCTTAGGATCAATATAATAGTCTCATACAATAGGTGTAGGCACTCTCGATAGACCGACCTCCTTATAGCTCGAGGGTGGAAGCCAGCCATCTTAGCCATCCTTTCAGCCCACCTCAACATAGGCATAGATGCTCACCCACTCTGATCTCAAGAAGGGACTCGACATTGGGCCATTTTTCTCCTCGTCACCGACCAACTCGTGAAGATGACCTGGAAAGGAGGCTTCGGGAGATACAGCAGTAGATTGATGCACTGCAGGCTCCACGATGGCAAGATATCAATCTGAGTTTCAATACCGACCCGCTGTTCACTCAGAAGATCATGAACGAGCCCCTGCCACCTCGATTTCAAATGCCATAAGTGGTATCGTATGATGGGACTGCCGACCTAGTAGATCACTTTGAGAATTTCAGATCCCTCATGCTCTTACAAGAGGCTAATGACATGACTCTTTGTCGAAGTTTTCATTCGATCTCGATGAAGGCAGCTCGCCACTAGTATTCAAATATGCAACCAAACATCATGGACTCCTTCCATCAGCTAAGATGGATGTTTATAGTGCACTTCGTCAGCACCCACTGATGGCATCGCAGCTCAGACTTCCTCATCAGTATAAAGCGAAGGGAGAATGAACCTCTCTGAGACTACATTAATCATTTCAATGCTATGACCTTGGAGGTATGGAATTTTGAATCGCTGTCGTAGCCCAAAAAATCGCTAATACAAACTACGACAGTGATTTTGCAACTGCTGCTACTGTAGTCGTCATCATAAGTCTATGACAATGGTTGTCATAATCGCTATCATATATAGGTTATAGCAGCAGTTACTCAATCACTGCTATAACAAACTATGTAGCAGCAGTTTACCAACAGCCGCTATAGATTGGCTATAGTAGTGATTGAAAAATCACTGCTATAACTTTCTATAGCAATGATTTTTTAATCGCTGCTATAGCCATCTATAGCAGTGATTATCTAACTGCTGCTATACCTTCTATAGTAGTGGTTAGAAAACTACTGCTTTATGTCAATCTATGACAGCGGTTGTATAATCGCTACTATAGATATATGGCAATGGTTGAACCATTGCTATATGTCAACCTACGGCAGTAGTTGTACAACCATCATTATAGATGTACAGCAGCGGTTTATTAACCACTGCTATAGATTATGGCAGTGGTTGGTACAAAACTATGATAGCGGTTGGTACAGCTACAGTAGTGGTTGTGCAACCGCTGTCATTACCTATTGACCAGCAAAAATAGCATAAATTTTTTATCTTTTATCTTTTTTTATCTGATAGATGTAGTTTAATATATAATTACTCAAACTAAAACTTACAAGAATAAAAAATTTCACATAAAATTAAATAATATGCATAATATTTTTTAAATACTCAAATTATATTACTCAAATTATATTATAATATTTTTTAAATAAAAATAAAATACATAAAAAATTAGCCAAATCAAAATCCTCCTCTCCAAGCATCCTGTCATCACTGGAAGAGGCTGAAGCAAAATCGGAAGGGGCTATAGCAGGATCGAAAGGGGCTGTAGCAGGAGTGAGAGGATAATTATTTAGATAATAAATAGTGAAGATAGATTTTAAATTTTAAAATTATATCATATTAAAAAAAAAATATGAAAAAAATTATATTCTGCCTATATAGTAGCAGTTGCACAAAATCGCTGCTATATGTCTATAGCAGTAGTTAGGTAACTGCTGTCATATACATATGGTAGCGGTTATATATAACCACTACCATAGATTTGAGATATGACAGTGGTTATACATAAATGTTGTCATAGTTCAAACCTATGGCAGCAATTATGTATAACCGCTGCCATAGGTCAAACCTATGACAGCGGTTATGCATAACCATTTCTATAGATCAAACCTATCACAGCAATTAATCAACTGCTACAATATCTCAAATGTATGGCAGCGGTTATAACCGTAGGTTTGAACTATCACAGCGGTTATCCAACAACCACTGTTATATGTAACTTGTGACAGCGATTATCAATAACCGCTGCTATAAGTCAAATTTATGACAGCGGTTATATATAACTACTACCATAGACTCTATGGCAGTAGTTTTCAAACCACTGCATTAGTAAATGCTGTTATAGACCCTTTCTGTAATAGTGTCTCCAAAATGACCTCTTCTTCTCACTCAACTTAAATTATCCAAAGAACTTCATTGAGATATTGGAGCGGGCAAAAAGGTATGCTTAGGCTGAAAAAGTCTAGGATCGACAAGGGAAAAACTTTGATGATGGATTGCAGTCGAATGCTGGATAAAGAAGAAAGATTATCGACGAGTACAGTATCGATGTGTTGAACAAAGACCTTGCCGCTCTCAGACTCCACCTTAGGAAAATTGAGCTAGATCTCCTGCAGCGCAGCACCGATCTAGAACTCCTTCACGAAGATCACTACTTCACTCCGCTATGAAGATAGAGTGCCAAGAAGAACTTTCCCGATCGAGGAGGATGGTTGCTCCAGTGCGGGTAAAGAATCTGAGGAAGTATTGCAAGTACCACCGCAACCACAGACATGATATGGAGGAATACTGGCAGCTTAGGGAGGAGGTAGAGGTGTTCATTCGATGTGGATATTTTCGATGCTATATTGATGAACAACGAATCTCAGGAAACTCGCATAATAAGCCTCCTTAACAAGAAGACCCCACAAGGATCAATCCATAGCAGGGGAGACCCGTATGATCTTTAGGGGGCAGCTCGACCATGATACCTCAAAACCAAGCTGAGTTGAAGAAAGAGAGCCAAAGAAGAGAAAGACCGATGATGAAATTACCTTCTCTGAAGCTGATCTGAAAGAAATAAAGTATCCACATGATGACCCTATAGCTATGCCTTTAAATATTTTTAATTATGATGTATACTGAGTCTTAGTTGATAATGAAAGTTCAGTTGATATTTTATATTATGATATATTTATCCATATGAACTTGAATTTTGAGCTACTGGTAAAGAGTAATACACCTCTGATCAAATTTTCGAATAGTATGGTCCCCATAGAACGAACAATCTCCCTCACTATAATAGCTGGATGAGCTCCATGGCAGGCTGTTGTGTAAATAAATTACTTCATAGTAAAAAATCCGTTGGTGTACAATGTCATTTTAGGTTGGTCTGGATTGAACACTCTTCAAGCTATAGTGTCGACCTACTATTTTAACAATGAAATTTTTTACTCCCTATAGGGTCGGTGAGCTCCAAAAAAATCAGTAATTTACGAGGAAATGTTATATGGCGACCTTATGCAGAGCATCACCAGTGGAGCAGTCGACGAACAAGCTTAACGTATGAGATGAGTTGAGTGAATAGAGAGGCCACCCAGTGAAATATCTCATCCCAGTGCCAATCGATGAGGATCTAACCAAGGTTGTCAAGATCAGCTCGAACCTATGTGAAGAAGATCGTTGGTATCTCACCTCTTTTCTTCAAGCCAATGCAGACGTATTTACTTGGTCAGCTTCTAACATACCAGGCATCGACCCAGAGGTCATAGTTCATCAGCTCAATGTGGATTTGAAGAATCATTCGATCAAACAAAAAAAGTGCAGCCTTGCTTCCGAAGGACAAAAGGCCATATAAGAAGAGGTGGACAAGCTACTAAAGGTGGGGTTCGTCCAAGAAGTCTACTACCTGGAGTGGTTAGCCAATATTGTCCTGGTTAACAAATTAATGGCAAGTGGCATGCATGTATCGACTATATTGACCTCAACAAAGTCTGTCTCAAAGATAGCTACCCTCTACCTCGGATAGATCAACTGGTGGATGTAACCTCGGGACATCAGCTCTTATCTTTTATGGATGCATTCTCTGGATACAACGAGATTTGGATGGCCTTCGAAGATGAGGAGAAGACCTCACTTGTTACTGATCAAGATCTTTTATGCTACAAGATCATGCCGTTCGGCTTAAAGAATACAAGCAATGTACAAGTGGCTCGTCAATAAGATCTTCAAAGAGCAGATCGACAGATATATGAAAGTGTATGTGGATGACATGCTCATTAAAAATAGAGCCGTAGAGCACCACATCACTAACCTTGAGTAGATGTTCACCACATTACGATGCTTTCAAATGAAGTCAATCCCAGCAAATGCATGTTTGGCGTCATCTCCAATAAATTTCTGGACTTCATGGTGTCGCAACAGAAGATCGAAGCAAACCCAAAAAAGATTCAAGCTCTCCAAAAAAATGAAACCTTCGAGCATGATCAAAGAAGTACGGCATCTAACTAGAAGAATTACGACTCTGAATAGATTTCTCGCAAGGTCGGTAGAAAAGAGTCTTTTCTTCTTCAAAGCTTTCGAACAAGCGAAGACTTCCAATAGTCAGATGAGTGTCAGACCGTATTTGATGAGCTAAAAAGATACCTCGGCTCATCTCCCCTTTTAAGCAAACTAGAGCCTGGAAGTGCTGTATCTATACCTTACGATTTCGCCCACGATGGTTAGTTCAGTCCTTGTCCGACAGGAGGCCAATGTGCAGAAGCCGGTCTATTATATCAGTCGAGTTCTCCATGATATCGAGACTAGATGTACAAAACTAGAGAAGGTGATCTATGCTCTCATGATATCCTCCAAGAAGCTACATCCATATTTTCAAGCACATACGATTGCTGTCCTCACCGACCAACTAATTATGTTCGTACTTTATCGACCTGATACTTCGGGGGCGGCTGGCTAAGTGAACTGTCGAGCTAGAAGAATTTGACATCAAATATCTATCAAAGCCATCCATCAAAGCTCAGACATTGGCCGATATCATCTTAGATTATACCATCTCAGATGAGGAATAGGATGGTGGGGAGATGGCTCCTACAACCAATGAATGCTGGATTCTTCATGTAGATGGTTCTTCGAATACCATAGGCTCGGGAGCTGGACTGATTTTAACTAGTCCAGATGGAGTGGTTGTAGAATACACACTGTGATTCAAATTTTTCACCTCCAATAATGAAGCCGAGTATGAGGCGTTGGTGATCAATTTGAGAATGGCAAAAAAATTGAGAGCCTGGCATCTCAAAGTTTATAGTGACTCTCAACTCATCATCAGCTAGATCCAAAGAGAGTATGAGGTGCGTGAGCCGAACATGATAAAATATCTACAAAAGGTAAGAGATCTTGCCTTCAACTTCACCATCATGAACATTTAACAAATATCGAGATCGAAACATATGCAGGCTGACCTCTTATCTAAGCTTGCGATGCTCGGTATGGTCGACCTAAAAAGAAGCTCATACTTAGAAACCCTCGAGAAGTCGAGTATTGAGGAGTCCCTTGTGATGCAGACAGATCCTGAGCTGAGTTGGATAGATCCGATCTTTCAGTACCTTCAAGATGGAGTACTGCCTGCTGACTGAGATGAAGCCAAGAAGCTAAGGCATCTCACACCATTATACCTCATCTATGATGAGAGATTATACAAAAGGTCTTTCACTCTACCTTTACTTTAGTATCTTCATCCCTCGGAAGCAGAATATGCCTTGCGAGAGATTTACGAGAAGATTTGTGGCAATCACTTGAGAGGCAAGGCTCTTGCCCACAAGGTTCTACGACAAGGATACTTCTGGCCGACCATACAGAAAGATGCTGCCGACCTAGTCAGCAAATGCGACCAGTGTCAGAGGAATTCAAACATCCAATGCCGACCTTCCAGCTCTCTAGCTTCGATCATCATGCCTTGGCCCTTTGCCTAATGGGGGATGGATATCTTTGGACATTTTTTCACTGTGATGGTATAGAAAAAATTCTTACTTATCGCAATCGACTACTTCATCAAGTGGATAGAAGTAGAAGTGTGGGTGACTATCATTGAGGCTAAAGTTTTTAACTTTGTGTGGAAGTCAATCATCTATCGATTCAGCTTACCTCAAGCCATCATCACCGACAACGGACATCAGTTCGATAATCCGAAGTTCATAGGATTCTATAAAGATCTTGGTATCTCCCACAAGTTGACTTCGATAGCTCATCTCCAAAGCAATGGTGAAGTTGAGGTGACGAATAGAACCTTCCTACAAGGACTCAAAGCTCGCCTTGGCCAAGCTAAAGGGCTATGGTCGAAGAGCTGTACCACATGCTTTGGGCATATCGCACAACTCAACGAGTCTCAATTGGAGAGACCCCATTCAAGCTGACTTTTGGGACTAAGATCGTTATACCTTTTGAGATTTGCTTGCCCACGCTGCGAGTGAAAGAATTCGATGAGGATAGCAATTTCATTGGGCTGAGAGCAAATCTAGACCTATTGAAGTAAACTCGAGAGCAAGCATGAATTTGAATGGCCAACTACTAACAAAGAATAGCTCGGTACTACAACTCATGAGTCAAAAAAAAATCTTTTCTAACTAGAGAACTAGTTCTTCCCTGAGCTGAAGTTTCACGTTTGACTGAATGATCAAAGCTCGCACCAAATTGGGAAGGCCCGTATCGTGTTGATGAAGTAGTTCAATCAAGGGTTTATCATCTTCCCCAGCTGGATGGAACTCCAATCTCCAGGATTTGGAACTCTGATAATTTGCATATTTATCATCCCTAAGTTGCAATTTTTATTGAATTAAATAATAAAAAATAATTTTTGTAGATCTATATGTTTCTCCAAACCAATGCATGTCTCCAAATAATCTCCAATGTGTGCTCCTCGATCATGGCCGAGGAGCGAAATGCGTCTCCATGTGGATCTCCAACGTACACTCTTCGATCATGATCGAGGAGCAAAATGTGTCTCCATATGGGTCTCCAACATGCGCTTCTCGACCATGAACGAGGAGCGGAATGTGGGTCTCCAATATACACTCCTTGCCACGATCGAGGAGCGGAACGCATCTCTATACAGGTCTCCAACGCACACTCCTCGACCACGATCGAGGAGCAGAATGTGCCTCCATGTGGATCTCCAATGCATGCTCCTCGATCATAATCGAGGAGTGGAATGCATCTCTATGTGGGTCTCCAACGTGTATTCCTCGGCCATGGCCGATCTGAGCGAAGTGCATCTTTATGATCTCCTACATGTTCCTCATCTTCCTACGAACTAAATAATCTACCTAGAATGACCTGATTTTTTACCTACTAATGTTCATTTGGGAACATCATCAATTTCTACTCTTCGCCATTGGGAAGACGACCTAAAGGCAATGGGCGCACTTCTAACTACCTACTTATGGCTTGCTATGTCTAGCTAAGCTCGGATACTGAACTCCATCGCATTTCATCAGCCAACCTCCACAACTTGACATCATAATATGTGAGGAAAGAAACTTCAATGAAGAAAATTCTTTTACAAAATATTGATCGGCCCAGTATAAAATACCTTGGCAAATATCGAGGTTCACAAAAGAAGACCGACCAATAATTAAGTCCAAACATGCCCAGACTAAGCTACAATTTTCTTAAGCTCCCTCAGGAGCATGGGACTCGTCGGCCTCACCAGGGTTCGAGAGGATGATGATTGGGGAGGTTGAACCAATGTCGTATCCTTGGCTGCTTGATCTTTGTGAATCGAGATGATGAGGTCCTCGGCTCACACTCCGTCGACCTCACCGACTCTCTCTTCTTCGCCATTCGATTCCAGGGGCCCAAGGTTGAGATCAGAAAATGATTCCTGACCTTCTCCTTGAAGTCCTTGATCTCCTGCAGATACGAGACCAACCCAAACTCTGTTCGAATGTCCAGAAACTTATTCGAAGAATGGAAGGCTTCGACTGCGGTGACCTCAATGGCCTCTAGCTTCTCCTACCACTTATTTCTTTCCACGGACAAATGAGCTTCCACATCAGCTCCGACCTTGGCAAGCTCAGATTTAAGCCACTTTACCTCGACTTTCAGCGATCTATTCTCATCCTCGACCTTCAGCTTAGAGAGCTGGACATCGTTCGCCCTCCTTATATCCTGGTTGGCCTTTTCCTCGACTTCCCTTGAGATTCATTGAGCTTCTCGGATTGCCTCCACGAAGTGATCTACATGGTGGATTTGTTAGATGTATACCCAAGAAGCCAAACTTGACTGACACATATTATATTTCTAGGACATAGTTTTATATTTATTGGATATTTATATTATCATTCATATTTATGTATTCATGAATCATCCAAGAGATTAACAAGATAATGACACATATTCTCAAAGAGTTGAGAATTTGAGACATGTGTCATTGATGGTTGATTCCTAAATTACTCCTAGTCATAGGATCATCATGGAGATGGTGATTGATCCATATAAACTAGTACATAGATCGCTTCCTTCAGATAGATAGATCTCGAGTCTGTAGTGTAGAGATACTAGAGCGAGAGTGCAGATGGTTGTTAGAGAATAACTAGCATTGAGCATGACCTACACGAGAAGTCACATAGATGTCTGCTCACTCATTAGTGATTTTTTTGATACTACAGTTGTATGATTGGTCCTTTGACCTGAGATGGTACTACTGCTCGCATGTAGTGAGGCTACTGAAGTTTGACTGACACATCAACATAAATCTCAATGAGGCCTTATAGTGGATGTGCATCAAGATGAGATCTATGGATCCTAGCAGAAAGGAGTAGTTTTATGAAATTTAAGAGGCTGAGTCCTTAAGTCTATGACCATAGCAGTGTGATTGATGGAAAAAAAATTTCATAGAATCACATATAGACTCAAGCTGATTAAATCTATCATATGATCGATAATGAGATTTGATGATTCATCTATGATCTATCATTCAGTTGGGACTCACGATAGAGGGACTGTATCATACGTTAACTGCACCTAGAGGTTCATTATTTTTTATTTTACTGGGTTGCTATTACATATTGCAAGGTATCACTGATGGATTGTGTGACCTACAAGCATCATTTTGATGATCAATGATCCTTGATAGGTAGAGTTGGAACTGTTCCAATCTATTGAAAAGAGTTTCAATGATATTGTGATAGGGATCACAATATATCTCACTACCAGACAGAATAGAACCTATGGAGTCATACACAAAAAAAAATTTTGACTGATTAGATAGTTGAATTACGATAATAAATTGTAATAGAATTTGATTATCAATTTGATTGATGATTGATCCAATACAAAAGTTGCATTATGTAACTCGCTAAAGAGTTAGTGAGTTATAGAAAGATTAATTAGCAATAAGATTACTAATTGGCTTAATTTGATTGAGCTATAAGGCTTGTATCAAGTCTAATTAAATAAAATTTAATTTGACTTGATATGAATTTGATTTGATCAACCCTAATTGGGTTATAAGATAACCGAATAAGGATTGGAGGATTAATCCCAATTGAATTAAGATTTGGATTTGACTCAATTTCTAATTAGACTAAGATAAATGAGTTTCTGTTTGAACTAAAAATTTTTATTTCTATGGGTGCATCAAATCCTAATTGGATTAGAATTAAATTGAGTTTGAGTCAAGCACCAAGGGAGAGTCCAAAAGGACTAGGACTCCTCCAATTAGATGACATCTAATCTAAATATTTTGAGCTTCAAATCAAATTTAAATTTTTATCTATTTGGGTTTAATCTGATCCTAATATAATTAGAATTGGTTGAGATTTTATTTGATTTAAAACAGCCACCTAAAATAGAGTCCTATGATCATGAAACATTTTCCTCCGTGTGCCATAAGACAAGGTCCACACCAACCAGGTTTTGATGCCAAAATTCCCCACGTCCCACTCCTTTCTTTTGCATGTAATAATTTTGAGATATCCCTTCTTCTGTGATTGATATGCAGTGCACAAATCTGGGCGAATATGGATAGTTGTGGGCGACATCAAAAGGATAAGAGTCTTAAGCGTGTTGAACTCTTGTATCCTCCCAAAATCTATCTTCTCTTCACTTATTTAAACCAAGGATCATACGGGACGGTGGATGGCTGATTGTGATCAGGTTGAGATGCCCAAAATTAGAGGAGAAGGTGTGAGAAAAGAAAAGAAAAGGAGGGGAGCACACGGGATGAAAGGAGGGGTGTGAGGTATGTTTCATCCTTTCTTTCTTACACAACTAAGTGTTGGTTGTTTGAACAATCTCTTCTCTCTCTCTTATCCATATTTGGATATGGATGTCTCTTTTTTTCTTTGTCCAAAAGTTGGATAAAATTTTTATATCTCTATTGTAGAGATTTGGTACATAGATTTTAGGAAGAAAAGAGAAGAAAGGGTTCTTCTTATGATCTCTAGTGTAGAGATCAAGATCCTCTTACATCTTCTTCTTCTCTAAGAGTGTCTTGAGAGAAAAGAAGATTTTCAACCATCAAGATGCGATCTTTGCAAGAAAACTAGCACTCCGCTGAGATCAAAAGGCTTCTGATCAGATCAAAATCTCGTGTGGATATCCGTAGAGATCGGATGCTTGGACGGCTACAAAAGATCTTTGGAAGATATCCATGATCATCAGTTCACGATGAAGATTTATCCATACCAAGGTATGTTCTTAATTTATTTTTCTCTATTTGATTTCTGTATCTGAATCTTATCTCACATATGATGATCCTGTTTATTGTTTGAAGATTTGATCTTATGCATGCTTAGATTAAATTAGATTTAACTTAAAAAAATTTAAAATTTTGCTACATATTTATTTTGAAAATTTTGCATACATGAAACCATGAAACTCTAATAGGATGAGCTATTAAAGAAAAAAGAAGGGAAGAAAAGGTCAATAAGTATCAAACAAAAAAAACAAAATTGAGGATTAATGGAAGATCGTCACTTATCCAAAGAAGAGAATCGTATGAGTTATGGACTCGAAAAGCACCACCCTCAGCATCGAGGACCTCCTTGTCGGTAGGTGCTATTGCCGACCTAAGTAAAGTTCGGACAATCCGGTAATTGCCGATGTCCTTCCTACTACCTTGGGCCTCGACATCTGATGCGACTCCCACCAGAGGAAGAGTCTCAATCGATAGGTCGGCCGAGCATGATGACATCCACATCAAAATTTGGAGAGTACCCAAACTCTGCTGTGATGAGGAGGCTGAAGGTCGAGGGGCAGGATCCCCTGAAATGATGGATCGATGGGGCTACACCACTTTCACTAGTGCTGAACTCTCCTTCCTTGGAGGAGCGTCACTTGTTCTCGAGGAACCACCAGCCACGGGCTAGGCGAGCATGGCCTTAGTTTGGCCGTGCTTAGGAGCTGGGGCCGTACTTGCCTTCTTTCTTTTGGCAGCCCAACGAAGACCTTCGATCTTCTCAAGCTTCATTGCTACACAGAAGATGAGGTTAGTCAAGAGAAAAGGAAGCCGAACTGAAGTAGATGCAAAAATACTTACTCGTAGGGTCGATCGGGCTTAACTCGACCTTGAACAAGCTCTCCTCGATAAGGAACTTGGACAATGGAGGGGGAGTGAGACTGAAGATTTGCACCAATATCTCCTCCGTGACGTCTGACAGCATAGGAGCTCTGACTACCAACCTATGAGGTCGACCCCATGACGTATTGAAGTCCCAGGATTACTCGATTGAGATAAAGAAGAATCACTCCTTCCAATTATGGACCGAGGAAGGAGCACCTCGAAAGAGACGTCGTCTCTTTCGAGGAGAAGTGTACTACCATCCGACCTCTGTAGGATGCTCTTTCAATATGAAGCAAGCCCTAAAAAAGCAAGAGGTTGGTTTGACCTCGAAGAGAAGATAATGGATAAAGAAAGCTAAGATTTGATGCCATGAGTTTGGCACTATGATACAAGGGCTTATTCAATATAGGTTAAGAAATTCTACAACTTAGTAATGGAAGGGTAGCCTAAGGCCGACCTTCAAAGATTTCTCATAGAGGCCAATCCGATCTTGATGCAAGTAGAGCTATGCACTCTTTGAGAACGGTGACCTCCAGCCTGAACTCGACTGGGATTTGATATTTCAACCTAATAATCTCTATATCCTCTGAGGTGAAGATGGAGTTCATCCTAAATGGATGAAAGTCTGGCACTTCACTCACTTCGGGCCTATCCGAAGAACAAGCTATCTCGTACTCAGGGTTCACACCTCTCTCGTCATCACCTGAACTCTAGGTGGATGGGGACAAACTCGACGCACTCATGGTAGCGATGACAGAAAACTGACCTATAGAAGTGATGCAGCTGAGCAAGACAAGGGGTGAAGAGGGGTCGACCAAAGCTTAGCTTCAACTAAGCAACCGAGCGAAATCTCCAAGTGCCAAAGTTTCTCACTAAATAGCAAAAGTAGTGAAACTAAAGTTACAGTGGCCCTTATTTATAGGAGGCCTGGACGGCTCCGATCTACTATCGATTTAGCTTTCCCTCTCGATGTCCGCCAAATGGTAGCCCATGATTGATCGAAACGTGGCTCTGACGGATCTGATGAATCAACGGTCCAAATTTAAAGACAGTTCGTCTTAGGAAATCGATCTTCGATACGTGCGAACAGAAGACAGTTCGACGAAGTCAACCTCAACCTTGGATTAGTATTCTCTTCATCCGATCTTGTGCAAGTTCGGCCTCGAGAGTGGGAGGTATCTATTGTGAATCTGTACCTCGATCTTGGCTGCAACATTCTCGACGTCGGTCGAGCTATAGGAGATGGACGCCTGTCAGATCACAGGTATATGACAGATATAAAGGTCGCCAGACATGACCCATTGAGTTAGCAGTGGTTCCCATTCCTCGATCTGTGTCTGATTCACCTTAACCTAGGATGACCTACTATAGCACGTCCATGGCCGACTAATCCTAAATCACCCAAGGTCAACGTGCTCTCCACGATCTCCAGACCTTGGCTTGGAACGAGCTAAAATGGACGACTAATCCCAAATCACCCAAGGTCAACGTGCTCTCCACGATCTCTAGACCTCGGCTTCGAACGATCTATTTTAGCTTGTCCGTAGTCGAGCTAAGCTCCTTATCACTAAATCCGCCTCTCTCTCTCGCAAATTGAAAAAGTCCACGTGAAAAAAAAAAATTTCCATGATTAAGTCTCCCGCAAAAGGAAATAATTTCTCTGAATCAATCTACACGCTAAATCCGAAAAGCTATCCAGACTTCAAGATGGATACAACTCCAACTCTTCTCTTATAAATAAAGAAGCTCCAGAACCTTCAAAATAAGTTCTTCACTCCTTGCTCTCTCCCTCTCATTGTTCTTTATCTTCTAATTTGAATTTCGGAGGATCCTCGTCGGAGAATACCCTGACGAGAATTTTTTGCAGATATTCGGGTGGAGCTCTGACAACAGTCTTATCTCAGCCATCTCCATCTCGGCATCCGATCTCAGGTGAGGAGATAAAAAATAACAGTAAATATACTTAACATATAGAAAGAGATTTGCATTTAATGAAGTCCAGTAACTCAAGACATGGCTAGGCTTTTTTCGATGTCGGGCTGAGGTGTACACCTACGTCTGTGAGACACGTCCTGAGTTATTTGTCGGCGCACCCATTCTCTCTTACCGCATATCTTAGCTGCTAGGTGTGGAGAGGATCCAGGCTCGTCTTAGCCTAACCCGGTGTATCTTATATCTTTTCTGTTTGATCAAGAACTTGTCACACTATTGTTTGGCCGCTCTCAAGGTCCAAGAATAACACAAACTCGTGGGAGAAGATTTTATAGCCTATATTAGATCAAGATGATGACTGCACATGAGTAGAAGCTGGTGAAAGAAAAGCATTTGGAAATTAATAAGATATTTCATTCGCTTTCAATCTAGTCGTAGGCATTACACATTTTCCATGACATAGAATTCCTCGATGGAGGATGCTCTCGGTTGTTGAGGCAGTTGGTTCCCCTTGCTTTCAGTCACAGGGTCCAATCACAATTATTGTACTGAAGTCTCTGCCCCTGCCGTAGTGTTATAGGACCGGGCCGTTGACAAGGCTGCCAGCTGATATGTCAGTCTCTTATGTGCACCAAACCTATTTAACCAGCATAGCTTTAAATGAAATACCAACGGCTGGTCCTTCACCCTCCTGCCCCAATAAAAAAAACATAGAAAGAAACTGCCAGCACGCGGGTATCAGTCGGGGGGAGGGGGGATTCAGCCCCAATTTATCTGGGCCGGTCTGCTGACAAATTTAGATTCTTGACTCGGGTCACACCCACAAAGATTGCGGTGTCAAGATATTATCAGGTTTGGCACGATCATTGTCTGGTCGAGAACGGTTCATCTTGTCCCCGAATCGGTCAGGCAGTGCCCGTACTGTTCCCAAAAAAAAAATCCAACTTCCTGAGCTTTTATTTTTGGTTGGACTGTCCCTTTTATTTATGGGTATCTAATTGACTAGCTTGGTTAGCGTAAACAAGGAATTATAAGATATTAATCATGCCAATGAATTATAGAAAGTTTTTTACCAATATATATATATGTCTAGCTTGGTTAGCGTAAACAAGGAATTATAAGATATTAATCATGCCAATGAACCATAGAAAGTTTTTTACCAATATATATATATATATATATATATATATATATATATATATATATATATATATATATATATATATATAATGTTTCAAAAAAAATTTATTTTTGTCAAATCATATAACATCATCGATCACCTTGGTACAAGTAGTACTGTTGCCTTGAAGTGTGTCATGTACGAGAGAAATGCTATAGGGCAATAAGATTTTGTTGTTGATATATTTGATTTGAAGGCTTATCTGCTCCGCAATGGCAGCCCCCAGGCTCATTCATACTTCATTTTATATGATTTGTCGACGGTTCTTTCCTAATTTTTTTTTTTTTTTCTCCCTGTTCCTCTGTCAAAGAAAAAAAAAAAAAAGCAAAAAAAAAAGAAGAAGAAGTGTTGGGTATAAAATACCTCCAGCCGAAGTTCGTGTCAGGAGTGACCCTCCAGGGATTCTACCGGCGTCCGATCTTCGGCGACATCTTTCCGAACCTCTCCGGCGGCCGAGCCTCCGCAACGTTCCCGAGTTCTGTCGATGGATAAACCCCCACCAGTGTTGACCGGATTCTCCACGACGGACGGACTCCATCCAGGTGTCTACGGTGGTCGACCACCTTCTAGACTCCGTCCGGGCTCCTACGGGAGTCGGACTTCTTTCCCGAACTCCAACTGCAGGTAGCCTTCGTCCGGGCTCCCACGGGAGCCGGACCTCTTCCCCGAACGCCAACTGCAGATAGACTCCGTCCGGGCTCCTACGGGAGTCGGACTTCTTCCCCGAACTCCGACTGCAGGTAGACTTTATCCGAACTCCTACAAGGGCCGGACTCTGAGCTTCTACTGCAAGCGATTCACTCCGAGCTTCTGCTACAAACAATCTACTTTAAATTTCCACTACGAGCGGTCCGCGCCGGATTCCCACTGTAAGCCTTCACCCGAGCTTCCATTGTAAACAAATTCCTTCCGAATTTCTATTGCAGGCAGGCTTCGACCGAGATTCCTCGACAAATGATCCACATCCGGGCTTCTACGGAGATCGGGCTTCGACCGAACTTCTGTAGCGGACAGATTTCGAACGAACTCCTACAATACACGGAATCCAGCAGCTGGACCCCTCCAGCGGATGAACCTCTCCAGCGCCATCCGACATCCACTGCCGGTCGACCCTCTGCCGAATTCTGCACGAAATCGAACTTCGTCTGCGGAAAGCCTCTGACCGAGCTCCTACGGCAAGTGGCCCTCGCTTGCAGTATTAACGCCCAAGGCACCCAACGGTAGAAGGTTCGCCTGCGACATCCGAGCTCCTCTCAGATGGATAGCTACCTCTCTCTGCCAGGCACCTCAACCGAGCTTCGGCCGACAGGCCTCCACTCTCTGACAGGCCACAGTAATGGCCACGACTCTGCTCCACTTCCTACGACGGATACCGCGCGGCTCCTTCACTTCCTGACAGGCCATAGTAATGGCCACGACTCTGCTCCACTTCCTGCGACGGATTCCGCGCGGCTCCTCCACTCTCTGGCAAGTCGCGACAACGGAAGCTGCTCCACTCTCCGCAATGGGCTCCACGTGGCAGGCCACGGTGATGGCCACGATTCCACTCCACTACTCTTCATAATAAACTTCTTCTGACCCCGAATGGCCCACTGTCAGGCGGTTACAAACGTCGCTATCAGTCTATTGCACCCTCCGCCTATAAAAAGGGGGACTCCAGATACGTTATTCTCTAAGCTCTAATTTCTATCTCAAAACTCTGCTAAAATTTTCGTTCGAACACTCCATTCTTGTTGAGGCAGAGAACTGACTTGAGCATCGGAGGATCTTGTCGGAGCACCCTCAACTCCGGTTTAGACTTCCTTTGCAGGTCTCGGCGGCGACCACGACTTCCTCGACTCCAGCTTCTCCAATGCCAGTGGATTTTCACACCAACAAGAAGAAAGAGAGAGTGGGGTGACCTTGAGGTTGCTGCTGCAAATTATTATTTGTTGCCTCGTTGTCTAGAAGCAAATTCCGTGATCCACTGTTTACCTAGATACAATATCAATTTTCCAAGGATGGATAGTTTTGAAATGGCTTCAGCTAGCACCCCCCATTGCAGCCAGCATAAATGTATGTTGGGGGATACCCGCTGACCGACCGACTGCTGGAGGGCCCGACCGACCAGAGGGCCCGACCGACTGCCGGAGGGCCCGACCGACTGCTGGAGGGCCCGACCGACTGCTGGAGGGCCCGACCGACCGGAGGGCCTGACCAACTGGACGGCCCGACCGTCCGACCGCCGTACGGCCCGACCGCCCCCGTTGGACGACTCTGATTGGCCGAAAGGCCGACCGATCGTCGGTCGACCGACTGACGGGAACCATCAGCGACTAATAACCGTCCATCCAACGGCCCATCGCCGACTGGGGGTATGTCGGGCGTACCCATCCCGACCGACCGAACCCCGAGGTTCGATGGCCGACTTACATGACGCTCGCCGACCAATGGAGGGGCCCGACACCACTTCGCTGGCTACCGACGTTGGGTCGGTCGGCTCCTCCAATCGCCGTACAGCCGCCAGACGTTGTCAGCTCTGACACGGACATGCGGCACAGTTACCTAGGGGCATTGTCCCGCCCGGGGCTGGGTCAACCCTGGCGATTAGACGGCTACACGGCGACATGACGTTTTCACGGTGGCTCTGACAGTCTACAGTGAGTTGACAGTTCCTCACTTGTCCGCGCCATTAATGACGGCGCCATACCGTGCTCCACTATATAAACCGGGGAAGGCAACAGTGCAAGGGATCGATCCGCCCGTCTCTCCCACATACGCAGGCTCGCTCCTCTCTCTCTCCTTCTCTCTTTCTCAGAGCTCTCTGTCTGCATTTCACTGTTGCCCAGTCACCTCTCTGACTTGACCGTCGGAGGGTCCCCGCCGGAGCCGCCTCCGGTCAGTGCGGACTTCCTTTTGCAGGTGCACGCTTTCCGGTGATCGGACGATGAGGCGATTGGCCACAACAGATTGGCGCGCCAGGAAGGAGAACAGCATGACAAAGACAAGAGCTCAACGATCAAAAGTCACTGGGTCGGCCAGGCGCTCTTCCCGCCGGGAAGAAGCCTCCCCGCCCCCACCGGCGGCGGAGCCTAGCTCTCCGCGCCCTGCAGTGACCACGGAGGCCCAGATTGCGGCCATCGTACGGCAGATGACCGTACTGACCGACGCAGTCAAAAGCCTCCAGCAACAACCGACGGCCCGACCTATGCCTTCCAGGAGCAGCCGCCGACGGCCGCGCCGACCCCTGTCGCCTCCATGCGAGCGCTCCCAACAGCGCTCCCACGGAGAGGAGGAGGGGCGACCACGGCGCGACGACCGACGGTCTCAGCGGCCCTCTCCTTCCCCGTTGGAACGGGCGAGGAAGGAAAAGCGGCCGCGCACACCGTCGGCCTCTCTTTCAGAATCCTCCGGAGGCTCCACCCCTGGGGTCTCCCAGCATCGACGAGCGGATGACTACGAGCGACGGTTCGAGGAGATCGACCGCCGACTCGCCCAACTGCAGATGGACGGCCAGAAGTCTTCGAACGACGTCGACTTCCAGACCGCCCAGCCTCTCTCTCGACTGGTCCTCGACGAGCCGATTTCCAGTCGGTTCAAAATGCCGAACGTGGAGCCATACGACGGCTCCACCGACCCAGTCGACCACCTCGAGAGCTACAAAGCTCTCATGACGATTCAAGGGGCAACCGACGCTCTTTTCTGCATCGGCTTCCCCGCGACGCTCCGCAAGGCTGCCAGGGCTTGGTACTCCGGTCTTCGATCGGGCAGTATCCATTCCTTCGCGCAGCTCGAGCACTCGTTCGCGGCCCATTTCAGCACTAGCCGAAAGCCGCCGCGAACGTCGGACAGCCTTTTCTCCCTCAAGCAGGGGGAAAACGAGATGCTCCGACACTTCGTGGCGCAATTCAACGCGGCCACGCTCGAGGTCCGGGACCTCAACGAAGACATGACGGTTTCAGCCATGAAGCGGGGCCTGAGGTCGTCCCGATTTACTTATTCTCTGGACAAGACCCTCCCCCGAACATACGCCGAGCTACTGGAGCGCGCATACAAGTATATGCGCGCGGACAAAGGAGCGTCCGACCGACGCTTGGCGGAGCCCAGGGGTCCGAAGGAGAAGCGGAGAAAAGGTCGGGAGCCCGCTGAACCAAGCAGGCCCCCGGCCAATAGTCGGCTTTCTCCACCCCGACAGATCCAAAAATCACCCCACCGACAGACTCCGAGGCCGGTGCGTCCCAGGTATGACTCCTACACTCCTCTCTCCGCTCCCCGTGCGCAGATCCTGATGGAGATCGAGGGGGAAGAATACCTGCGATGGCCTCCGCCTCTGAAGGCAAAGGGCCTCGACCATCGAAAGTACTGCCGGTTCCATCGGAGCCACGGCCACGACACCGAGCGATGCATCCAGTTGAAGGATGAGATCGAAAATCTCATCCGCCGGGGGTATCTCGGTAAATTTCGAAAGGGTCCGCCGACCCGACCGACTGCCGATCGACGCCCCCAGCCGACTGAAGAGGTGCCGACTAACCAGCCGATGGCTGGAGTCATCAACATGATCTCCAAGCGGCTGGGACCGGGGACGCCTACAGAGGGGGAGCCGACGAAAAAGCCACGCCCGGACGACGTAATCACCTTCTCAGAAGATGACGTTCGGGGCATCCAGACTCCCCACGACGACGCTGTTGTTGTGTCGGCGACGATAGCCAATTATGATGTAAAACAAATTTTCGTTGATAATGGAAGTTCGACAAATGTTTTGTTTTACTCGACCTTCTCCCGAATGCGACTGTCAACTGACCGACTTAGGAGGGTCTCCACGCCCTTGATCGGCTTTGCCGGAGACACCGTCACGACAGAAGGAGAAATCACCCTGCCCGTGACGGTCGGTACCGAACCACGGCAAAGCACGGTCTCCCTCATTTTCGCGGTCGTCCAAGTTCCTTCGGCCTACAACGCCATACTCGGGCGACCCGGATTGAACGCCCTCAGGGCGATCGTCTCGACGTACCATCTCCTTGTTCGATTCCCGATCAAAAACAGAGTCGGGGAGATGCGCGGAGATCAACAGCTCACCCGACGATGCTTCCAAATCTCCGCTCAAAACGACGAGACAAAGGATCCCCTGACAATCGACAAAATGGATCAACGGGAGGAGGAAGAACGGGGTTCGTCGGCCGAGCAGCTCGAGGCGATCCCGATAGGAAAAAATCCCGACAGAAAAGTTTGGGTCGGGTCTCAATTGCCCGACACCGAACGCCACCGACTGGTGGAACTGCTGACGGCCAACGCCGACATATTCGCTTGGTCGGCAGCAGATATGTCGGGCATCCCTCCAGAAATAATTACTCACCGACTCAACATCGACCCGACAATGAAGCCGGTGAGGCAGAAGAAAAGGTCCTTCGCCCCAGAAAGGCAGAAGGCCATCGATGAAGAAGTGGACAAGCTGCTCGAAGCAGGCTTCATCCGAGAATCCACATATCCCGATTGGCTCGCCAATGTCGTCATGGTCAAGAAAGCCAACGGGAAATGGAGGATCTGCATCGACTATACCGACCTCAACCGAGCCTGCCCGAAGGATAGCTTCCCACTCCCGAAGATCGACCAGTTGGTGGATGCGACGTCCGGATTTCGACTGCTCAGCTTCATGGACGCATTTATCGGGTACAACCAGATCCGGATGGTGCCTGAAGATGAGGAGCACACCGCGTTCGTCACTCCCAAGGGCCTCTACTGTTATCGGGTGATGCCCTTCGGATTGAAGAACGCCGGCGCAACTTACCAGCGACTCGTCAATAAGGTCTTCAAAGATCAGATCGGGCGTAACATGGAGGTGTACGTGGACGACATGCTGGTAAAGAGCACGCAGATCCCGGATCATGTTCAGGATCTCGAGGAGACCTTCCGCACCCTTCGACGACACCGAATGAAGCTCAACCCGACCAAATGCGCTTTCGGGGTGACCTCAGGGAAGTTCCTCGGATTTCTCGTTTCTCAGAGAGGGATCGAGGCCAATCCTGAGAAGATAAAGGCGATCCTCGACATGCGTCATCCGAACACCAAGAAGGAGGTCCAACAGCTGAACGGAAGAATCGTCGCTCTTAGCCGATTCATTTTCCGATCAGCTGAAAGGTGCCTCCCGTTCTTCAAGACCCTCCGCAGGCGAAGAAGAGCTCTGCCCGCGACGACTGAAAAATCGTCTGGACAGAGTTTCCCCAGCGAAATGTGGCAAATGTGGGTCAGGGTCCGGGAGGTCCTATATATATAGGGCCGACCGACGGCCGAGATCCTTCCGCGCCGACCAAAGTCCTGCAGATGCGCGACGCGTGGCGCCCCCCGGTTGGCGGAAGATTCGGCGCGCCCCGCCCCGGGACGGCCGCACCGCCCGCATTAAATGCCGGAGCGGGCGCCAGCCAACCACCTTGACACGCGGCGCGCGGGGCGCGGTCCCGCATTCACGCACCCGCACCGGTTCGCGTTCCCGATGGGACGCCTGACAGCGGCCCACTCTTCCGCAATCGGCGCCGAATATCCGATCGACTGACGCCGTATCGTCCGGAGCCCGATCTTCTGACACCGACGTGACGACTGACGACGACAAGACGTGGCGTCTGACGCCCGACGCCGACGTGACCTCTGACATTGACTGGACGTCCGGATCGCTGAGCATTCATGAGGCGTCTGACATCGGACCATCCGATAGTGCGGTCGGATCTACACGTGCGACAAATCCACTCCCAGTCGTCCGGGATTGCTGCCCGAATGGAAGCATCGTCCTGTCCACCACCCGACTTGGGAGTGGAGGGGGGCAACTGTTGGGGGATACCAGCTGACCGACCGACTGCTGGAGGGCCCGACCGACCAGAGGGCCCGACCGACTGCCGGAGGGCCCGACCGACTGCTGGAGGGCCCGACCGACTGTCGGAGGGCCCGACCGACCGGAGGGCCCGACCAACTGGACGGCCCGACCGTCCGACCGCCGTACGGCCCGACCGCCCCCGTTGGATGACTCTGACTGGCCGAAAGGCCGATCGATCGTCGGTCGACCGACTGACGGGAACCATCAGCGACTAATAACCGTCCATCCAACGGCCCATCGCCGACTGGGGGTATGTCGGGCGTACCCATCCCGACCGACCGAACCCCGAGGTTCGATGGCCGACTTACATGACGCTCGCCGACCAATGGAGGGGCCCGACACCACTTCGCTGGCTACCGACGTTGGGTCGGTCGGCTCCTCCAATCGCCGTACAGCCGCCAGACGTTGTCAGCTCTGACACGGACATGCGGCACAGTTACCTAGGGGCATTGTCCCGCCCGGGGCCGGGTCAACCCTGGCGATTAGACGGCTACACGGCGACATGACGTTTTCACGGCGGCTCTGACAGTCTACAGTGAGTTGACAGTTCCTCACTTGTCCGCGCCATTAATGACGGCGCCATACCGTGCTCCACTATATAAACCGGGGAAGGCAACAGTGCAAGGGATCGATCCGCCCGTCTCTCCCACATACGCAGGCTCGCTCCTTTCTCTCTCCTCCTCTCTTTCTCAGAGCTCTCTGTCTGCATTTCACTGTTGCCCAGTCACCTCTCTGACTTGACCGTCGGAGGGTCCCCGCCGGAGCCGCTTCCGGTCAGTGCGGACTTCCTTTTGCAGGTGCACGCTTCCCGGCGATCGGGCGACGAGGCGATTGGCCGCAACAATGTAAAATTTCGTAGTTTAATTTTTTAAAATTAAGGAGGATGCACGATTAGCAGTTTGTATGTAAACAATTAGAAATGTTTGTGTACACAGGCGAACGTTTAAACATGAAGTGGTAATCGTGAAAATATTTTGCGACCCTTTAAAGCCACACGTCGTACTACTTGAACATATAACAAAGCACGTTGCAGCCATGTCCTCATATGACTCTGCTTAGTTGCCCAAAGTCATAGGAGTTAGATTAATCATGACACAATCTAGATTTAACTTGTATGAACTTTGGAATCATAATTTAACGCCACCTGGCTTTTTAGCTTGATTTGGTTTGCGTTGCTTTTATAGTTCCAGTCTTAATTATGTAGTTTGTACTTGCATATACGTTAAACTAAGCCTAGTTTAACAGGTCCAAATGGATCCCATCACGTTGAATTCAAGTCTGCCAACACCAAATTCAAATCTAATTAACCAGGCCATTGATTGGTGGATCAGAGTGGTCAACAAAGCTTGGGGCCGGCCTCTGGCTTCTCCAAATCGGGCAACTTGGAAATTGGATGCACGCTGGCCTGCACAACCCATTCCTCATCATCATCGCCATCGGCAACGTGACCGACGTGCACCACCGGCAGCCAACTTCGGTAGTAAAATTAATGCCACCTTCGGGATGCCCCATAAAAAGTTTTATGCGAGATCAATGCCCGCTCCGGACGTCGCCTCTCTCTGATCTGAAGGCGTCCACACTAGACCTGCATAGCTATATATGTACGTCGCATCAGACCAATGCCCAAAGGAAGACATGGCGTGACCCTCAACGCTTGGTATATATATTGAATGTGCAAATGATGTGTGTGGGTACTGACCACCAACATGACCAAACCGAGGTTGATTAAAATAAGAACATATCAACTAGGGAGGCACACTCATCAAGCAACACGTACATGCAAGCTGACTCAAAGAAAGCTCCATGAGAACTTTCGTTTATTGTCTCCAAGGAAGAAACATCTGCAAGCTGACTCAACAAAACCAGCACGTACGCTGGCAAGTACTAGATCCATGCTGAGCTCTAGCCTTCTAGATAAGACTTGGCGATACGTCCTTGGGCTCCCTTGGGGAAGAAACCTCCCGGAGTGTGTTCATCACCATTCCCGTAGACGATCCTCAGTATCTCCTTGGGGGTCCTCTCGTAGGCCAGCGAGTAGTGGTTGCCGGCAATCACGTTGCCTGAGATCTTCCCTTCTGCGCCCATCGCCGGAGGGACGACTATGCCTTTATCTTTCACCCCGGCGCCGCCCAATTTGTTACGCAGATCCGAGATGCGATCCGTGAATTCGGCGATGGTGATGTCGTACGGCTCCACCTTCGTCCAAGCTCGTTCGTAGAGCAATGAACGGATGACTGCATCTTGTGCTGACTCCACGGCCAACAGGCCAGCTACGAGCTGCATGCATATCAGTCGAGAAACCAGCACTTAATTTTTACTTGTTTCTTAGACAGGGTTGCAATTACTCTTCTTCTGATTAATTTACTTCAACGATCAGCAACAAGGCCGCCAAATAGAGAACGAAATGCAGAAAATGGGTGAAGGGGGATGGCTAATCCTTTCATTTGATTTTGGTTTGAGTGGGTCAATAATCTCGTGCATCTCTATCATCAATTCAACATAAGAAGATGATCCTGATGGGCAGTAGATCCTCCAGAACACAAGCCTTATGCATGAAAAATATTAAGCTTGGGTTTGCGGCAGAGTTTGATTCATACAAAATGTCAGCTGAAATTTCCTGTATTCAACATTATCAGAAAAGAGGAAATTTCCTTTATTCAGTCCAACCTCCTCATTCTTTGTATATGGATTCGATTTGCATGGTTGGTAGAAAATTTGTCATATATCTTTACTGTAAGAGTTTCTGTGCTAGATTTGTGCTCATCCACACGTACACACGCGCGTGCTTGTATATTTCCCTGGTTTGTTTGCATAGGAAACTTTCTAATTAAACATCTTCTTCTCCAAAAAGTAAAACTTTCTAAACATGGAACATCTATATACATGCCAGCATAGATGTATGAATGGAGAAGAAAATAGCAAAAGCTCGGCCAAATCGACTGAGGGGAAAATCCTAGGTTTTGAATTATGGTCTGTCATATTCATAACTCTCTTATTTAAAAATAATTCGGCCAAAGGAAAAAAAAAGAAAAAGAAAAATCTAATAAATTTATCAAAAATCTAATAAAATTAAGGATCTGGGACAGGAAAAAAATCTAATAAATTTATCAAATATTCGGAAAGAGTGCAAATAACAAAATCAAAGGTAAAATAATAAAATTAAAGAAATATATTTTTAAAAATATATGTAAGTTACTTATTTAACAATAAATTGGGGAATGATCAGAATAACAGGGGATACCAGCAATAATATTTGATATACTTGGTTTTGTAAACTGTAAATATTTTTGAACATTGTATAAAACTTGTGACTAAATTGTAAGATTGGTGTATAAGTCTTGAATATTATTGAATACTTCTGGGGGCCTCTGGATAGATTTAATTATTTATAAAGAAGACTTTCAAGAATAATTTGGCCAAGAGAAAAATTAATAATAATTCAAAAAAATTTCTTTGTTCATCCGATGACTGTAGGTCTCATCTGGTGCCTTTTTTTTTTTTGTATACTATATATGAAGGGGAGTATCTAGGCAATAAAAACTCTATTAAATAGTAAGGGAAGGTCAGGAAAGAAGGTCTAGAAATTAAATACCCTCTTGGACAAAGCACTGCTGAGCATGGAGTTTTCCCCGACATATCCGGTGAGTCCGACGTATGGGATGAGATAGGAGGCCAGAAGGAAGTTGATCCCATTGGCATAGGCATCGAAAGGTGGCTCCAGGTTGCGCTGGAGCGCGGCATTCATGATCTTGGCGAAGTTGCTCGAGCTCAAATCAAGCAATGGCCTCGGAAATCCTTTCACAGTTGCCTCGATTGCCCTGCACAACGTGCACAAAGGATCAAATTGACATCATGGTCCAGCATCATATATACACATCGCGAACTGGTCGTCAAGTCAGACCAGCTAATGTATGATCAAGAGAGTGTCGACAGGCAGACCGATCACCTGAGGTGGCCAACTTCCTGGTAGGCAAACTGAGTGACGATGTCGCGGATCAGTGGATCGAGATTGGCTTTCTTGGCACCGACTGGAGGAGGGCCACCCATGGTGAGGTTGGGTGCCACCTGGTCCAACCCATGGCCCAGGGAGCCAAAGAGGAAGAACTCAGCCTCCAGGTACTCCAGGTTCAGTGGGAACTCGATCAGGTCGACGTCAGACTGGGGGAGCGCGACGGATCGTCCCACCTGGAGCTGCGAGAGAAGGAGGAGGAGGAGGGAGGCAAGGAGAGTGGAAGAGAAGGTTGAAGCCATGAGTCTCTTTTATCTTGTTTGTTCTCTTTGCGGAGCTACTTGACTCTGGTTCCCTTTATATATATCTGAGTGTGCTTCAATGTTACGCGGCAGGTTCTCAGATGTGACGGTGGAGAAGAGCGGCACGTGGCAAGTGGTTCGAATTGGTGAGCTGGTCGCCTTGCGGAGAAGAGGGGCTCCAGGAGATGGAGAAGACCGGTAGCTGGCACGTTTCTTAATACGGCAGATGCTTACACCCTAACCGCCGTCGTTCACGACATGGTTCATGGAGGGGTTCCCGTTGAGAAGTCTCCGAGCGGCTTGCTTCCCCGCGCCGGCTGGCTGTTTGTGGGTACATTTGGCAACCGATAAGATACTGATCCGGTCAGATTTACAGTGGATTGGAACAACTTAAACAGATTAAATAGTTAAGTATTATCATCCCTAATCGTAGAAATATTTTATCACCATTGGATTGGGAGAGAAATTAGCTACAGGATGTGACACGCCGTGTGAGCCAAGGGCCCAGATGTACCCTGCCTCCATTTTGTCGGTGCATGTCTTCATATTTCAACCATGTAATAGGGTAGACCGATGTACATGAGAGGGGAGGTATTAATCGGGGATGTAGTTAGCCTGAATTTGGGCTGCAAATGGACCACTCCTGTCCATTAAGCTAGCAGGCTGATGAATGACACATGGTTAGACGCACCAGGTTTGGGTCAGGCTTAGATTGAGCTTTGTCCAAAGTCCAAAGATTAACACAACTGACTTAGGCTTAACTCAGGTCTAGCCTGATCTGGTTGGATATTTGTAAATAAGAAATAATAGGCCTATATTTGTCCCTACTTTTTTGGCCCAAACTTAGCTTTTTCTTGGACTTGGGGCTAGGTCTCAGGCATCTTGAATATTCTTTTTCAACTTTTAAAACTACTAAATAATATTTAAAAATAATTAAAAATATTAACCAGATATTTTAATGGCAATTTCAATACTCAATAACTAAAATAAGGTAACTAAGATTGAAGATCTTCTCTTCTTTAGTTTACAAATAAGTATGGGATTTAACCATAAAAACCTAGGATTGAAAAAAAAAATTGGACAACTGGATTTTAACCACCAATCGAGAGCCCAATCCATTTAAATAAACAAGCTTATTTTTCATGCCTGGCCTATCAGATGTAAAACCTTAATCCAAGGTCGCTCAAAAGGCTGTGTTTTGGCAGATCACCTGGCTCGTGAATAGGTCTACTTGTTGTATATATACAGGGTATATAGTTTATGCCTAGTTAGGTCAATGATTGAGTGGCATGCAAATACGTCTGTAGGATCACAGTTGTTTCTCAATGTTGAATTGCAGCTCGTTCTCCTATTGTTCAATTCACACCTAAAACTCTGTAGGACGGTAAAGCCCAAATGGTTTCCACTTGCGTTTACATCATCCAGACTGCGAGGATCTTTTCCATCAATTTAGACCATTAGTCACTTACAAATTTCACCTAAACAACATAGTCATATCAGATTCGGGCTGTTCGCAGCTGCTTCTTCATCTATAAGAAGATTTGTGCCTGTGCCCTTACAGTGTTAGTCTAGGTCAGATGGTTGATTGGGGACAAAATTTTGGTTTATATGAGTCAAAATGTCTGGACTTCCAGTTTGCCTCTCTTTCGGTCATTGACTTATGTTAGTATGGAGGTGGATAATCATTTGTGGGCCCATGACTTATTCACTGCCGATGGTCGGGGCTGGAAAGCACACGACGTTATCTGTCTCTTTGGTGATTCATTTGTCGATCGGATTCTTGCCATCCTGATGTCTGTCCATCGAATCCAAGATTTGAGGGTATGGGGCTGTTCTTGCTGCTCTAAGATCCCCACAAGGGATCTCTTTGAGATGTGCAAGATAGCACCGTATAGGAGGATCGAGATTGCATGGATCTAGAGAGTGACTGCTCATCCTCGATTGAGGCTTTTTTTTTGAAATATTGCTTAGAACCAACTTTCGACGCACACACTACTCGAGGACAGAAGTATGGACCTTTCGGTCTCTTGCCCAATCTCCATGCTCCTACGTTATCCAAGAGTAAGGCTGATTTGGAGGAGGATAGGGTGCCAGTCTTGGGAGATGGGTGGTAGCTCTTGGCAAGACCCCTTCTTGGATACGATTCATCGGAGCACGACTGGAGAGTCAACCTGTACCTAAGGGAGAGGATGGCGTATGTCTCTTATTAAATCTAGCTATCTAGAAACAATTTGATTTTCGAAGCTGAGGTGATGACTGCACATTAGATGTTGGAGAGAGCTATGTGTTTGGCTATGGAATATTGTCGTTTCACTACTGCCGGCCCATCCTTTGATGCACTCGAGTCCTGAGACTCCCATACTGCTTTTGTAGTGAACTGGAGGGTAATTTGCATTTCCTGGAAGACCCCTCCCTCAGGGTTTGTCAAGATCCATTTTGATGGTAGTGTCAGGAATGCTAGGCGTGATGCTGGCCTTATCATCTGGGATCCAAATATTAGGTTACTGGCGACAGGGGGCTCCTATCTTTTTGAGCCACTTGTCTCAGGAACTGAACTTTGAGCTGTCTAGATAGGTATTATTTATGCCAGACAGGAGCTGCGGGCAAAGAGGATTTCTACAGAGAGCGATTTGACGATCGTTATCAGCTGGATCCAAGATGACACAAGATAGCCAAAGGCCCATCTGCTTCTTCATGACATCTGAACATCCCTTCGTGAGTTTGTTGTGGTATCTGCTTGGCATATCTTCTGAAAGATGAATAGTACGATAGATTGAATCACTTCTTAAGTTGTTGAGCATATCGGAGACTGGACTTAGCGATGGGATGAGACATACCTACAGGCTCTGCAGTTTGTTTTCTAATTTTATGGGTTATACTCCCACTAGAGTCATGTGGTTACCCACCTATACAAAAAAAACAACAATATAGTATGTTTTAATTTTTTTAAAAAAATAAACACAAACAAAATGTGATCTTTCTAATTTTGATCGAGGTTGGCCTCCCTTCTAGAAGCTAGCTCTAATCAGTAAGGAGAGTAGTCTGGTGTAGAACTCTCCTTAAAATGAGGGTTTGGAGAATCATCTCATCTTAAATTTTGAGGATTAGAATGATGACTATGTTGCACCTGAGGGATCAAATTACACACCAAATGGATCAGAGTTAGAGGTAGTGGATTTTAAAATTTTTAATCCGATCTAGAATGCGATGCTTAGATCTAAATCAGAATACAAGTAAAAAGACAGCATGCAAAAAGATTGTTGTGATAAACCATTTATCACCTTGCATGGATAAATGAATTCCGTAATCCGAAAAATGTAGATCTGAAGGAGATTCACTATTGAGCCGCGTACATGTCTGACCTCTACAGATATCTATTGGGATCAATCTTATATCGTCTTTCTTGATAACCTTTCTTGATCTTAGATCAACACTTGATCTTCTTTCCTCGATCTCAACACTTGAAACTTTCTTGGCATAAGAGGAACTAGCCTAATAATCTTAGGCATGAGGAGATGTGGATGCTTAACTCTTTGGGCATTGGATAGAGTAGAGAAAGAGAAGAGGCGTGGACTCAGGGAGAGGTTATAAAAATTTGATTTTCATCTCTTTGCAAACCCTAAAAGCAGCTCGTTTTATAAACTCTTGATTTAAATTCGAAATTCAAACCAAATGAGATAAAATGGTTAGTTATTATCTCATAACAACACATTCCCTTCATTTAGATTTTTTTTTCAAAAAAAATCTATTTAAAAGGAAATGTCATCTCTCCCAAACAGGAAGGTGAAATGGGCGCCAATACTTGATAGTCACTTATCCTCATCCAAGCAAGAGAGAGATAGGACATGTGCCTTTTCTTCCTCCTCCACAAGCTAAAATCACACGCCCCTCTCACTTCTCCATATAATTTCATGTGCCATGCATATGAGGCGTGTGCTCCTCTTGATCTTATCCAAAGGTGGCATGCGCCCCACTTGATCATTTTCAAAAAAATCTGCACCAAGTCATGGGAGAGAAAGTAGAAATAAACCAATTAATTGGCTCGACCCAATCCTATTGAGGCACCCAATGTGATGCCCCTCTTGATCCAAATAGATTAGTTAAGGATTAAGGCTATTAACTTGATCTAAATCTTATTTAATAAGGAATCAAGTCCAAAAAAGAATTTGGGTTTAACCATGTGCTAGCATGGTATACCTAAATTCAATAGGATTTCATCAAATCCTAATCCAATTGTGACTTCACAAGTCCAATTGGATCAATCCAAAATTAAATTTCTTATTGTGTGATCCCATAGGTTTAATTTTATTTGATGGTGAAATATACTATGATCTCCATCATAATATCATTGAAATTTTTTTCAATGAACTAGAACAATTCCAACTCACACCCATCAAGGATCATCGGTCCAGAATAATCCTCGTGAGCTCTCACAAGCCACTAGTGATATCTAACAATATGTAGTGGCAAGCTAGCAGAACTGAAGGAATGAACCTCTCGATGTAGTTACCGTATGATTCGATTCTTTTATCATGAGTCATAACAGGACAGAGGTTAAGGATAATTCATCAAATTTCATCCCTGTTATATGTTAGAATCAATCGATTCAAATTCAATGTGAAATCTTATGAAAATATCTTTTCATCATTCACATTGTCATGGCCATGGACTTTAGGACTCAATCTCATAATCTACATAAGACTACTCCTCTTCTACTGAGGTTGATAGATCCCATCTTGATGCAATCCAATTCCTACAATGAACATACTACTATCAGCATACACCTTAAGGCTCTATATGGTTAGGAGATCAAGTTATAATGTAATCAAACTATAGCATCCTCAAAGTGAACTATCGATGCACCTCAGGTCAAAGAACTAGATACACTACTGCAGCTATAAGTAAGTTACTGATGAAAAGATAGATATCTTTGTGACTATTTGAAATTAGTTACGCTCAGTATCCTTGTTCCTAACAAGCACTTGTACTTTCACTCTGATGTCTCTATATCGTAGATTCAAGACTCATATAATCGAAGAAAGTGATCATGCATCAATCTTTCTGGATCAACCACTGTCTCCGTGATGATCCTATGATTGGGAGTAATTAATGAGTTAACTAATAATAACATATGTCTCAAATTTTCAACTCTTGAGAATATGTATTATCATATCCATTAACTTAATAGACGATTTACAAATACAATAAATTCAGATATGAATGGATAATAACTCAAATTTTATTAATATAAAAATTAAATTTATAAATTATATCCTAAAAAAATTTACAAGTATCGATCAATCTGACTTCTAGGATATACATCCAACAGCACCCACCCAGTATATGAAGGAAGAGAATGGTAGCTATGTTGCACTAGGCCTTTAAGCTGATGGCTCATTCGCCTACTATAGGTTAGTAGTTGCTTGTTGCAGGTTTTGATTGGCTATTGTGAGGGCCTGGATCTGTTGCATAAGTAGATTGAATTGCTCGATGTCAATAGCTCTAGGGTGCTAATCAAGAGCTCAAAGGGAGCTGACCTCTTGAGGACCATGATGGGAATGTCTAATGCTTGCAAACCTTCCACTGAGTGGGAACAATGGTATTCTAGTGAATCCTTTATTTCATTATAGCAAAATTTCTTAAATCTATAAATAAGAATAAGATCCCTTTTCTAATGTCAATCTATTATTGCCAAAATCTGAGTTGGAGAGATCGAATGACCTCCAAGCTGGAGAGGTTAGACGAGTGGTCGAAAGACTTGGTGCACAATGAGGTTGGTTGTGATCAAGCTCAAATGAAGAAATTGGTTCGGAGCTTACTTTAATTTTGGTCAATGAGAAACTCTCCAATGCCTAAGTCAGGCAAGGATTTTTAGGGAATAGTGGAGATTTGAAAAAGCAAGAATAGCTAAGTGTAGACATAAGAATGAGCATACTTGAGGTTCGAAAACTATTTATGTAAGATGAGAGTTGGCATTTATTAATAAGGAAGATATGCAGCTTAATTGTTTGTTAATCACCCGCATGTTATGCATATCACTAGGCTTAACTGTACAGGATGTGCACTCATGGGCCGAGTTGCAACTGTCGTCCATTAGAAGAGTTTTAAACATCTTTATGGCATCTTTAATGGAGACCACATGGCACATGATGAGTTGCCATTAATCGATTAGATGACGTCAGTAGAGATCGGATTTGAATCATATCAATCCCCCCCACCCACATTTTAATGAAGCATGTTTTTTTAGCAATGTTAGACCCTCTTTTCTAATTATAAGAATGGAAGTACAACTCTACAATCTTAATTTTTCCCTCCATGTATACATTTGGAGCAAACTGCGATGTTTCATTAATAACAACTTTCTTGTAGTGAACTTGAAAACTCATAATAAGGCAAGAAAGAAATTTATAATAGGCTGTTGAGTCAATCTATAGATATCAAGGAGATAATCTGACTTAGGCCATTGAGCTGGAGTCTGATAGTATGGATGAAATGATCCCCGAAGGAGTGTTTGGATCTTTCAAAGTGCATGGATCGGATTTTAGTCCTCAAGCGATCCCGCGAGTTAGATCCTGCAAAACCATCAAAGATAGAGAAAGTCCTTATGTCAGTGGAGAATTTCTGACGGCAAACCCTCCAATACCTAAATTAGTCTCCCCACAGAAGCAAACAAAAGATATCTAAGCTTTCGAGTTGGATTTATGGTGATCAAGATCGAGTATGAGGCAGAGTGGAGTGTAGATGGGGGGGATGGAGTAAGGAAGTCCGATGGACTCCGGGTAATACTCGGAGTGTACCGGTGGATTTTGAGGTGAGCTCAATATAGGTGGAAGAGATGAATCCAGTGCATATAGAGTTCGTCTCAAGGAGATGGCATGCAGAGCAAATGTTCACTCATCTGAAAGGTCCAGAGAACTGGAAGTTTATGGACGAAGGTAGGTACTTATCGTTTGGGGACGTGCGTTGTTTCTTCTCTAAGGCCTGAGGTGTGCCTAGGTTGTTAGGGACTAACGGCTTAGACGTCTTGAGTTTGTTGAGGTTGCACAGTGGAGAAGCAGAGCTGGCAATTTGTCACCTAGCGGATGGAAGGATTCAAAATTCCTTTGGCGTGATAGTAGAAGTCCACATCCTGGTGATTTATTGACTGTTCTTGGTACCTATCGATAGGGACACGTGTAGAGCTACTGTTGGGGCACCAGCACCATGATAAACAAAGTATTCTGGATGTATCAATAGGCATATGGATGGTTGGATACTCTTCTTCTGTCCCCTTATTTTGATGCTTCTTTTAGGTGGGGAGTTTCTCTTGCGTACTGTTCCATGCTCATCCTATCATAAAACAACGAGTGAAGGTCATTGGCTACAATCAAAATAATGGTTTGATTCCAAGAGGAGGAGGAAGAGAAATTAAGGTGGTGGAGAAAGGAGATGAGCCAATGGCTCTAGTAGATATTGCAATTGGAGATGAATAAGATGGAGATATTTACTTTGATAGTGAGTATTAGTCAGCCAGTTAGTTCAATTCCAAGAATATTAAATCAGGTCAAAACAGGAGGAAAATACAATGCTATACACCCCTATCCATTCCCCCACCTCTCTCTCCTCTCTCACTTTCCCCATCCATTCCCTTCTACAAAATGAAGATATCCAACTGAGTCTCTCTATCATTCTCTCCTCCATAATCTTGATTCTAAAGAAAACCTAATCCAAGTCACCTTCTCTTCTCTCAATACTAGTAAAATCAATAATCGCACGCGCAATCCACTATCTTTTTAGAATAGCCTATCTCTTAACTTCCTTTTTTTTTTTTCCCTTTTTACCCACTGAGTAGGATTGCAATGTATCTTGGAGACATTGATTTTGGTGTTGTCATGTACTTCTCGTTTGTAATCATATTGAGATGAAGGCACAAGTGCATTCTGTGGAAGAGATGGGTTTGATGTAGAAAGAAAAGGTGTAGACAGGGCTGGAAAACAATTGGCTAGGATTGGGAAGTCAGGTTGTCTCTAATGCCGAATGTGGTCACCCGATCATGCTAATGGGGTGATGAGATCATTGGATCCACAAGAAATCGTGATGAAGCAAAGCCCACGAATGCAAATCACAAGTGCCAAGGTAAGAAAGGTAGGCCACTGACATGGCTCTGACTCCGATTATATCTGGCTCTAGTGATGATGTTTGCGTATTAGAGTTAATTTATAGGTTTCTTATTATTCATAATTAAGTGTTATCGAGCTTAACCACGTGTCTCGACACGGTCAGTTAGCCTTGAAATTGAAGGGTATGTACTCTACTCTTCAAGTGATTGATTTTTAGTATTTAAGCTTTTATTGCTCGTTTACTTAATCTCTTTTGCTTTTTTTTAATTTTAGACTTTTAATTTGCAATATAGTTGTTCATCATTTTTTCCTTCACTTAAAATCATCAAGTTGAAGCTTTATTTCTTGGTTTTTTAACCTATTCAATGAGTTTACAAATCGGCTCTTCCATTGGTTCAAAAATTGCATAACTTAAGAACTAGAAATGCAGTATTTTACCCTACTCCTTGTTATAATACTTAAAATTACAGGTACTTTGCATGACTATGATCTTTTTTTTGAGAGAGAGAGAGAGAGAGAGAGAGAGAGAGAGAGATGGTTTTAGGGTCCCACAAAAATACAATGGAAAAGTAACGTTTATGTGATTCCCGGTACACTGGAAATAGTTTGGTGTTATGCTCTGTTAAGCTTGATCTATATATTGTTGACCCCTTTTATTTCAATTTAAGTTTTTGACATCAATTAGTTACTCGAAAATATAATATCAGAGAGCCTTGATAGAGTCACCTGCATGCTTAAACTTAATCTTCCGAGTGATGTGGCCAACCTCTCAAGCTTTTGGGTTTGCATTGTGCATTTTGTCCATATACATACACTAGCTTAGAACCAGTGCAATGCATGACATATAATTATTTTTTCAAATAATATTTTTATAAATTAAAAATCTAACATAATATAAAAATATCATAGATGATATTAGATATTTTAAATAAAAATATAAACTCAGATTATTTAAATAACATGATAGTAAAAAGTAACATAATCTTTTCTATCTTTTGTTGATAGAGAAATCATTCTTTGAATCAACATTTTCAGCATCAATTGTTTCGAAATCCTCATCATTAAACAAGATACGATCATCTATTTGCATCCAACGCACATCTCTTTTCTTTATAGTCATATCAATAACAAGAATTTCATCCTCATCTGCTTCAATCTATAAAAAGAGATTTAGTTATCAATTATTAGAATAAAATATATAAATATAATCATCCATATGTAAAAGAATAAAAATATATTACTCACAATAGATTTTTCTCAATTTTTCTTGTTTTCTGATTCTTTGCATGCATCATTCAAAACTTTTTTAGGAACAGTATAACTTAGTCCTCCTTTGTGATTGTATTCATCAACTTTAATTTGGAAGTTGTATTTTTTTTATAATTTTTTTTTTATTTCTAAAGAAATAATAGAATCATCATCTTTCTACAAGAAGAAAAATACATGACTCAATATCATCAAATAATTTATTGGATGAATAAAATATGAAATATATATTGCATATACCTTATCCATATATAATTCTTTAGCTGATTTGCCTATTAATCATTGAGCAACTTTATCAAAAAGAACAAACAATACAAATCTGATATAATCCTCTACATGAAATTATAATTAATATCTAAAAAATAAAAAAAATAGAACCAAATTAAAATTTATTATAGCTAATAAATAAAAAATTATAATAGATATGAGTAAGAGATGTGATATTAAAATATCTAATATATAAATTTTTATTTTTTTAATGATCTAAAGTATATATTTATCTTTTATCTATAATTTATAAGAATCAAATATAAAACAAATCTTGGTATTAGATATTTAAGCTCTATACAGCATTGATCACATCAGAATCCAATACCAGTGCATCTTATTTTTTTCTAATAAACTTAACAAGCTGTATAGCACCATCCATATCTTATTTCGATATTATTAATTAAAGCTTCAGAATTAAATATAATCTTTTATAAATAAAATGATATAATATTTAATTATAATTATATATCTTCAAATATAAATATCAAATTTAAAAAATTTACATAATATATGAATAAAATTTTAGTATTACACAGTTTCAATCATCTATTCCTAACAATCACACTCGATAGATTTTATCTCTTGAATTATTATTCTTTTAATAGACAATGGATCAAGAGAAGAAATTTGTGATGGACTTTGGGATATAATCTCTTGAACATCATTTATACATGATAAATCTTTATTGAAAAAGTTAGCAAATTTAGTAAGTAATTTTTCATATGTAAAGTAATTTAATAGTAAGATAATGAATAAGTAAATGATATCTATGATTAAAACTTTTCACTTCATGTATATCCAAGTTGATATAAATTTTTATTGTACTTATAGAGGAAAGATAATTCTCACCTATAATATAAATATCTCATTAAGAATAAAAATTCTAATATCAAGAAGAAAATTAAAAATATTTTTTGAATTTCTCAAAATGTTTTAACCATTATTGATGTTATAATTAAAACTGGATGAGTGAAATTTTGTAAAATTTTAGCTTCATTTATGTAATCAGTAGCATTACCCCAAAGAGTTATCTTTATCCTCAATCCACTACACTAACATGAGATTGAATTAGAAAGATAAATAATATATTTTTGTATAAATTATATACTATATATTAAGTAAAATATATACTCAAGCATCAGTGGCTCCAAATTTCTTCTTTTAACATTAAAGTTCTAAGCATGATTATTCTCTAAAGGTCTAACAATAACTAATTTTTTAATAACATCTACAAAATACAAACATAAAAAGTATTTATTAGTTGAATAAAATAATCAAAAAATTAAATAAGATATATGTGTAGTTTTTGTTCTTTTCACTAAGATAGATATGATTATTGACTCAATTCACTATTTCATCATAATTTATGAAATAAAATTTATGTAGAGGTGGACATATATCATCTTCCAATATTTTCTTCAATTTCGTAGTCAGTAAAAAAAAGATCTTCTTATCATTCTTTATTGGACGATACATTTCATCAGTATGTATAACTATTAGATTAGTAATCAGATATATATGTCCTTCTTCATTAAGCATACGAAACTTTTGTACAATATTTTTTTTGATTATAGCATACATATGATTACCCTAATAAACCAACAAATCAAAAAATAAAGTATTAATAATTATTGTAAGAAAAATATTAATAAATATAATAATAAAAAATATTTGAAAATAAGAAAAAAGATACCTGTTAATCAATAATGAGCATATCCAAACTTATAAGATCATTGTTGTTCTTTATCTTATATTCTGTCAATTTTAACTTTTATCTTTCAGTTATCTCTCTCATTTGTTAACTCGCTTAATAAATTGCACTGCATCTTATAGTTGATCAAAAACCTGTAATAAATATCATTAATATTTACAAAATAATTAGAATAAATATGAAATCGAGATAGAAATATTGACATATAATTACAAATCTTATATATTAAGAGTAGTGGATAGACTTGAAAAAAAATCTCTTTATAGACAATATTCTTTGTTGAACAATAATCATTAGAATACACACTTTATTAATACTTTTAAACCATCTTTGCTAGTTACTCGAGATAGTACAACGTATAGCTGTCCATGAGTAAATACATATTTTGACAAATATATTTCAACTTATTTTAGTGATTGTCTTTAACTCTTATTAATAGTCATAGCGAAACACACAAAAAAAATGAGAATTATCTTCACTTCAATATGAAAAGCTATTTAGATTCGATTGGAGATAAAGTTACTCTTGAAATAAACACAAGATCATCAATATTGCTTTCACTGATAATTTCAACTTTTATAATCTTAAAAAATAATTTTGTAATTACTAATCTAATACCATTACAAAGACCAGCACTTTGATTCAAATTTTTTAATAATATCACTGGTATCTCTACCTTTAGCTTTAACTCGTGATTTAGAAATTCAAAAAAATTTAGAGAATTAAGAAACTCGATAAGGTACAAGAGATCTTCTTTTGCATAGTTAGATGATGTCTTACAAATTGAATCAGCATTTAAGTAAACAACTTCTTCTGTAAATATTGAAGAAAGTATTCTCTCATTTATTATATCAACAATTTCATTTATAAGTACAAGAATAGCTTTCTTATTTAAATACTCTCTATCAAGTAATTTTGAACTTAAATCAGAATAAATACTTTGGATTATATCATTATTTACATCATTCTGCAGTATGATGATAAAATCTGATGAAATTCAATCAAATAGTCTCCATCTCTATTACCAATATCGCCATTACCAATTTTCAGTATCCAATTACTGAACTAAAAAATATCTTGAGCATTTGTGATAGAATTTTTATTATTCGCCAATCTCATATTAGTTTGTAATTTGAATACATGACAATGACTCCATAAATATGTTCTATTAATGGAAGTTTGAACAATATTTTCTCTTCAATCGTTAGGAATAACAGACAGAATCTGTTTAAAATCTCGACTAAGAAGTATTACCTTTCCTATAAAAGGTTTATATGTATTCTCAGCATCTATGTGCTGTAAAATATCTCTTAAACTTCTATCCACAACTTCGACACAATACCAATAAGCTATTGAAGCTTCATCACAGATAATAAGTTTTGCACTTATGATTAATTCTATAATATGACTGCCGGGTTTAATCTCATAAATTGAATTTTTGTTGATAACTATCAGAATATAAAATCTTGAATATATAGTTCTCCCACTAGAGAGAAGTAAAGCAGAAATACTAGAAGATGCAACAGCTAATACAATATTTTTTTTAACTCTAACTGTAGCTAGAATAGTCTTATAAATATAAAATTTTTTAGTGCCACCATGTCTATATATAAAAAATAAACCATCACTATTAGCTGAGATTGCTCTCATAATAGTTTCGTAGACAACCAACTATTCAGTATTAAAATCAGTAAATAATTTTTGATATTCTTCTATAACTTCTTCAATACTATAAGATAATTTTTCTTGAATTAAGCAATTTTATTTCTGATCAAAAAGATTTACATCTGGCGAAGGTAATTGAGGAAAGTTTTTCAAAGACCTACCACCTTTAATTAATAGTTGTTCACTTTCATGAAGAGTATAATTTTTTATCTAAGATTCTGACAATTATAATCAATCAAATTAGAAAACTTGTCTCTATTTATATATAATATCCTTAGAAACTAATTTTCAATTATTCTCCTAAAATTAGAGTGGATCCAATACCAGATAATATAAAATTATTGTAACGAACAGAGCTCTCATTTGTAAAATTATTGCCCAACAACCAACTTCCATCAAATATTCATTCCATAACTTATTCAAATCTAACAAACCAAAAGTATCACATGCATTCTTAAATTTTAGGTATATGATACTATTTACCATATGAATATCTTCATAACATATAGGCCTTTTTATAATGTTTAACAGTATTCACAGATAAAATCTCTCATTACTTGTAGGATGTGCATAATATATTCTTTCAATATATCTTCCAGATAATCTTTATTTTCATTCCTTCACATTACTATACCATATCCAATGAATTGAAAATTCAGTATAAGTTAGTGTTCGTGCATCCTCATATTTTTGATTCATCTTCATCTATTCTGTAAACATGATATCTTCAATTTGAGGCTGATTTATTACATTAAGTAAATTAGCAGAGTCATGAAAAATAATATACTGTTGATCAAAAAGATGAAAACTAAATCTTTCAACACTAAGCTCATGATAATTAATATCAAAATTAAATATTCTCCAATATGCTTCTGAAGTTGAAATGTAGCAATAATCTAAAATTTGCTTAATTTCATCTACAACTGGTCTATGATCCTCATTATTCATATTAGAATCATCTTTAATTTTCTCTAAGATTATAGTTACTCGATCTGAGCCTTTATTGACGTACTTGAATAGATATTTAATTGATTGAGAATGATTACACCATTCAATATTAATATGAGCTTAATACTTTATCAATAACTCAACATTATAAGGAACCACATAATGATTATCAAGTAATATTTTATTTTTCTCAGCTACTCTGCTGTCATTCCTTTATTGATATACCAAAATTATTAATATCCACCATAGTTGTTTCATTAAACTTCTTTGAAAAGTATTTTGTACATTTGTTATTGATCATGCAAAGAAAAAAAAGATTGACAACCCCACAAAGGCCATGAATCATAAACTGCTGGACAATTTTAAAAGTAATTGAATCATTCTTATCGTCAGAAATTTCTGTACTGATGATACGATCTATATCCATAGCAGAAGGGTATTTATCATTATCATGAAGAAATAAAAGAATATGAGCATATGGAAGCTTGCTACTTTAAAACTCAATGGAATATATAACTACATAAAAGAATACAAATAAAATTATACTTATAGAATTAAAAAATTAATAATTTAATAATAAAAATATAATAAAAAATTGATAGAAAATAAAAAATCATATAAACCTATTACAACTCTCTCAAATATTTTTTCATATTTCAGATTATGAAGAAATCCATCTAATTTTATTTTGAAGATCCATGAAATGACATCAGGATGTTCAGAAGGCTGTTGACTTGGTATATTTTTCCAAAAATAACTAATCTTAGGCTATTTAGGATTGTAAGTAAATGTGATAAATAGATCCGAATAACCTGTCAATTGATAAATTGCCATAATATCTTGATAATTCTACATAAAATATCTAGAACCATCGATAAATGAGGAAGGCAATACAATACGTTTACCAACTAATAAAGCTCTAGTATCACCTCTAAGAATAGCATCTTTCAAGTCATAGTATAATTCTGATCGTAGTTGAGATTGGTTCTTTCTAAACCCAACAAAGATGGCTCTCTTCAACACAAATATAGCAATCAACAATATATTGCTGAAATAATCTACCTCTCCGTAATAATGTATGACCTTCAGATGTTCGATAATGCAATCGATAAGTATAAAATTCTCATATACTTATATTTTGATATTATTATTATTATTTTTTAGCAACACTTCTTATAATTTTAGTATGGAAACTACCCTCCCCATATGAAAAAAGTAACGGATATTGTATTACTATAAAACTGGGATGTAGTTTGCTAATACGATGTAAATCATTAATTTGATATTCAATAATAATATCACGGCCAGAAGAATGCATACCAAAATCATCAATAATTAACACAATAACCTCAGAACATGAAGAGCTATTATATTGTCTTGTATTCATATTTTTATCACTCAAAAGTCAAAGTCTGACCTTAGTAATATCAGATTTTTGAAATCTATCGCGTGCTATTCGGAAAGTCAAATCAAAAGATTGTAGTTGTCTAATATTTGCATCAAATCTCTAATGATATCAGGATCCAAAGAATTTGATGCACTATTCATACTTAAACAACCGACTCTGTTAGAGACCTCATTATCAGTGTCATAGATATATAATTGAGCAAATTTAGGCTTCTTATCCTTAATAGATAATAATGACCCAATTTTATGATGGTTTTCACCATTCAGATGAAAAATATAAGAGCCTAAACCATAATTAATAGAGTTATTAATATTTTCTCTCATTAAAATAAAAAAAAAAATAAAATATATATTTTTATATTTTCTTAAAATCTTGCTGACTTCCGACCACCATCATAAGCAAGTAGTTCATTGAACACCTGAGATCTATTTTTGAAAAATGATAGCTTCACTCTACCATCTGAGCAGTATAGAGAGAATTTAGAATTTAAAAATTTTTTCAATTTTACTGTTCTCTCTTCATACCATATAATAGCACCACATTATTCACATACACAATTAGGCCGATCAAAATCCTAAGATTGAGTAAATCTTCCTAATAGTAACGTGTGTAAGATTTAACTTAGAAAAACTAAATATAATCCTTGAAATATAATAAAAAAAAATAATACTAACTTTCAACCAAAGGATCAAGTCCAAGCGCTGGTCTTAGGTCAGAAGTTCCACCTAAATCTTTAAGATCATAAAATCTCTACCTCACATTTCTTTGGATAAAATTTATAGCTAAGAAAAATAATATCCATAATAATATTATAATTTTCAAATCTCAGATATGTTAGAAACTATGTCTCGATAAAATATTACCTATATCAGTGAAAGTTTTCGATTATGTTTCAATAATATTTAAATCGCTATTTTTTTTTCTTTGATAATATTAGCCGTCTTCTAAGTCTTGCATATCTAGATGAATCCATAACTGCTGTGAAAATAGCAAAAATATCTGTCATCTCTAAATCACTAAATTTACAATTTCGAACCTCACAGTCAGAAAATTTATCTACCATCAAAAACCAAATTGAATGTTTTTGATAGTATCTAGAAAAATTAATACTAACATTATTCTTATCAACTTATATTAAATATATCTTTAATCTTGCATATAGAGATGAATGCATTACTGCTATAGGAATAGTAGAAATATTTATCATTTCCAAATAACTGAACTTATAATTTCTAACCTCGTAGTTAGAAAATTTCTCCATAATAAAAAATGAAGTTGAATATTTTTGATAGTGTCCAAAAAAATTAATACTAACATTATTCTTATTAGCCTGTATTAAATATGTTTTAAATCTTACATACCAAGAGATTTATAGTTAAGTATCAACAACATGGAATAAATAACAAAATGAGTGTAGTAGATTTACATAATGAAAGAAAAAAATTATAAAAAATGATTTAAAAAATTATTATTAACGATCATATCTATACAAACTATAACAAGAATAAGACAATGAAGTTATTCACTATACTATAAAATTAAAAAGATAATACAATAATAATCAATATAAAATAAGATAATACCTAAAAAAATTACCAACAATAAAATAATAAAATTATTAATCATATCATAAAATAAAAAAGATAATACTTAACTAAGTTTAGCAAATACCCTAAAAAAAGAAAATGAAAATAAAGAAATAACAAAAAAATTCATGAATACAAATCTAATTAATCATATATGGAGAGTGTTAAATGGATCAACTTGGGTATGAAAGTCAAATGCAGGTGCATGTCAGTGTAATCTCTTTGTAATTTCTAAGATTTTGTTCTTGTGGACATGTGTGACACTGATACACATTTATAAGTATCTAGTATGGTTACTTTGTGTTAAGCTAAAGGATCTGATAGCATTGTTGTGGCCAATCCCCTCGTCGCCTGATCGCCGAGAAACGAGCGCCTGCAAAAAGGAAAGTCCACACTGATCGGAGGCGGCTCCGGCGGGGACCCTCTGACGGTCAAGTCAGAGAGGTGACCGGGCAACAGTGAAATGAAGACAGAGAGCTCAATCGAGAGAGAGAGAGAGGGAGAGCAAGCCTGTGGTTTCGAAGTCAAAGTCGAGGTCGAAGTCCCCTGCACTGTTGCCTTCCCCGATTTAATAGTGGAGCGTGGTATGGCGCCGTCATTAATGGCGCGGACAATTGAGGAATTGTCAACTCACTGTAGACTGTCAGAGTCGCCGTAAAAGTGTCACATCGCCGTAGGGCTGTCAAATCACTAGGGTTGACAATGCCCCTAGGCGGCAGTGCCGCATGCCGTTGTCAGGGCTGACAGTTTGTGGCAGTCGTACGGTGATCGGAAGAGTCGACCGACCCTAGGTCGGTGGCCAGCTGTGTGACGTCGGATGGAGATTGGGGTTCCTCCGAAGGCCAGCCGGGCGTGTTGCGAGAGTCAGCCATCAGACTTCCAGGTTCAGTCGGTCGGGAGAACGGGAAAAGTATGCCCGACCGACACATCCTCAGTCGGTTAAGGGCCGTTAATTGGCCGGTGATGGCGTTCGGTTGGTCGGTCGGTCGATCAGTCGGACGGTCGGACGGTCGGTCGGTCGGTCGGTCGGTCGGCCGTCGGTCCGTCGGTCCGTCGGTCGGACGGTCGGTCGGTCGGTCGGTCGGTCGGTCGGTCGTCGGTCTGATTATAAGTCGGTACGGGCGGGGTCGGTCGGTATTCCCCAACAGTTGCCCCCTCCACTCCTAAGTCGGACGGTGCGCTGACCGATGCCTTCATTTGGGCAGCAACGTCGGGCGAAAAGGAGTGGATTCGTCGTATGCCAAATTCCGACCGTACCGCGGGTTGATACGATGTCAGGCGTCTCATGAATGCCGGGAGATTCGCTGGCGTAGTCGGTGTCAGATGCCCCGTCCCATCGGCGTCAGGTGTCATGTCGGCGCCGGACGTCCTGCAGGTGTCGGACGTCCCGCCGGTGTCAGACATCATGTCGGTGTCAGACATCTCGTCCCATCGGGAAGGGGAACCGCCATTCCCGCCGTCCCTTCGGGGATACGAAACGTCGCGGCCTTTACGCCACGTGGCGTGCGGCCATTGGGACGGGTTCGTTGGAGCGGATGGAGGGGACGTGGCTCGATCTGAAGGCAGGTACGTCGAACCGTCGGACCGACGGACGGCCCGGATGACGCCACGCGGCAGAATCTGGGGAGTCCTCGTTGGTCGTGCCTTCATCTCGACCGTCGGGGGGTACTATATATACAGGGTCGCCCCCACTTAGTTTTTTTTTTTTTTTTTACCCTCCTCATTTCACTGTCGAGACTCTGCCCGCGTGAGTCCTTGCTCCAGGTACCCTCCTCCGCTTCTCTTTTCCTTTGTAGTTCCTTCTCCGTCTCCTTCTTCTTCTTCTTCCTTTTCTGCCATTCGTCTGGACCCATGGCCAGGACGTCTCCACGAGATGGTCGGTCGGGAGAGCCGACCGACGATACTCGATCGACCCCGGAGGTGGAGGTTTCTTCACTTTCGGGGCCGAACGTCGATCGACTCCGAGAGCAGTACCGCATCCCAGAGCAGTTTTGGCTGTTCGCCCCTGGCGCCGACGGTCGGGTCAACAGCCCGCCCGAGGGCCAGGTGGCCTTCTACTTGGAGGACCTCCGGGCCGGCCTTCGCTTCCCGATTTCGGAGTTCGTCCGAAATATCCTCGACTATTACGGGCTGTGCCCGGCACAACTTGCGCCGAACTCGGTTCGGCTGATAGTCAGCTTTGCACTCCTATGTCGGCTTTTGCCGATCGAACCTCGGATCTCCCTTTTCCGAGTCTTCTTCGTCCTCCGACCCCACCCTAAAGCCCGAGGGTGGTGGTACTTTGTTCCTCGGAAAGGGCTCTCCTTCATTACTGGTCTTCCATCGTCCATTCACGGATGGAAGAACCAGTTCTTTTTTGCGTCGTCTTCCGCTCCTTGGGGGTTTTCCGTCCATTGGGGGAATCCCCGAACCGAACCGAACGAGAACAGTCGGGTGGAGGCTGAAGATTGGGAGGACTTCCACCGGCTGAAGGACATCTCGGTGCCGAAGCAAAGCGAGCTTGTCACCGAGCAGGCCCTGTACGACGCCGGCCTTAGCCCGGTCCCCCGTTTAGGTCGGTTTTTCATTTTCCTTACCCCTCTTTCTTCTTTTTGTTTTTTCTTTTCGGCACTGACCATCGACCGTCCTTTTCAGATATGCTGTCGAGGACACGACTGACGGCAGCCGACGTACGTCAGTACGCCGTGAGGAAGAGGCCGGCGCAAGGCGCCGGGCCGTCGCAGCCTCCCAAGAGGCCCCGTGCGGCTCCGCCGAGCGAACCGACTGGGTCAGAGGCAGAGCCGGTCATTGCACTGTCAGCGCCGACAGTGCTCGTCGAAGTCCCGTCCGAGGGACCATCGGGCGAGGGCGCCGTTTCGCTTGAAAGACGGGCTGCTGAGTCCGTAGACGGCGCACCGACCGCCCAGCAGGCGGATGACGACCGGGAGGAGGCTCGCGGACCCGAGCGACCGGTGCCTGCTGCCACCGCGCCGTCGGTGGAGACTCGGTCGGGCTCAAGCCTGCCGTCGATCTCCGACGTCAGGGCTTGGTCGTCCGGCCGAGGCAAGGCCCCCATGGCGTCGGGCGACGAAGGTCGGTCGGCTGGCGGAGGATCGACCGACTTCCCGCTTCCCAAAGGTGCGCCGGGCCTGGCCAACCACGACTTGGCCAGGAAATTGTGCCAGGCGCTCCTCCTTCCTGCCGACATCGATGCAATGAAGAACCAGCGTGTGTCTGACATGCTGTCTTCATTTTATCCGATAATGATTCGGGTAAGCTCCCCTTTCCCTTGCTTTTTAATGCAGCTTCCGTAAGTTTGGTCCCTTAACGGTCGGTTTTTATTCTGTGCAGCTGGTCTTCAACATATCCGAGCTAGAGGCCGGATACAGAAAGTTCGACGATATGCGCGCGGCCTGGAGAGACAAGGTCGCGGGCCTTGAAGCCGACAAAGTCATCTTGGTCGACCAGCTGCAACAGTCGACCGACCGGGAGGGCCGACTTGAGGGGGAGGTCTCCTGACTTACGGAGGAGGTCTCCCGACTCAAGGGAGCCTTGGCATCGTCGGAGTCGGAGCTGTAGTCGGCCAGGGACGACGCGAAGAAGAAGTCCCGGACCGTTCGCCGGCTCCGGCATGAGCGAGACAGCTTCGCTAAGGAGCTGGAGGCCGACCGCGAGCAGCTCCGAGTAAGTCTCGGAAATCTCGCCAAGGCCGAAGAAGGCTTATCCATCGCCCAGGCCGACGCGGACATCGCAAAGGCCGAGGCTGAGTCGGCGAAGGAGGCCCTGGGTCGGGCCGTCGAAGACTTCCGAGACTCGAAAGAGTACCGAGAAGAACTTCTGGAGAGCGGCTTCCTCTCGTATCGGATCAGGTACGAAGATGCTCGAGAAACCGTTCGAGGCCTGTACCCGGAACTTGATCTCAGCAGCGTAGTTCTGCCAGAGTCGGAGGCCCCAGCTGCGGAGGAGACGGTCGAACCAGTGTCGGAAGGCCTTTCCACCAGGGCGGAAGCCGAAGAAGATGCAGAGCCGGCTACCGAAGATCAGTCGGCCCCGACTGCTGAAGTCAGAGCGGATCCACCGACTATCCCCCATCACTTCCCAATGGAAGAGGCCGACTCCGACGATTAGTCAGCTTTGTTTTCCCTTTTTGCTTTTTGCTCCGGCTTGTGATCGGGCTTCGGCCTATCTTTGTAAAGTCTATTTTGATCTTGAATGAAATCAGTAATAGACTTGAACCTTTCTTCTCTGCTTGTTTTTCTTTCTCTTATGTGTTGTAGAATGCCTTCGTAAGTCGCTAACTCATATAGGTCGGTTAGGACGTTTGACAACTCGTGCCGCCACGAAGGTAGGACAAGTCCCGACTTTTGATCGGCCTTTGATAGTCAAGGTCGTCAGTCGGGCGTCCTTTCCCCCGTCGTGAGTCGAGCACGTTTGTTGGGTCGAAAGCCGACCGACCGTGATAAAGATTCGGTAGTCGGGTATCTTCCGACGCATTCAGTCGAATGTCGTCTGGCGCATTTAGTCGAGGGAGCACCGATAAGTCGGACCCCGATACCCTTGTGTCGGGTATCTGTACTGCGCCTCACGATATACGGTGGTAAGTCGAATATCTTCCGGCCGGCCGTAGCCCGGTCGGTGAATCATGAATGCGACTGAGGTCGCATTGTGCGATAGACGGTGGCAAGCCGAATATCCTTCGACCGGCCGTAGCTCGGTCGGGAGTCGCGATGGCGGTCGCGCAGGCATTCCGCCTTTCTTTGGTCGGGGCTCGATCGGCATGTTAGCCGATGGTCTGGCCCGAAAGTTCGACCGTAGAAGGAGTGTCAACTCCCGTCAATATGGATGTGTCGGTCCTCGTAAGAGTCCGATGTGTCGTCGATCGTCGAAGGAGTGTGACTCCCGTCCATCGATCTTTGTAAGAGTCCGATGTTTCATCGATCGTCGAAGGAGTGTGACTCCCATCCATCGGTCTTTGTAAGAGTCCGATGTTTTGTCGACCGTCGAAGGAGTGTGACTCCCGTCCATGTAGATATATCGGTCTTTGTAAGAGTCCGATGTATCATCGACGATGGTGCCGTCGGTCTCAGGCGGATATCAAGTCCGAGTCGGCACGTCGGTGCTCGACCTTGGTGAGCGTCGATCGTCAGTCGAAGAGTTAAAACTCCGAAATTTCAACCTGAAGTTGTATCACCAATGAACTAGATTGGAAATCATATTGATGACCCCGACCGTCGGCTGATTGGTGGTCGCTGATCGAGTCGTTGATTCGGCGATCGACGATCGGTCGTGTTGGTCGGGGCCTTTTGCCTTCAGAGGCCGAGGCCGTCGGTTTCGGCGATCGGTGATCGAGCCGTTGATTCGACGATCGATGATCGAGTCATGTTGGTTGGGGCCTTTTGCCTTCAGAGGCCGAGGCCGTCGGTTCGGTGATCGATGATCGAGCCGTTGAATCGGCGATCGACGATCGACCGTGTTGGTCGGGGCCTTTTGCCTTCAGGGGCCGAGGCCGTCGTAGATTCTCCGCTCCTTCGATCTCTATCAGGATCTGCGCACGAGGAGCAGGGAGAGGGGTGTAGGAGTCATACCTGCGATGCGTCGGTCTCAGACTCCGTCGTCGGGGTAAGGCCCGTCTATCGGTGGAGGGCCTGCTGGGTTCAGCATGAGCCCGACCTTTCTTCCGTTTTTCCTTTCGGCCCGTGCCTTAAGTCAGGCGCCGGTCGGAAGCTCCTTCGTCCGCGCGCATGTACTTGTACGCGCGCTCCAGCAGTTCGGCGTATGTCCGGGGGAGGGTCTTGTCCAAGGAGTATGTAAAACGGGACCCCCTTAGCCTCCTCTTCATGGCCGAGATAGCCATGTCTTCGTTGAGGTCCCGAACCTCAAGCGTGGCCGCGTTGAATCGCATCACAAAGTGTCGTAGAGTCTCATTTTCTCTCTGCTTGAGGGAGGAAAGACTGTCCGAGGTTCGTGGCGGCTTCCGACTGGTGCTGAAATGGACCACGAAGGAATGTTCGAGCTGCCCGAAGGAGTGAATACTTCCTGAATGGAGGTCGGAGTACCAGGCCCTGGCAGCTTTGCGGAGTGTGGCGGGGAAGCCGATGCAAAGAAGAGCGTCGGTTGCCCCCTGAATTGTCATGAGAGCCTTGTAGCTCTTCAAGTGGTCGATTGGGTCGGTGGAGCCGTCGTATGGCTCCACGTGCGGCATCTTGAACCGACTGGGGATCGGTTCGTCGAGAACGAGTCGGGAGAGAGGTTGGACGGTCTGGAAGTCGACGTCGTTCGAAGACTTCTGGCCATCCACCTGCAACTGTGCAAGCCGACGGTCGATTTCCTCGAACCTGCGTTCGTAGTCGTCCGCCCGTCGGTGCTGGAAGACCCCCGGAGTGGAGTCTCCGGAAGATTCCGAGAGGGAGGCGGACGGCGTTCGCGGTCGCTTCTCCTTCCTCGCCCGTTCCAGCAGGGAAGGAGAGAGCTGCTGGGACTGTCGAGCATCGCGCCGTGGCCGTCCCTCCTCCTCTCCGTGGGAGCGCTGTGGCAGGTGCTCGTGCGGAGACGACGGGGATCGACGCGGGCGTCGGCGGCTGCTCCTGGAGGGCATCGGACGGGCCGTCGGTTGTTGCTGGAGGCTCTTGACCGCGTCCGTCAGTACGGTCATCTGCCGTACGATGGCCGCGATCTGCACCTCCGTGGTCACCGCGGGGTGTGGAGAGCTGGGCTCCGCCGCTGAGGGTGGCGGGGAGGCCTCTTCCCGGCGGGAAGAGCGTCTCGCCGACCCGGTGACCCTCGATCTTTGGGCTCTTATCTTTGTCATTAATATCTTCTGCTTGGGAAGGCTTGGTGCCGTGTCCCCCCTACCTGGCGCGCCAATCTGTTGCGGCCAATCCCCTCGTCGCCTGATCGTCGGGAAACGAGCACCTGCAAAAAGGAAAGTCCACACTGACCGGAGGCGGCTCCGACGGGGACCCTCCGACGGTCAAGTCAGAGAGGTGACTGGGCAACAGTGAAATGAAGACAGAGAGCTCAATCGAGAGAGAGAGAGGGGGAGCAAGCCTGTGGTTTCGAAGTCGAAGTCGAGGTCGAAGTCCCCTGCACTGTTGCCTTCCCCGATTTATATAGTGGAGCGTGGTATGGCGCCGTCATTAATGGCGCGGACAATTGAGAAATTGTCAACTCACTGTAAACTGTCAGAGTCACCGTAAAAGAGTCACATCGCCGTGGGGCTGTCAAATCACTAGGGTTGATAATGCCCCTAGGCGGCAGTGCCGCATGCCGTTGTCAGGGCTGACAGTTTGTGGCAGTCGTACGGCGATCGGAAGAGTCGATCGACCCTAGGTCGGTGGCCAGCTGTGTGGCGTCGGATGGAGATTGGGGTTCCTCCGAAGGCCAGCCGGGCGTGCTGCGAGAGTCGGCCATCAGACTTCCAGGTTCAGTCGGTCGGGAGAACAGGAAAAGTTGCCCGATCGACACATCCTCAGTCGGTTAAGGGCCGTTAATTGGCCGGTGATGATGTTCGGTTGGTCGGTCGGTCGATCGGTCGGACGGTCGGATGGTCGGTCGGTCGGCCGTCGGTCCGTCGGTCGGTCGGTCGGTCGGCCGTTGGTCCGATTATAAGTCGGTACGGGCGGGGTCGGTCGGTATTCCCCAACAGATGGTCAATAATTAAATAGATGGCAGATAAATGCATAGCTCATTTTTTCTTTCCGGTGGAGTCAGAGATGTAGGATGAATCTCAATGTACATGGTTATTTTTCTACCTCTGGGTAGCATGGTGTGTTTTCTCAAAGGGTTTCTAATCGAGAAAATTGGAACCATCAGAAGCACTTATTTGCTCCATTAACTTATCTACAATATTCGATTCCCCAGGCTGTCCCATTGGAAGCCAATATTCTTAGATATCCACCCTTCTTTCAGTAAAAAAAGAAAAACCTTCAACCACATGAATGCCTTCCCTCCTACCGGGACACCCCCACCTCTCGGAAGAACATAGAAAAAAGAAAAAAAACAAAAAACAGTGGACATCCTGTGACACTGATACACATTTATGAGTATCTAGTATGGTTACTTTGTGTGAAGCTAAAGGATCTGATAGCATGGATGGTAAATAAATAGATGGCAGATAAATGCATAGCTCATTTTTTCTTTCAGGTGGAGTTAGAGATGTAGGATAAATCTCAATGTACATGGTTATCTTTCTGAGAGGCAAATCCTCGAATAGGTTGTGATACAATTGCAGAGAGAACCAAGAAGACAGCCGGCGTTCCATGGAACAAAGAGATGAAACAACTCGAAGCATCTGGGAGCTGCTTTGGACTCCAGTTACGAAAAATTACTAAGAGTCCAAGCACATATATGCGACAGAACATTGCGAAGAAGGAAGGGAACAGCGAGTAATCAAGAATCACAACCTCCATTGCAAAATTAATGGAAAATTGAAACTTTGAACCAAATAAATGATATAAAAATCAGAGCTTTTGCAGTTTGTCGTCTTTAGTTAGACCGCTTAACTGGAATGAAAGAAAAAATTTCTCTTCCGAGACACCTTCTTAGATATCCACCCTTCTTTCAGTAAAAAAAAAAAGCGAAAGCATCTGATAGCATGCAAAATTAGTGGAAAATTGAAACTTTGAACCAAATAAATGATATAAAAATCAGAGCTTTTGTAGTTTGTTGTCTTTAGTTAGACCGCTTAACTAGAATGAAAGGAAAGAGACACTCATATAGATCCAAAGTAAAACAACACCAACAAATACATGTAAACTCAATAAGGTAACGACAACCATAGGCAAAGATCCAAAGAGCCCAAAAAGAATGAAAGCCTGAAAAGTGGTTGTCTCGAGTAGATGACAGAAACAGGAGCATAGCAACATTCCCAAAGAAACATAGGAATCGGATAAAAAGTCAGTAATGCCATATATGCTAAAATTAAAACAACGGTTTGGTTTTCAGCTGAAGCAATCCCTCAATACTCATGAACCATAAGCATCTTTAAGGACCAGAAAAATACAGAGTTCCACCGAACACTAATGAATCGGTGTCACTAACAGCTGAGACATGATAGCAATGTGAATAAACGTGCCAGGTAAATAATTGGGGAAGAAAATGCTCACACACCATCCAAATTGAGAACTAATACTCCCTGTTCTGGGAATAAGTGGGCTAGAGACATTCCTGAAAAACTTCTGCAATGCAGAAACACTCCAAAGTTGACCAACAAAACTGATTAATTGGATGATATCAACAAAATTTCAAAAAAAAAAAAAGATTCAAATATTAAGAACTTGAACAATCAAATCAATCAGAAAATGGAATTCCTATTTGAAGCAATGCAATTATAGCTTTTGTATTCGGTCACTTTGAGCAAATGGGCAATCCACAAACATCTAACCAAGATAGGGACTTTCTTTATCTTTGTTTTTTTTTTTAAAAGAAAAAATTATCAGACTGAGATTATCTAAAGTTTGCAAACATTGCCTACATTGCAGCTAGCACGCGTAACCTATAATTATGTGCACTAAAAACACTATCTGAAACAGCTTTTAGACTGCAAAGAAAGCAAAAAAAAAAAAGTTTTAAGCTTAACAATAAATAAATTTATATTGTGCAAAAGCTTGAAAGAAAAAAAAATCTAAATTTTATTGACAACCACAACGAATTCCATCAGCATGCAACTTTAATACCTGCCTCACAAATCAATAAATTTTCGAACCAAAACTCACTTCCAGATGACATAAAGCTTGTTGAGGAGCCAAACAATCGTAACACTGAAGAAAAAATTGCGACACTCCAATGGTTTTAGCAGCACCCAGGTGGACATCCACACATCGCTCCGGAGGAAAAAGTTAACCTATTTCTCTAAAATCTTAAAAAAAATCCAGACATTGCAGCATTTTATTTAAAATTTATCAAAAATCCCACTCAAATTCAACAACATCGACGCAAAGCACAACAATCACCAAAAAAATAAAGCAATGCAATGCCTTACGAATCGAGCACCTGGATTCTTACCTAGGCGATCCTTCCGGCTATGAATCGTGGAAAAAATCCAAGCTTTGCTCTAGAAATCTATCGGAAGCCCAAACGAAATTGAAGAAATCGGCGATTGGGAATGGAAAAAAGAAAGACCCATCTTCCCTCCTACCGGGACACCCCTACCTCTAGGAAGAATAGAGAAAAAAGAAAAAAAAATGAAGAAACAAGAGAAGGAAGAGTCTATTACCTCAAGTTCGGTGAGGAATCAACGGTGAATCGCGGAGAAGAGTTCAGCGGCAAATCCAAAACAATCGAAGGAATGTCGCCGGCAATGTTGGACGGGGTTTCGGAGCAGAGCAGAGTGGCGAGGAGGGTTAAGGGACCTTTTATAGATTCGGATCCCAGGATTTGGCCGCCCTATTTTCCCAGCCGAAAACGAAGAAGAGGAAGATTCCCGATGGTAGCTCCTTTCCTCACATGCACAGCTCTTGTTCGCTATGGCCCTTCTTCGCGTCATTCCATATATAATGCGTGTGCAGTAGACGAGAATGATAAGAGTTATCATCTTCGGACAATATTCTTGTATATTCCCAATAATAGAGTTACCATCTTTGGGAAATGTTCTCACGTATTCCCGTCAACGGGAAATCTTTTATCAATCATGCCCATTAATTTATTTTACGAAACCAAAATGGGCTGCAATTCGATAAGTGCCACACCAATAACTTGGCCTGCATTCATGCTGCCTTGTATGTTAGCATGGGAGAAATTCTTCATCTACTGTTTTTCATATCGCTTTATCAGATTGGACCGTATAGCATAAATAATAATAAAATATATATTTAATATAATTTATTTTTTTAAAATTTTTTAATAAAAATATATTTTTTTAAGACACAAAAAATCATAATATCTAATAGCACATATACAAAAAGTCATATATATTATTCAAAATATCAAAGAATGAAAAAAAAAGATTAATATTATTTTTTGATATCTTATATGACTTCCTGTTGAATGTCATGATATTCTGGATAATTTTATGACATCCTATTATTTAGTATAATATCCTACGTCAATAATATTATTCTCGATAATTATTCATAGGATGTAAAAAAATATTATAATATGTAACAGAATGTCATATCATTATTATGATATCATATTATTTTTTATGATATTTCGATAATTATTTATAGAAGGATGTCATATAATTATTATAACATTCTATTATTTTTTTTGATATCTCATTGATTATTATGATTTTCTGTTATAACATCTCATTGTTATAATGTTTTGTTAGAGAAAAATAATATTTTTGTTAGAAAAATATGCAAAAAAAATTGAACTATGTTAAATATATATTTCGATATTAATTACGTTATGTGATCCAATATTCTTTTTCTCTATTAGAGCCGGTGGACAAAGAATTACTCATTAGCATGGCTCTGCATGTTTGGAGCATGACAGACATCAGCTCACGTATCATCAAATGCATCGGCAATTGATATATTAACAAAAAATTAACAATTCATCTGCTTCTAGTATCTACTTTACATATTGAAGAACTTACTAGAGCCAGACATTCAAAAGCCAGATACTACAATGTTCGTGAGTCCAATTTGCTAGATATCTGCGGGCATAGAAAAGATGTCTTAGGAAAATGGCAGCAATTAAAATAAGACGTGACTCCAGCTCCAAAGTTCTACTACCATGATCAGCTTCCAAGTTAGCCACCCGATCTGCTAAGCTATTTCTTTCACAGTAGATTTCTTTGGTCATGAAGCCGGTCTGGATTGTTTTTATGCTTGTATTAGATAAATTATTTACACATGGAGTAGAGATTTAGGCCAACTGTCGAAGATACTCAATGCAAGCCAGCAGCTACTAAACACATCAACTTGCCAACAATAAGTAACAATCAGCCAGCCATCCTAAATAAATCCATAGCATTGTCTGATCTTGGGAGGCAGAACTAGTTAGAAACCGTATCCAAGAGTCTAGACGCATTGGCAAGAAAGTTAACAAAGCGTCCAAGTAGATCTCATACAAAGACTTATTATTTGGCCTCAATGGGACCATCACATAGATATTAGTTGCTAATTATTTCTCTGGTTTTGTGGCCAGAGGGAGAGTTAAATCGACTATGACAGGCGGCATGCCCAAAGACCGATTCTCATGTGGTCCGTTTTGTTTGGGCAGTGGGAAAGTTTTTTTTTCCCATAAAAAACTAGACTGCTTTTTCCACCAAGCAGAAAGACAATTAACGTACATTAATTTTTATATTTTTTTAAAAAAAATATATATCATATTTTGATTCAAAATTATGAATCAAACATCATGACAATCATCAAATACTTATAAAAAATTTTTTTCATAAACATATAAGATATTTTATTATGATATCATAAACAAATAGTAAAATAAATTTTAATATTTAATGATATAATCTTAATTCAAATAACAAAATCAAAACTCAGTATCAAAAAAAAAAAAGAATGTTTGGCAAGGTCAACATTAAATAAGATTTTATATCAATTTTGAAAAAATCTTAAATCAAATAAAATAAGCTAACTCCATCTCTAATCGCACTCCCAATAGAAATTTCGCATCACGCTAATTTTCTGAATCCGTAAAAAAAAATAGAAAATTTATCATGAGCTAAATAGCTCAGTAAGTAATGTATATCTTTAACTGGATAAATCAGGCAATAATGTTATACATATCAGTTTACTGATAATAACATAATAAATATATAAGTTCAAGAATTCATAATTTAATTCATCGTACTATCAAATATTCATATATAAATTTTCAGTTCATCATAAATTCAATTTATGTTTGTCATCTCAAATTCATCAAATTTCTTAAGTTCTTCTTATCAACCATGAACTATGACCATATTTTCTCTGTGGCAGGATCATAACACCGTATATCTTCTTACGATAAGCTACAAATCATCTAACAGCAAGGTCCTTCAGAACCACTGGTCTCTCTGGCAGTTTGTCGCTGGTCTCACTCGCGATATGTCGCAGGTCTTGCTGGCGACATAAATCTTCAGGACAAATCAATTGTCAACGTATTAACTTCCATTGACGGGATCCTTTACATAGGTTGTCAAGTCGTATCATCTTTCAATTTCATATATTTATTTCAATAATAATATAAATAAATGATATTTGAATCAATCAATCTATTATTCTTTATGATTATACATCATTATAATTATTTTTAAAAAAATATCTTCAATCGTATGTATATTATGAATTAATATGATTCAAAATTTATCAATTTATAATTTGTCAGATAAATTCAGTAAAGATAAAACACTACATATCTCAAAAGCAATCTAAACTACAGGTCCTATTAATCCTGAAAATCCTTCTCTAAACCTGGCATGTCAAAATATCATATTTTGATCAAAATTTTATCTCAATTAAAATAAAATTTCTAAAATTCAATTTTTTCATATGAATTGACTAGGTGGTAGTGTCCAAGATTTTCAATTAATCAATCTAAGCTATTAAAAAAAAAAACTTATATATATATATTCTTTCTTTCTTTCTTTCTTTCTTTCTTTTTTTTTTCTTCTTTTCTTCCTCTCTTCTTCTTCTTTCATTTAAATAGAATAGGGGACCATGATCCCCCTTCTTCTCCTTCCCATTCTCATGGAAGTCTCGCCCGGAACGGCGAGAGGGGGGTTCAACCCAGGGCAGTGCAGCTGCGGCTCCTTGGTCGAAGCTCGCCGCGATGGATGATGCCGAACGGTGTCAGAAAAATGCATGAAAATGGGCGGTAAAACAGGGGTTCCCAAAATCCCAATTTTTTTTCAAAATACAGCAAATAAAAATCCAAAATCTCAGTGTAAATTTCAAAAAGAGATCAAAAAGAAACTTCTTAAATGATTATTTGGGTTCTTTGGGATCTTTGGACCTCAAAATTGTGACAAAATTCTTCAAACCGAGATCAAGAACTGGAAAGAACTCGAGAAGAACAGGAAGAAAATCGATGAATCTCGATAATGAAAGGGTAAGGAAGGGAGAGGGATTTTCAATTTATTGAGAGAAGTTTGAGTTTGGATGAGATTTGATTCCTTCTTTGGATCAAAAGTAGACTCCTAACAGAAGAAGTCCTCCCGTTCACGCCCTGTTTCCATTCTTTTTTTTATGCTTTGAGATTGGTGTTCTTCTATTAAACTAGGTTTTAGATTGGGCTTGGTCTGGGTCATAACATTCTTTCCTCCTAAAAAAAATTTCATCTTCAAAATTTTTTGTACCTGTGGTTTCAAAGAGCTGAAGATATTTTTGCTTCATTTCTTCTTTTAGTTCCCAAGTGGCTTCTCTTTCTGAATGACCACTCCACTGTACCTTGACATAAAAAATATTATGATGCCTTAGCACTTGTTCTTTACGGTCCACTATCCATACAGGATATTCTTCATATGATAGATCTTTTCTAGTTTGCAAGGGTTCAAGTTTTACAACGTGACTTGGATCTAGCAGATATTTCTTCAGCATAGAAACATGAAAAACATCATGCACTCCAGCAAGTGATGGTGGTAATGCAAGTCTATAAGCTACCTCACCAATTCTTTCCAAAATCTCGAATGGATCCACATATCTGATATTCAATTTGCTATGAACGTCAAATTTTGAGATTCCTTTTGAAGAAGATATTTTGAGAAATACATGGTCACTAATTCAAAATTCTAATTTTCATCTTCTGTTATCTGCATAACTTTTCTGTCTACTTTGTACTGTCCGAAATCACTCTTTGATTAATTGAATCTTCTCGACTGCTTGTTGAACAAGTTCGAGATTCAATATTCTCCGCTCACCAACATCATCCCAGTGAATCAGTGATCAGCATCTTCTACCATATAATACTTCATAAGGTGCCATATCAATGCTAGCCTGATAACTGTTATTATAAGCAAACTCAATCAAAGATAGATGCTCATCCCATGAACTTTTCATATCAAAAATATAGATTCTCAACATATCTTATAAGATCTGAATAGTTCTCTCTGACTGGCCATCAGTCTATGGATGAAAAGCTGTACTGAAGTTCAATTTTATTTTCAATGCCTTGTATAAGCTCTTCCAAAATTGTGATATAAATATGGTATCTCGATCTGATATAATGGTCACTAAAATTCTATGTAGCCTTATAATTTCTTTTATATATAATTTTTCTAGTCTTTTCAAAGTGAACCCAACGTGCGCAGACTTTGTCAATCAGTCCATAATTATCTATGCTACATCATTATTATTTGGAGTCTTAGGTAGTCCAGTTACAAAATTCATAGTGATATATTTTTACTTATATACTAGAATATCGAGGAGTTGAAGTAGTCCTGTGGGTCTTTAATGTTCAACTTTAATTCGTTGACACATCAAATATTGAGCCACAAATTGAGCGATCTCTCTCTTCATATTATTCCATCAGTATATTTCTTTTAAGTCTCTATACATCTTAGTACCTTCCGGATGGATTGTATAACTGATCTGATGGGCTTCCTGAAGTATTTTTTGTTTGAGTACTGAATCGTTGGATATGCAAATTTTGTTTTCGAATCTCAATGAACTATCATCATGTATTTTAAATTCAAATTGAACACCAGCTTTCACTAAATTTTTATTAATTGTAGATCACCATTATGGGTCCTCATATTAGTTAATTATACTGTTGAGTCATATACTCGAATATCTAATTTCAGTTTTCTTATATCCTCCAATATTTGGCATTGATGTGTGATTAAAATAGCCAAACTTTTCATGAAATTTCTACTAAGGGCATCAGCAACAACATTAGCTTTTTCGAGATGATAATAAATTATTAAATCATAATTCTTCAACAGTTCTAACCATCTTCTCTGTCTCATATTTAGTTCTTTCTGTATAAAAATATACTTCAAACTCTTATGATCAATAAATATTTCACACTGCACACTGTATAAATGATGTCTTTAGATTTTTAGGGCAAAAATCATTGCTGCTAACTCCAAATCATATATCGAATAATTCTGTTCATATGGCTTCAATTGTCTTAAGGCGTAAGTCATTATCTTATCATATTGCATCAATATATAGTCAAATCTCTTTTTAGATGCATCACTATATATTGTGAATCTTTCATTTTCTGTTGGTATAGTAAGGATAAGAGCTGAAACTAATCGTTGCTTTAACTCCTAAAAATTTTATTCACAATCCTTGGTCCATTCAAATATAATTTCTTTTTGAGTAAGATGAGTCAAAGGTGCAGCTATACGAGAGAATCCTTCCATAAATCGTCTGTAATAACCAGTCATTCTCAGAAAATTTCGAATCTCAGAAATATTTATAGGTCTGTTCCACTGCACCATAGCTTCCACTTTTGTTGGATCCATAGAAATTTCATCTTTAGATACGATATATCCCAAAAATGCTATTTTGTCCAACCAAAATTCATACTTTTTTTAATTTGGTATAAAGCTTTTTTCCCTTAATATTGGTAGTACACACCGCAAATATTCGTCATGTTCCAATTTACTTCTTGAATATACCAAGATATCATCAATGAACACGACAACAAATTTATCAAGATAGGATTTGGATATTCTGTTTATTAAATTCATAAAGGCTGCTGGAGCATTGGTTAACTGAAATGGCATCACTAAAAATTTGTAGTATCCATAACAAGTTTTAAATGTAGTCTTTGGTGTGTCTTCTGCTTTGATTTTTAATTGATGATATCCTGAACGAAGATCAATCTTAGAAAAAATTTGTGCACCTTGCAACTGATCAAACAAATCATTGATTCGAGATAACAATTACTTATTTCTAATAGTAATCTTATTCAACTCCTTAAAGTCAATACAAAGCCTCATACTTTTATCTTTTTTTCACAAACAAAACTGGAGCTCCCCAAGGAGATACACTGAGTTTTATAAAACCCTTATTCAATAAATCCGATAACTGATCTTTTAATTCTTTCAACTCCATCAGGGCCATTCGATAAGGAGTTTTAGAAATCGAATCTGCATTAGATGTTAACTTAATGGTAAATTCAATTTTTCTATTCGATGGTAGTCTGGATAAATCATCAATGAATACATCCAAAAATTTATTTATAACAGGAATATCCTATAACCTCAATTCATCATGTTCTATATTCTTTATCGAAATTAGATAACCTCTACATCCCTTTCTTAGCATCTATCTGACTTGCACAAATGAAATGATACATGGAGTGATTTCTGTACTTTCATCAAAACTGAATACTAATTCATCTGATATTTGAAAGTTCACTCTCTTTTTATGACAGTCTACAGAGGCATGATAAGTAGCAAGCCAATCCATTCCTAAAATGATATCAAAATCATGCATATCTAGAATCACCAAGTCTGTTGGTAATTCTCTTCTCCTATTCTGATACTACATGACTTGCGCATAATTTCGGTACTCAACATACCATCTACTAATGTCTCAACATATAATTTAGTTTTCATAGATTCATATACTATATCATGTTGTCTAATAAAAATAGTGGATATAAAGGAATATGTAGCATCAGAATCAAACAAAACAAAAGCATAGGTATCAGACACAAGGATAGTATCTATCACTATAGCATTGGAGATCTGAGCATCCTGTTGCATGAGTACATAAATTCTTCTTTGAGTTTTCAATTTTTGACCTCCATTCTTTGTTTGAGTAAATTTATTCTCATTCCTTTGAGGGCAATTTATAATTTTGTATCCCTTTTGTCTATAGCTAAAACAAGAACTAGTATTCCATGGATAATTAGAAGACTCATGATCTTTTCGACCACATCTCGAATATCTATTCGCCTCATTCTCATGACTCTTATCATTTGCTGGCTTCTTTGCTAGATCCTTATTGTTCTGATTTCGTCCTTGAGTTTCACCAAATCTATTTCTCTTCTTCTGATTTTGTTCTCTCTCAGCGTGTGCTTCATTAATCTCTCTCTCAATTATTAAAGCTTTATTCATAATTGAGGCATAAGTAGTTAACTCATAAGGTATAACGTATTTTTTAATTTCCATCTTCAGCTCTATTTCAAATTTATGTGCTCTATCTTGCTCAATTTTAACCAATCTTGGAACAAACTTGGCCAACTCTATGAATTTAGCTTCATACTCTACAACGGATCTGTTCTCCTATTTCAAATAAATGAACTCTTGCTCTTTCTGTATTCTGATACTTCAAAAAAAATACTTGTCAAAGAATTCATCTCAAAATCTCTCCTATGTAAGTGGTATCCTATCATGTTTATATTTCTGTTCAAGTATCCGCCACCAGTTGTATACTTCACCTTGTAACAGATACGCTATGTAGCGAATTTTCTCATCATCGTGGCACTCTTGCACAGCAAACACCTTCTCCATCTCCATAATCCAATTGTCAGCTTCTAGTGGCTCGATGGTCCCTTTGAAGGCTGGAGGAGCCAGCTTCTTAAACTCCATGATGTTGTTTCTCTACACTGGATATTCTCCATGTCCATGTGGTGGTGGGGGATGCTGATGTGGCTACACATATTGTATTTATTGTTGTTGAAATAATTGTTACTGTGTTTACACTACTCCGACTAGGGTCTGCATTAACTGGATCATGTTCGGCTCACTGCACCATCGGAGTATTTTTAGTGGGGTAAATAATTTCCTCTTGCTAAGGGGTGCCACTATCCAGTTGGAGAGTGTTGTCACCAAACGGGTTTGATATCCTTCCTGCAGCTCCTTGAGTATTTTTCATTTATTGTGGAGGTATATTGACCTATGTCAAATTGGGATGATAACTTATCCTTAATAAAGTCGTAAACTTATTTAAGGTAGGTCAAGTCATAATCATCATAAACTAATATCACAGTATCCCTAATATTTACCCATCACTCACTCATTCTATATTAAATTCTATATATCTTTATCTATCTACTTATGCTCTAAAATCATATAAATTGTCACGTCTCTGATCCGAGATTATGAGCCAGAGGTCGTGGCAACTGCTGCATACTCATAAGAAACTCTTTTCATAAGTATGCAAGGTATTTCATCATGATATCATAAACAAATAGTAGAATAAATTTTAATATTTAATAATATAATCTTAATTCAAATAATAAAATCAAAACTCAATGTCAAAAGAAAAATGAATGTTTGACAAGATCAACATTAAATAAGATTTTATATCAATTCTGAGAAAATCTTAAATCAAATAAAGTAAGTTAACTTCGTCTATAATCTCACTCCCAATAGAAACCCTGTATCATGCTAATTTTTTGAATATGTAAAAAAAAATAATAAACTCATCATGAGCTGAATAGCTCAGTAAGCAATGTATACCTTTAACTGAATAAATTAGGCAATAATGTTACACATATCAGTTTACTGATAATAACATAATAAACATATAAATTCAAGAATTCATAATTAATTCATCGCACTATCAAATATTCGTATATAAATTTTTAATTCATTATAAATTCAACTTATATTTGTCATCTCAAATTCATCAAATTTCTTAAGTTTTTCTTATCAACCATGAACTATGGTCATATTTTTTCTGTGACAGGATCATAACACCGCATATCTTCTTACGGTAAGCTGTAAATTATCTGACAGCAAGGTCCTTCAGAACTATTGATCTCTCTGGCAGTTTGTTATTGGTCTCGCTGGTGACATGTCGGTGGTCTCGCTGGCGACATAAAACTTCAAAAAAAATTAATTATCAATGTATATAGTCAGATTGTCAAATCGTATCATCTTTTAATTTTATATATTTATTTCAATAACAATATAAATAAATTACATTCGAATTAATCAATCATATCATCTTTATGATTATACATTATCATAAGTAATTTCAAAAAAAATATCTTCAATCGTATGCATATCATAAATTAATACGATTCAAAATTTATCAATTTATAATTTATCAGATAAATTTAGTAAAGGTAAAACATTACTTACCTCAAAAATAATTCAAACTACAGATCCTATTGATCCTGAAAATTCTCCTCAAAACTGGGCATGTCAAAATCTCATACTTTGATTAAAATTTCATCTCAATTAAAATAAAATTCTCAAAATCCAATGTCCCCATATAGATTGACTAGGTGGTAGCATCCAAGATTTTTGATTAATTAATCTAAGCTATTAAAAAAAAACCCTTATATATATATATTCTTTCTTTCTTTCTTTTTCTTTTTTCTTTTTCTTTTCTCTTTTCTTCCTCTCTTCTTCTTCCTTCATTTAAATAGAACAGGGACCGTGGTCCCCCTTCTTCTCCTTTCTGTTCTCATGAAAGTCTCATCTGGAACAGTGAGAGGGGGGTTCAACCCAAGGTGGCACAGTCGTGGCTCCCTAATTGAAGCTCACTGGTGATGGATGATGCCGGACGGCATCGAAAAAAAGCATGAAAATGGACGGTAAAATAAGGGTTCCCAAAATCTCAATTTTCTTTCAAAATACGTCAAATAAAAATCCAAAATCTCAGTTTAAATTTCAGAAAGAGATCAAAAAGAAATTTTTTAAAAGATTACCTGGGTCTTCAGGATCTTTGGACCTCAAAACCGTGACAAAATTCTTCAAACTGAGATCAAGAACTGGAAAGAACTCCAGAAGAATAGGGAGAAAATTGATGAATCTTGACAATGAAAGGGCGAGAAAAAAAGAGGGGTTTTTAATTTATTGAGAGGAGTTTGAGTTTGGATAAGATTTGATTCCTTTTTTGGATCAAAAGTAGACTCCCAATGGAAGAAGTCCTCCCATTCACGCCCTGTTTCCCTTCTTTTTTTATGCTTTGAGATTGGTATTTTTCTATTAAACTAGATTTTAGATTGGGCTTGATCTGGGTTATAACAGCATGGCTTGGCCGTTTTCACTCGAATAGAGACAGATCGAGCTGCTCGCATGGTCTATCGTCTGAGTCCAAATTTTGAAGGTACCACCATTCCTACTTTCACAAAAGACAATCTGCAAGTGGCACCCCATGGCGTTATCAAATATTTCTTTTGAAAATGAAAATCTGGTTTTACCCAGACCCTTCTTCTTCCCATGGGTTGGCACCACCAGCTGCCTACTATTGGAAATGGGGCGGATGGTGCGCCCTTACCCTCAAGCCCATGATTACAGTACTCATTGGTCGTGGGTTTTTATAATAAAGAAAATGGTTCAATTTGTCCGCTCTCAAATTTATCTAAAATACAAATATTTATAAAGTAAGATGTTATACACTTATACCTAGTTTAGTATTTTCCACCAGATAAGAAGTATTTTTATTCTCAAATTTTAGTTTAAGATTACAACTCTTAGATGATCTTGAATATTCTCAAGGATAAATATTCCATCACTGAATTAGATGGTGATTTATGGAGTAGAGATGATTTGGGATCATTATTATCCAAAATCAACGTATTGCAATCAAATATGATGATCTCATCACTTTGATTTATCATCCTTGATAATGATCATCTTATACCAAATATCCCTACAAGTATTCTCCTAATCTATTTATTAATTTAGATTCTTTTTTATAATATTACTAGATTTTTTTTATAAGTTAGAATTCTCACACATCACGTGTTAAGAGAAGCCAAATTATCTTTCAAGTTCGCAATGTTCCTATATATTTTTAAAATATTAAATATAAATTATTTTTTAAGATTTTAGCAAGAGGTCAGAAAGATGCAGTGAAATAAATATGATCAACTATCTATCTTCTCATCTCTTGGAAGGAATTCTTTCTTTACTACATTCCTTTCTTCTTACTATTATTTATATCCTTAAATAATAATAAAGCTTTCCTCTAAAATACTCTTTTCTCATGTATATTTTCATATTTATTTGTAATATTAAATATTTTTATAAATATGTGATGCTCGATACAAGAAACTTTTTCTTTTATCTGCTTGAAACAATAAAAATTTATCTTTATTAAATTTATAATGGATCGACATGACCTTGATAGTTGCCCAAGTTATCATGTTAGTAAATTAATAACCTATAGTTATCCTCTACACAGAAATCCTAGCTCTATCATTGATGGTGCCCTTATAGTGAAGGAGTAAGGGAAAAGGGGTGTAAAGGTAGGCAATGAGAATGATGAAGTTTGTTGATAAAAAAATAAGAATATGGAATGGGAGGAGATGCAGATGGTGCTATTACTGGTGGCGGTCACAAGAATGGAGGTGCAAAAAGAAAGTTCCTATACACCATTTGATAATATATAGAATGATACAATCACTTATGGAATAAGATTGGCTAGTTCAAGATTACAACGAACAAGCACCACAATTTGACCAAATGTTGACAAAAAAAATAAACTTGGAGAAAGAAATTTGGAGAGAGAAAATAAACAAAATCTGATTAAAATAAAATAATAATATGAAAACTCATGACTTTAATCTAATTTCAACTCTCTCCTAAGATCTAAGGTACTCTTTTCTAGTGACAACTACCTTGTGTAGTGATCATAATCCCCACAAAATCACCTCAACTACCTTGCAGTGAAAGGAAGGGGATTAGAAACAGGAGAGATCCTCGAAGCAATCTCCTCTATCCCATCTCCTTTTGCCACCCTGGAACCCAATAGACTCTTGGAAGGAAAGAAAGTTTCCATTTCAAAATAGCACAACTATATTCTCCATACCAAATGGTTTATGGTTTTTAATATCAAATTCAAATCGTATTAAGCATCATTCTAAATTAGATTGGAGAGCTTGGACAGGCATCTTTCAATGCATCTCATAACTAAGCAAATGAAAAAGTTCAAAATTGAGGATGACTTAAAACAACCAGATGATAATTTATATCATAGTTAACCGGATGAGATGACATGACCTAAATTTGATGACGTTCCATAATTTTTAGATGACAAGGACTAAATTTGAGAATGGTGTGGTTTGAAGAACCTCTTTTACTTAATCGATATAAAGACAATGCAGCTACTGTCTAGACCTCCCTCCCTTGCATTACACCAATCTTGCTCACAAAAGGACATTCAACTCTAACACATGGGTGACCTTCTCTTCAACTCATTTTTCTTCATAGACATAGCATAGCTATTCGAATTAGCTACATAAGAGATTCATATTTGCACCTAGTTTGATCGAAGATGATATGTCATGAGATCAATCGGTTGCTTTTCAATTGCTAGGGTTAAATGCAACTCATAATTTTTGTTTATTTTTTCTTAAGGAACCTTGATATGTTAATTAAACTCTCTTATTTAGCATTATTAGTTAGGTACCTCTATGACTCTAGCATTGTTTAGGATAACTAGAATTTTGGCTTATAAGAATTTAGTGACAACATTTGAATAGACATTAGAAAACCATGTTATCGACTTGTAGTCCATAAATGATTGTTGGATGTGAGCTTGCAAGGTTAAACATTCCTAAGGGATGCATTTTCATTCGTGAAATCTAGATCAATAATGATGAATCTTTTAATTGTTCGTAGTCCAATTATCATTCAAGAAAAGCTAGATGAGTAATTTTAAGATGAGTGGCACACAATGACACCAACATTGAATGTCATCAATCAGCAACCGCCACTAACTCATTAGAATAAAAGGTCTGCTTCTATTGAGGATGGTTGTTGATGGTTACGCAACAAGCTGGGTTTGAAACTTTACCTTTTGCCAAGGTTGAGACTATTCAGTTCTACAAGAAAGATATGAAGCACAAAAGTATATTTTTAAAAAATTATAAAAACACCCCTCAATTTGGGATCAATCCCAAAGACATCCCTTAGACTTTAAAAAGTGTTGAACAGGCCCCTCAAGTTTACAAATTATTCTCAACTAGTCCTATTGTTAATCTTGTTAATAGAGTGGCTTTATATGACCATCACATGATAGTATAAAATTATAGCATGACCACACAATCCTTCGTATCATAAAAGGATCCCATTGCATAGCTGTACCAGGAGTCACCTTCATTTGTGTACATGAATTGACCATAAGATCATCCATTTCACGTATCTCCAAATGCTCCAAACTTTTTTATTTATTTTTCCACACAGATCTCAAAGCAACCACTGTATGATCAAGATCATCCATTTATCTATACAAATCTCAAAGCAATTAATAGATAATCCAGATTATCTAATCGCTTGCACAATTCTCAAAGCGATTGTATGAATGATCTAGACTGTACATTTTTTTGCACAGATCTCAAAATAATCAATAGATGATTAGAATTATTCACCCAAAAACAAAGATCTTAAAGCAACTTTGGATGATTCGGACATTCATCCACCTACACAAATCTCAATGCAACCGTTGATGATCCAATATTCATCCATCTACATAGATCTCAAAGTGACCACAAATGATTTAGATATTCATCCGTCTGTATAGATCTCAAAGCAACCACGAACAATTTAAATATTCATCCATCTACACAGATCTCAAAGTAACGTAGATGACCCAGATATTCCTTCACCTATATAGATCTCAAAGCAACCATGGATGATCTAAATATTCATCCCCCTGTATAATCTCAAAGCAATCATCGATATTCCAGATATTCATCCACTTGCACAAAACTCAAAGCAACATGGACGATCTAGATATTCCTCCACCAGCAAAGATCGCAAAGCAACCATGGAAGCAATATGAATGCTCAAGGTATTCTTCTGTCTTCATGGATCTCAAAGCAATCATGGATGATCCAGATATTCATTCATGGGCACAAATGTCAAAGCAATCAATGCATGATTAAAATGATTTATCCTCCTGCATAGATCTCAAAGCAATAATGGATAATCTAGATATTCATTGGTTGTTTCGAGATCTGTGCAAAAGGATAATCTAGATATTCATCTGCTTGTACAGATCTCAAAGCAATATGGATAATCCAGATATTCCTCCATTTGCATGGATCTCGAAGCAATCACAGACGATCAAGATATTTATCCTCCTACATAGATCACAAAGCAACTATGAAACATCAAATATTCATCCATATGCATAAAAGTCGAAGGTACTAATGGATGATCTTGATCATTATCTACTTATACAAATCTCAAAGTGACCGTATAGATGATCTAGATTATTCATCTTACTGCGTAAATCTCAAAGTGATCAATGAATATCTGAAGCATCCATGGCTCCTTCAAGATCTGTGCAGATGGATGAATAATTTTGATCCATTGATTGCTTTGAGATTTGTGCAGATGAATGAGCATCATGGGTCTCTGTGGTTGCTTTGAAACTTCTATAGGTAACTAAATATTTGGATTATCCATGATTGCTTTAAAATCTATGCAGGCTGATTAATATCTGGATCATCCATGGTTGCTTTGACATCTGTGTAGATAGATGAGTAATTCTGATAATCTAGTGATTACTTTGAGATTTGTGTAGATAGATAAACATTTGAATTATTTGTGGTTGCTTTCAAATCTCTGCAAATAGATGAACTCTAGATCATTTGTGGTTGCTTTGAATCTATGTAGGTGGATGAATATATAGATCCTTAGTGGTTGCTTTAGGATTTGTGGAAGTGGATGAATATCTTAGATCATCTATAGTTGCTTTAAGATTCATACAAATGGATGAACATCTGGATCATCCATAGTTGCTTTGAGATCCGTGCATATGGATACGTTTGGATCACCCATTGTTGTTTTGAAATCTATGCATATAGAGGAATATCTGGATCATTTGTCATTGCTTTAAGATCTATGCACATAGATGAATGTCTGGATAATCCATGGTTGTTTTGAGATCTGTGTGCATAGATGAATATCTAGATCATGCATGGTTGCTTTGAGATCTGTGCGAGTGGATGAATATTCCTGATCATTCACTAATTACTTTGAGATCTATGTAGAAAGATGAATAATTTAGATCGACACAATTGCTTTGAAATTTGTGTAGATAGATTAATAATCTAGATCTATGCAAATGGATGGATAATCTTGGCCATGCACCAGTCACTTTGAAATCTGCACATATGGATGAGTAAAAAAGTTTGGAGAACTTTGAGATCTGTGTGATGGATCGTCTAAATATTTATTCATATGCATGGATCTCGAAGTAGTCGCATAAATGATCTGAATATTCATTTGCTGGACTGGTCTCAAAGTAACCTTATGGATGATATGGATTATTCATTCATCTACACAGATCTTAAAATTGGACTACACTAAAAGGTGGAGAGAGAATTTTCATCAATTGAAATGGCAGACTAATACTGTCCGTTAGTTGAAGAGTTCAAAGACTAGTTCGAAATATTTTGCAAACTTGAGAGATTTATTTTACATTTTTTAAAGTCGAAGGGATATTTTTGAGATTGATCCAAAGTTGAGAGGATGTTCGTATAAATTTTTCTTTATTTTTTCATAAACGAGAGGTGAATGGTTTCAAAGTCTAATTGAGCGAAACTCAAATGTCCTGGGGTAGATCAAGTTTGACTAAAGCTTGGCTAATTTTCTGATCTAGCTAAGCTTAAGCCAACTCAGTTAATTTTGAGTTAAATTTTAGTTACTTGCAAATAGCTAATAGCTAATTTGAGAGATTTAGTAAAAACCAAAGCTCTCTGAAGCTTTCATTTATTTACTCAGATGTAATTATCTGATTTAATAATTAAGATGTACTATATATTATATAATTATATTAAATTTTAATAACATGATACATGAAAAGTATCTAAAATAATATATTCTAACATGATAATTATTCGTATTTTTATAATTTGAGTCTAATCAAGTTGAGGTTGAGCGTACAAAGTCTATCTCCAATTCGGTTTGTTTGCTAATCAATCCACAAACTTGAGTGGAATTTTTAAGCCGAATGCAAGTTGGGTGACGAACAGCCAGATCGTTTGACGAAGAGCAAAATTCCCAACCAAAAGAAGCAGCATTGTGTTGCAAGATCATAATGTAAGATTACCATCCAAGATTGCAAGCAACAAAGCTCCCAGTCAATGTCATCCGTAGATGTGCATCTAAAAAAAAAAAAAATTGCTTGGTGATTTTTCGGATATATCTGACAAATGTCTGTGCAACCGCACGGATTGCATCTGACTTATCCCGCATTTTGTCGGACCTGTAATGCTATGATGCCACATGGCATACCACGTTCCTCGGCTGACAAATATTCTACTCGTCGCGGGTGCCACTTGAGCACGCCGTCCTGCTTCCTAACGTAAAGCCCGTAGGTGGGAACTTTTTTAATTTGAAACCCGTGGGTCGTAACGTGGGCTACCTGTCCTCGTTCCAAAGTAAAACCCGTAGGTGGAAAAGCTGCCGTGACAATGACAACTTATCTTCCTCCCACTCAACAACCCATCTCCATGCATTCCTCCCCAACCGCTACTCCGCTTTTCTTTCCAGACATTTCAACGCTCTACTTTCCAAAGCTCCAAGCCCTCCTTTCTTTTCGTGTGTTAAATTTCTACCACCTTTCACGATTGGAGAGAACACCAAATGATATACTTGGAAGTCAAATCGACAACGTTACAGCAGAACCGATCTATCAGAATTCATCATAAACATCTTACCATAAAATTTGAATTTCAATCAATCAATCCTCACCACATGACCAATTCGAAGACACATGGATATATCAAAATTTCTCCCCACTCGATTATAGTTGGCCATCATGGCAAAATGATTTCTATAACCATGAGATGTGTGGGAGAATCATCCTTTGATATCTTCTACATGTGGAAATAATTATCCGGCCATCTCGCATGTCATAGAATTCTATCATAATAAATTCTAACCTTTATCTATATAAACTACTCTAGAGGAATCCTCCAGATAAATGAATTCAAAGAGAACTCAATTAGAGTTTTAGAGAAGCCTAAGCTTGCCAATCTAAAGCTCTCTGTTCTCTTCAGCAACTATTTCTTTGCCACTTATCTAGAACCTCTCATATTTTTCTGAGAGTTATCTGATTTATGCACCAGTGGATCCCTGTTGGATACTCTCCGATATGAGATTTTTCTATTTGTAGTGTTTTCAAGATTGGCCCCAAAATTAGACTAAAGATCCAACCACCATAATCTATCATCCACAGTGCATCAAGATCTCCAACCAATTTTTTAGGTTTATGCACTATTTTGTCGAGCCTTCCAACACACCAACAAGCTAAATGGTCCAATTAGATCAATTTTTGATAACAACACTATATATTGATGCCAAAATTTTATCTAACTATAGTAAAAATTATATGGTGAAAACTAGTTGGCCGAGATGATGACTTTATCATAATTTTATGATGAGCTCTATTGATCTATTCTATCATGTCAGTTGCAGTCAATTTTGTGATATATCACCATCCATGATAGAAAGGTTGGTGTTGCAGCCCGATTCTGGTGAGTTAGTCGGATGGAAGCCGAACAGCAGAGAACCTGAAAAATCAGTTATCTTACTGGAAGTTGTCCAGCAAGGACCCTCTGATGCCTAAGTCAGTCGGATAAAGAGAATAGCTCGAGAGCCAAAATGAGAGCCCAAAAGTTTATATCTAGCAGAACATAGCCTACCTGGTCTCCAGTAACTTACCGATTTATATAGAGCGAGCAGAGCCGTTACTGTGTAACTCCTACCTCCGAACATTCAGAACGTGGGAGTTACAGCATTTAGTGGGTAGTTTTCTCATTCACTGCCATTAAGATCGAGTAATAGGCCACTTGTGGGTGACTATTGCGCTCCACATTTGCGTGTAATTACTGTTCATGTCGAATAACCATTGTTTAATCTTCAGATATATAGGATTTAAATAATCGATTTGGCGTCAAGAAGGAAGTCGGCTGGGTGCCGACTTACTGTCGACCACATGTTGGATCGAGTCGGTTAAATATCGACTATATATCGAATCATCATCGACCAATCATCGACTATGTGGCAGACCAAGTCGATTAAATATTGACTTGGTTAAGTCCCGCCAATCTAAATCGGCTTAATTCACAGCATAGTACTTAGTCGGTTAAATTCGTAATCAAGTCGGTACGAAAATGAGGAAGTGAAATATTCGTCGCATACTTAGTCGATAGGAAGGCGAGGAGGAAAGAAAATCGGCTATGCAACGAGGATCTACCCCAATATTTGCCCCCAACTCCAGAGTTCGATTCTGTAGCTTTAATCGGACGAGAGGAGTTAATTATCATATGAATCTGAGTTGCTTTTCTCGACAATCTCATTTAATGTTGCTCCAAAAGCTGTGTGCAACTGTCCCATTGGTTCAGAGAACGAGTTGTCATTTTGTCGTTTCGTGGAATGCGTGGTGGCTCTGTCGCATTGCAGGTCGCACAGCAATAAATGCTGTGAATCACTCGAGGCAAGCTTTCATGATAATTGAGGAAGATTGGATGGCAGGATAATAATTCATTGAGCAGTCCGAGTATTCCACATGTCAATCATCTATTAGCCTAATCCATTATCATGAGAATCTAGCTTATCAGCGCAATCTCAATGGTGGTGCACCGAAAAGTTAAGAGAATGGTCAATTGAGATTGCTGCCACATGTCAAAATATCTGAAGAGGTCACGAATTTCCACATCGATCATGACCATTGAAGGAATCTATAAATAGGGGTCATCTCCCCTTTAGATTTTCTTCTGACTCCAGCACCTTTGTTTCTAGCCCAGAGTCTCTATTCCTCAGTAGAGTTTAGGATTTTGTCCCCCTAGGGTGCGTTAGGCTTTATTGTCGTCGGTCTCTCCATCATCGTTGATTTTCTCCTTCCTTGTTGGTCTCCATTGTTGTCGCTCTTTCATCATTATTGGTTGTTTCTGAAGGTTAAACCTCTTTATCTCCTCTCTTTAGGCTTTTGCTTTGATTTTTTTTCATTTGGGAATAGCTTCTTTTGATAAAGAGTCCAAAGATGAGAACATGGTGGGAGATCAAGGTTTTCGGACTCCAACAATTCGATGGGAGATCGAGGATGTTCCTCGGGGTGACCTTGAAGATGCTTCTTCTCGATAGAATCACTCTGATCCTCAAGAGTTGGATGAACAGCCAGCTTTCGAGAATTTTTCTGGGCCTCTTGTCAAGATGTCTGAATTATTTGAGGTCGATATTGAACGGCTAAGGGGTCACTACCATATCTCTCGTCAGTATCGATTGATGGCATCCGATGAGGATGGCTGGGTTGTCCGCCCTCCAAATAGCTACATTGCCGTCTATGAGGAGTTCTTGCGCTTGGGACTTCAATTTTCTATACATCTTTTTTTTGTAAATATTCTTGACTTTTACGAAGTAGTTCCTGCCCAACTCACCCTCAATTCTATTAGGATTTTATCTTCTTTCGTAGTTCTTTGTCATCTTCTCTATTCTGAGCCACAAATTTTTCTCTTTTTGTGCTCTTTTCGTGCTGAAGAAACATCCTCGAGAATGAAGATGGTGGTTCTTCAGTCTTCGGTATAAATGTCGGTTTATTACCAGACTTCTATCTTCTATCCATAGATGGAAGAATAATTTTTTTTATGTAGCTACCGACCACCCTTGGAGCTTTGACTGGGTCTGGACTATGCCCAGCTTTTCTCTAAATAAAAATGAGGTAGTCCTAGAAGAAGATTGGGAACTACACGACTGATTATTTGAAGTCCAGGTTCTCCCACAATGGGAGCTCCTCAAGGAGCAGTTGTTGTATGACATCGGGATAAATCTGACTAGTCACTTAGGTAGATTTTCTTCTGTAAATCTTCAAAATTCTTCTTTCTTTCTTTTCTTGTAGACTAACTCATCTTTTGTTGTTGTCTTGTAGGCATGAGGATCTCAACCGAATCCCTCTAGCATACTGTCAAGAAGAGATCGGGATCCGAGCTTGGCGGACCTTCTTGAGATCCATTAAAGAAGTCGAGAGAAGGATCTCCTCTTCAAATGTCGAGGAATACACAGCCACCATCACCACCCCGACTACCATTGGAGCGATTTTTGCCACCACCTCCCATCGAACTCATCCCTATCAATGATGACGTTGTCATCATCAAGGCCCTGACCAAGCTTATCGGTGCGGTCCAAGCCTTATTGGCTCAAGTCGAGTCAGGTGGCGACCGAGCAACTGTTTGGGGAGATGTCGATAAGAGAAAAGCTCCGATGGCCCCCGCCTTCACCACCGACTATGGTCCCTTGGATTCTTCTAAGGAGACCTTCATCACCCTCGAGATGCGCAATAAGACGACCAATCAAGTGCTCCGAGATCATCGACTCATCTGAGAGTTGATAAAAATGGTGATGTTGCTCGCCGATTGGAAAGTTAGGAAGGTCCGCCCAGTCGTGGAGATCATCTCAGGCTCCTATGCATCGCTGATGTTGGTAAGTCTTTAACCTTTTTTGCTTGGTGTTGTATCATTTTTTTCTTACCGACTAGTTGTATTTGTCGAGTAGGTGACTTAACCATTTTTTCTTCCTTTTGCAATTGACACATGATGCAACTATCTTATATGAGAGATTGATCGTCTTTGCATGGCTCAACACCCAACTTGAAGACAAGGCCCAAACTACACGTGCTCGGGCTGAAGTAGTCGAGGAACTTCTTCATGCTGTCGAGGAGAAGAAGAAAAAGTACCAGGAGAAAATCACTCTGCTAGAGGCTGAATTGGTGTCTACTCGAGACAAAGCCACCAACTTGGAGGCCCAGCAGAAGAAGGACAAGGAGTCATCTGACAAACTGAGGACCGACTTCCAGAAGAAGGTTGAGTCGGTAGAAACCGCACTCACTGAAGAGAAGGGCAAAAGGCTGGAGGCTAAAAAGTCTGCCCAAGAGCTGAAGGACAAACTATCGACGGCAGAAACTTGGGCCCAGGAGCCTGCTTCTTGGGCACTGGCTGAGTTTCGAAAGTCTCAAGAATATGAGGATGAGATTGTCGAAGTCTCCACGGACATTTACCGACTTGGGTTTGAAGACTGTAAGAAGGCCATAAGCCAAATATAACCCAAGTTGGACCGAAGCGGGCTACAACCAGATAACCTCCCAAACGAGGAAGGCTTGGGGAGTGACGAGGAAGCAGGTGCTAGGAAGACCATTCTCCATCTTCCTAGATTCTTGTTCTGCCTTTTGCCTTGTATCTTTCTTTTTCTCAGGTTTGTACTGAACTCCTTTTTGTAATAAAGTGATCCTTTGTGTTCAATTCTGACTTGCGCCTATTTGAACTTGTGCCTATCTGTATATCTTCCTTCTTTGCCTGTTTACTTGTGTTTCTATAAAATGACTAAGTAAAATAGTCAGTAAGACTAAGTAAGATAGTTGGTAGGAAGTTGTAAACCCATAACCGAGTAAATAGTCTTAGAAAACTTTCTAAGTCAAGTAATTGGTTTTTGTTGAGCACTTCGTCGGATTCGAAACATAGTTATAGATCATCCCATTACATAGTTGAAGATTATTCTGTCGAATTGAAACTTGATCGTGGATTATTTTGGACCATTCGATCCTTAGTCAGTCGAATGCAAGCTGACTAACTACTTTATCATCTACTTTGGTCACATACATACCGTAGCTTATAGGCTTGCGATCATTATGCCGTAGCTGGCATGCTTGCAGTTGTCGAGCCTCATGGCTCATCCAATGTTAAATTTTTATTTCACTTTTTGGTTAATCGAGTGTCAGTCGAATAATATTTCATCGGATATTTGCTGATGATGCGATTATATGGTTGGATGTCAAGTGACCATTTTATTCGGTTGACTATCGAATATTGAAACTAGTCGACATAAAATTATAGAAAAAAATTTTTATTTATAAGATAATCTTACTGATAGTATATCTATAGATTCTCAGCATTCAAAGTTCGAGGAACTTTCATGCCATCCAAGTTCTCAATTTTATATACTCCTGATCGTAGAATTATCGAGATTTTATAGGGACCCTCTTAATTCGGAGATAATTTTTCTTGCTCCATCGGTTTGGAGACTTCGGCTCTTCTAAGGACAAAATCTCCTATTCGAGAGATTTTGGGTTTGACTCGAGAATTATAATACCAAGCTATCCTTTATTGATAGGAAGCCATCCTTAGTTGAGCTTGTCTTCGAGTTTCGTCGAGCAAGTCCAGATCACCTCATCATTTATCTAAGTTGGTTGATTTGTCGTAATGCTCCATTTGAGTCGAAGATGGGTCGATTTTCATCGAGATCATGGCTTCTATCCTAAATGCCAATTTGCAAGGAGTCTCTCCAGTCGGATCTGAGGAGTTATTTGGTAAGACCACAAGATCCTATAGAGCTCGCTGGTCTAATTTTTTTTAGCTTGATCGATTCTTATTTTCAGGTCTTGTAGTATTGTCCTATTGATCACCTCAGCTTCTCTATTAGATTGCGGATATTCGACTGAAGAGTGTTTATGGATGATGTGATATTTAGCAAAAAACTCTTCAAATTTGGTATTGTTGAACTGTCAGCCGTTGTTGGTGATTATTACTCGGGATAGACCAAATCAATAGATCATAGATTTTTATAGGAAGTCGATAATCTTCTTTTTCATTATCTGCACTAGCGGTTCAGCTTCCACCTACTTGGTAAAGTAGTCGATAGCTACGATGATGAATCTTTTTTATCTACTGACAGAGGAAAATGATCAAGTATGTCGACTCCCCATTGATTAAAGGGCCAAGGTGCTGAGATGTTGGAAGGTGACTTAACGAAAGTCTCGGGATATTGGCAAACCTTTGATACTGATCACACTTCTACATCAAGTTGGCAGCATCCTTTTGCATGATCGGCTAATAATATTCTTGTCAGAGAATCTTATAGAATAGCAACTTGTTCCCAAGTGATTATCACAAATGTCTTCATGCACCTCTGGAAGAGCATAGTCAGCTTCGAAAAGTCAAAGATATTTGAGTAAGGGCTGAGATGCCGATCTTCGATAAAGCTGATCATTGATGATCACGTACTAAGCCATTAATCTCTTCATTCGACGTGCATCAGCAGGATCAACCGATAAAGTTTTATTAGTCAAAAATTCGATGAACGGATCAATCCAGCTCGATTCATGACCGACTTGGATCTGGTGAACTTCTTCTTCGAAGTCGATACTTGGATTCTCTAGATATTCAATGTAGATTTTTTTCAACTCGCCGTAGCCAGAATAGTGAGTCTGGGCAAAAAATTGACTCAGGCATTCTCTAAGCAGAGGATGTGGAAGATTTCGAAGTAGTTAAAATTTACATGCAGAGATCTAAGCTTCTGTAGATATCTGAGAAGAATAGAATCTCGAATCTTGTATTCTTTTCAGAATTATCTGACGATCAGCTATAAATTGATGAACACCTTTAGGCATTTTACATCGAGATCTTTGGCTATCTTTAACTCTGTTATTAATGCTTCATACTCAGTTTGATTGTTAGAAGCTTTGAAATCAAATCAAAGAGTATACTCGATCACCATCCCATTGATGTTGGTTAAAATAAGATGCGCACCACATTCTTAGGCGTTTGAAGCTCTATCCACATGTAGGATCCACGTTGGCTCCAAAGTCTCTTCGTGGGGTTGATCCTCGACTTAACTATCATCGATTGGCGTGCATTCGATAATAAAGTCAATAAGTATCCAAGCCTTCATCGAGGATCATGAAACATAAGAAAGATTGAACTCACTGAGTTCGACTGCCCATTTGGCCATTCTCTCTGAAATGTTTAGTTGTTGGAGTAGAGTTCTCAAGGAAAAATTAGTCAGGATCTTTACCGAATGGACTTGAAAATAAGGACACAGTCGTCGAATAGTCGTAATGTTCATGAAGATGATTTTTTTGATCCAAGAATATCTTATTTCGGTCCCGTGCAACGTTTGACTTATGTAGTAGATGGATTTCTGCACCTTATTTTCTTCTTAGACCAGCACCGAGCTGACAACTTCAGAAGTCATAGCCAAATACATGTATAATTTTTCGCCTGTATTTGGCTTTGTTAGAAGTGGAGGAGAGCTTAAGTACTGCTTCAAGTTATCGAAAGCCTTATGGCACTCTTTTGTCCAAATGAAGTCTTTTATCTGTCTGAGAATTTTAAAGAAGAGGAGGCACCATTTTGCAGACTTGAAGATAAATCAGCTTAAAGATGCAACACATCCTACCAATTTTTGAATATCTCATCGAAAAGTCAGGGCTTCATGTCGAGAACAGTCTTGATCTTCTCAGGGTTAGCCTCGATACCCCATCTTGTCATTATAAAATCGAAATTTTTTTTTGAAGTGATCCTAGAAGCACACTTAGTTGGGTTTAGCTTTATTTGATATCTTTTCAAGATGTCGAAAGCTTCTGCTAGATCGTCGATATGGAGAGAAGTTTCATTACTCTTTTCGAGCATATCGTCGATGTAAACCTCTATGTTATGATTGATTTGATTCTTGAAGACTTTGTTGATCAGTCTTTGATATGTTGCTTCGATATTTTTGAGATCGAAAGGCATAATTTTGTAGCAGTATAAGCCTTTATCGGTAATGAACGTCATCTTCTCCATAAAGCTGAGTAGCTGATGGTCTGAAGTAGTATCGACTAGTTGATCAATTCGAGAGAGTGGAAAGCTATTTTTTGGATAAGCTTTATTCAAGTCAGTGTAATCGATGCATATCTTCCATTTGCCATTAGCTTTTTTGACCATCACGACGTTCGCGAGCCAATCAGGATAGGTCACCTTGCGAATGAAATTGGCTGCAAGCAACTTATCGACTTCTTCATCGATGGCTTTCTGTCGTCCAAGAGAGAAACTTCTTTTCTTTTGTCTCACTAGCTTGTGCTTGGCGTCGACATTCAGTCGGTGGACAATTACATCAGATAGGATGCCTGATGTTTGAGGCATACCAAATGAAGACATCACTATTCTTTCTCAAAAAGGTGATAAGCTTTTCCTGCCGATCATCGCTTAACGAAGCTCCGACTTGGATGATTTTAGTCAAATCTTCATCATTGAGGGGCATTGAAATGAGTTACCCTGTGGTTCTCCCCAACATTTTTCATCTCTCTGATCCAATCCATCAATGGAAAGAGCTTCAGTTGGCTTCTTTCCTTTGATCATAGTTAAGTAACATTGTCGAGCTAACTATTGATCTCCCCTCATTGCACCAGTTCCATTCCTCGTCGGAAAGCATATGAGCAAGTGATATGTTGAAATAATTACTTGGAGCATATTTAATTTAGGTCATCCCAATATCACATTGTAAGCAAATGGGACTCGGACGATGAGAAAATTCAGTCGCACGATTGATTGCTAAGGTTATTGTCCGACAGTAACAAGGAGTTCTATTTCTCCTTCTACTTTGACCAAGTCACCAGTGAATCCAATTAAAGGCATGTTGACTAGTTTTAGTTGATTAGGAGAAAGTCGTATTCGAAAGAAAGTATCGTAGAATAATACATCAGTGGAGCTTTCATTATCAACAAGATATCGTTTTATATCGTAGTTAGCTATTGTCATAGATACAATAACAGTGTCGTTATGAGAAGTTTGAACTCCTCGTAGATCTTCTTCGAAAAAATGATGTCATCATTTCTCCGCTGACGTTTGGAGAAGCTTTTCGAATCGTCTGACCCCGGTAGTCTTGGTCCTGCCGATCTGTTGATCATGCTCACTATCGGTTGAGCATGAGTTTCTTTCTTGAGATGCGACTGTGGTGATGGATCAACAGGCAGCTGCATAGGTTGGTCTTGCAGATATTTTTCAAGATATTTTTGCCTAATCAGAGCTTCTATCTCATCTTTCAACTGGATGCACTGTTCGATATCGTGATCGTGATCACGATAGAACCGATAGTAGTGCTTCCAGTTGTGAGATATCGGTCATGACTTCATCGACTGAGGCCATCGAAGGTAACTCTCTTTTTCTATCTCTATGAGAATCTACGCATGAGGAGTAGTTAAAGGAGTATAAGAGTCGTACCTACTGTCGAAGTTCTTAGGCTTCGGACTTAGGAAAGGTAGAGCCTCTCTCTTTGTATGGGTTCGACTGGATCCCATGGAGGTTCCTAACTTCTTCATCTTCTTCTTTTGATCTTTGCCCTTGGATTGGTGTTGGTTAGTTGCACCCTCCTCAGTGTAAATGTATTTCTGTGTGCACTCGAGGAAGTTGGTGTCTATCCAGGAAATAGGTGAACTTGGAACTTCGCAATCCCCACTTCATGACTACAATGGCTGTTGATTCGTTGAGGTCTCGGACCTCTAAAGTGGCAGTATTGAAATACACCATAAATTCTTATAGAGATTCTCTATCTTACTGTCTGACGGAGAAGAGACTGTTGGAGATTCATGGCATTCTTCTGCTAGTACTAAAGTGCACCACAAAAAGCTATTCAAACTGTTTGAACGAATGGATACTGTTCGGTTGGAGTCTGGAGTACCATATTCGAGCAATTTTTTAGAGAGTAACTGGAAAAGCAATGCAAAGAAGGACGTCGGATGCTCTCTGGAGAAGCATGAGAGTCTTGTAGCTCTCAAGGTGGTCAAGTGGGTCGGTGGAGCCATTGTATGGCTCAATCTATGACATCTTGAACCAACTGAAAATCGATTCATTGAGAATCCATCGAAAAAAGGACAGATGAGTATTGATGCTGAGTTCATTAGTAGGATCCCAATTATTTATTTGGAGCTGATCCAGGTGGTGATCAAGCTCCTTCAGTTTGCGATCGTACTCATCCAACTACCTTTTAGATTCATCAGGATGCTGAGAATATCTTGGGGTTGAGCCTTTCCCAGAAGAACTTAATAAAGATTGTGGTCTCTTCTCCTTTTGTGAAACTTGTTGAGGAGGAGACCAATGATCACCAGAGTCGGTATGTGAGGCGTGTTGGGAGTCAGGATGAGGCAAGTGTTAGATGGGTTGATGGCTTGTCCAGTAGGAGTGTCGAGTCGAGCAGTGACTAAGTTGGGGATGACATTGAGGATACTTTCAAAAAAGATTGAACCCTAAGTAGAGAGTAAGTGTTTAAAGAAATTTTCAGCTTCCTTCCCCGGGACAGAGAATGGGGCTGGTGGTTGTGCCTGAAGGGCACATCCCACGGTGCTGGATCCTCCGACCACCGCTGTTGCTATTCTGCAGTTTGTTGGAGACTGTGAATAGTCTCCGTCAGGATTTTTACTTGCTGCACTAGGACAGTAAATTACTGCTGGTCCGCAGTTACCATCGATCGTGAAGCACTGGGCTCCCTGAGGGTCACCAAAGTTGTATCACGCTGTGATAAGTATTAAGCGAAACTCATGGAAGCATTTTGCACTCTTGTCTTAGCCATTATGATTTTTGAAAGAATATTTCTTTTTGACCTCTTCCTAGCGCGCCAAAATGTTGCAACCCATCTTCGGTGAGTTAGTCGGACAGAAGTCGAGTTGTTGCGCCCTGATGTTGAACGACAGAGAATTGGCAAAATCAGTCCTCTTGTCAAAAGTTACTTGATAGGAGACCCTCCGATACCTAAATCAGCCAAAGAAAGAAAACTGTCCGAGAGCCAAAATGAGAGCCCAAAAGCTTATATTTAACAGAGCATAGCCTACTTGATCCTTAGTAATTTACCAGTTTATATAGAGCAAGCAGAGCCGTTACTATATAACTCCCACCTTTGAACATTCAGAACATCAGAGTTACGACATTTAGTAGGCGGTTACCTCATTAACTACCATTAAGGCTGAGTAATGGACCGCTCGTGGGCGACTATTGCGCTCCATGTTCATATGTAGTTTACTACTCGTGTCAAATAACCATTATTTAATCCCCAGATATATGGGATTCAGATAGTTGGTATGATGCTGAGAAGGTCATCGATTTGGTGCTGACTTGTTGTCGGCCACATGTCGAATCGAGTTGGTCAAATACTGACTATATATCGAATCATCGTCGATCAATCATCGACTATGTGTCGAATCAAGTCGGTTAAATACCGACTTGGTCAAGTCCTGTCAATCTAAGCCGGCTTGATTCACAGCATAGTATTTAGTCGGTTAAATTCGTAATCAAGTCGGTGCGTAGAGATCAGGAAGCAAGATAGTCATCGTGCACTTGATCCATAGAAAGGCGAGAAAAAAAGATAGTCGACTAGAGGACGAGGATCTACTCGAACAGTTGGTTTGAGCCCCCCCTGCCCCCACACACATACACACACATATATGTGTGTATATATATACACACACATATTTGTGTATATACACGCATGTGTGTGCATATACAGGTGTGTGTATATATATGTATATATACACACATATATATGTGTGTATATATATACACACACACATATTTGTGTATATACACGCATGTGTGTGTGCATATACGTGTGTGTGTATATGTATATATATACACATATATATGTGTGTATATATACACACACTTACACACACACACACACATACATACATACATACATACATACATACATACATACATATATATATATATATGTATGTATGTATGTGTGTATATATATATATATGTGTGTGTGTGTGTGTGTGTGTGTGTGTGTGTGTGTATGTGTGTATATATATATGTATATATATATGTGTATATATGTATGTATATATATATGTGTATATATGTATGTATATATATATGTGTATATATATATGTATATATATGTGTGTATATATGTTGGTGCAAAAATCTGCTTGCGCCGGAGAAGCTGGAGTCGGGGAAGCCGCGGTCGCCGCCGGGACCTGCAAGGGAAGTCTAAACCGGAGGTGGGGTTGCTCCGGCAAGACCCTCCGACGCTCAAGTCAGTTCTCTGCCTCAACAAGAATGGAGTGCTCGAACGGAGAATTTAGTAGAGTTTTGAGATAAGGAAATGAGCTTAGAGAATAACGTATTTGGGTCTCCTTTTTATAGGCGGAGGCAACGGATTGATGGCGACATTTGTAACCGTCTGGTAGTGGGCCGCCCATGGTCAGGAGAATTTATTGCGAAGGGTAGTGGGGTAGACCCATGGCTATTGTCATAGCCCACCACGTAGGGCCTGTTGCAGGTAGTGGAGCGACGTCCGTCGCCGCTAGTTGTCAGCGAGTAGTGGGATCGTGCAGCACCTACCACAGGGAGCGGAGCAGAATCATGGCCGTTGATATAGCCTGTCAGAGAGTAATGGATCCGCCGCAGGGGGTGATGGAGCCGCACGAAATCCGCTACAGGAAGTGGAACAGGATCATGGCTGTTATTGTGATCTGCTAGGGGGTGCGGATCTGTTGATCGAGGCTCGACAGCGGTCGGGATCCGGCCTCTGTAGAAGTTTGGGAGGGGTCCTCCTTTCGGTTGGGGTCGTAGGTGGGGTCCGGCTCCCGTAGGAGTCCGGACGGAGCTTACCTGCAGTGGATACTGAAGGTGGAGCCCGGCTCCCGTAGGAGTCCGGGCGGAGCCGAGTTGCTGTTGGTATCGAAGGCGGAGCCCAGCTCCCGTAGGAGTTCGGACGGAGCCGAGCTGCTGTTGATATCGAAGGCGGAGCCCGGCTCCCGCAGGAGTCCGGGCGGAGCCGAGCTGCTGTTGATGTCGAAGGCGGAGCCCGACTCCTGTAGGAGTCCGGGCGGAGCCGTGCTGCTCGAAGTCGAAGGTGGAGCCCGGCTCCCGTAGGAGTCCGGGCAGAGCTGTGCTGCTCGAAGTCGAAGACGGAGCCTGGCTCCCGTAGGAGTCCGGGCAGAGCCGTGCTGCTCGAAGTCGAAGGCGGAGCCCGACTCCCGTAGGAGTCCGGGCAGAGCTGTGCTGCTCGAAGTCGAAGGCGGAGCCCGGCTCCCGTAGGAGTCCGGGCAGAGCCATGCTGCTTGAAGTCGAAGGCGGAGCCCGGCTCCCGTAGGAGTCCGGGCAGAGCTGTGCCGTTGTTGATGTCGAAGGCGGAGCCCGGCTCTCGTAGGAGTCCGGGCGGAGCCGTGCTGCTCGAAGTCGAAGGCGGAGCTCGGCTCCCGTAGGAGTCCGGGCAGAGCTGTGCCGTTGTTGATGTCGAAGGCGGAGCCCGACTCCCGTAGGAATCCGGGCGGAGCCGTGCTGCTCGAAGTCGAAGGCGGAGCCCGGCTCCCGTAGGAGTCCGGGCGGAGCCGTGCTGCTCGAAGTCGAAGGCGGAGCCCGGCTCCCGTAGGAGTCCGGGCAGAGCTGTGCCGTTGTTGATGTCGAAGGTGGAGCCCGACTCCCGTAGGAGTCCGGGCGGAGCCGTGCTGCTCGAAGTCGAAGGCGGAGCCCGGCTCCCGTAGGAGTCCGGGCAGAGCTGTGCCGTTGTTGATGTCGAAGGCGGAGCCCGGCTCCCGTAGGAGTCCGGGCGGAGCCGTGCTGCTCGAAGTCGAAGGCGGAGCCCGGCTCCCGTAGGAGCCCGGGCGGAGCTGTTCTGTTCCGTCGTCGATTCCGCTGGGGGTTTCGGCTATGGGTATTTTATACCCAACACTAGTCCCCCTACTTTCGAGTTTGAATTTCAAATGAAGGAAGTACAAAGAAAGAGATGGGTACAGCCGGAATCGTCCCTTTGAATCCTGCGCACTGCCGCCTCCAGATATTTTGGCATTTAATGTGCGTACGTCAGAGCCCGCTTTTCGGTGAAGGTGACCTGAAGAGTCTTTTCGGAACCCCCGTTGAAACGTGATCCCAAGCGCCGTGCCGCGGGAATTTGCGAGCGGTCAACCCTCGATAGCAATGAAGGGGATAAGCGCGACACGTGGCACACACCAGCAGGCCCAGGAATACTCGCCGCCATAACTGCACTAGGATCCGTCGGCTATTTAAACCCCTCAGTCCTTTCATGGCCTCATCCTGGCACTTTTCTTTTCCCTGAGAGTCTTGCTTCCCTCGCACCAGTCCTTGCCTCCTTCAGCCCCCCAATTCTTCTCTGAGGGTCCCTACACCATGTCCTCTACCCCGGAAGCCATCCTTGAGGGGATTTTTAGGGCTTGGAGGAAGGTGAGGAGGAGAACGGTGGTCGGTGAGAATCTCCGTCGTTTTAAAGGGGGCTCGAGGAAGAATTCCTTCAACAACGGGGGTTTAGTAATGGGGGCTGTCGGTGAAGTTATTCTGCCCGCAAATTTCTGAGTAGCAAGGCGGGGTGATACCGATCAAGAGGGCAGAGCTGCCGTCATAAGCCATGACGGGATCCTTAACGCCGTCGGGGCCGAGGGACCGGAGGCGGTCGGCATCGATGGCGAGGCAGTGGAACTTGTTGCGGGGACGGTGGAAGTAGCGCATGCCGACCTTGCCGGAGCATTTTGGGTGGCGGCTGTTGTGGGGCATTCGGAGATGAGGCACATCTCTGGCGTCGCTACCGCTTCCGAGGTGACTCCGATTCTTCTTGAAACAGGTCTTCGCTACTGCCGCCGTTGCCTTTACCGCCTCCAGAGATCTATCCCACCCCTTTCCCGCTAAGGTTGGGACTTCGAAAACAGAATGAGGCGAGATGGGGCGAGAGCTGTTACACGCACTGGAGATGCGACTAAGAAGGATAGAGACGGAGAGAGGAGTTCGTAGCTCGGAGCGGCCTCCGGTTCGTCCTGCCCGAACCGTGCTTGCGAGACTTGCGATGACGTGTATCTTCTTTTTCTTTTTTCCCTGACCCACCGGGTCCTGTAACGTATACTCTTGTTAAATGAAAAAGATATCTTGGTACCTCGTCTGCATCTCGCATTAAATAGTTGTCTGTCGAATTTTTTCATTTTCCTTTCCTGCTCTTCGTCTGTGTCACGTCGTCCCAAGGTCGTCGGCGACCTCTTCAGTTCATGTGGGGTTGTCGTTTGCCGAGCTACTTTTCGGTTCTTACGCCGTTCGAAGATACCCGATTGTCATTCCGTCGACGGCTGCAGGTTCGCTTGGGGCCCTTCGGGCCCGAAGTCCCTCTTAGGGCTTGAATTTGGGGGTTCAGACTTCCGTTGCCTTCGGGCACTGTTTGCTTTCCTTTTTGCTTGGGTTTTTTCTCTGTTGAAGTCGGAGCTGAGTCCGGCTTCCTTGGGAGTCCGAGCAGAGAAGTCCTCCTGAAGTTGGAGTAGCTTAGCTCTTGTAGGGGCCAGGGCAAAGTTTTCATTTTCCTGCAATCAAAGTCGTAGGCAAAGTCTGGCTTCCGTAGAAGTCTGGGCGGGGTTGTCCTGTAGTTGATGTCGGCGATGGAGCCCGGCTCCTGTAGGAGTCCGGGTGAAATCTTTTTTGTCGTTGGAACCCGGCTCCCGTAGGAGTCCGGGTGAAGTTTTCTTTGTCGCTGGAACCCGGCTTTCGTAGGAGTCCGGGTGGAGCCTTCTTTGTCGTTGGGACCCGGCTCCCGTAGGAATCCGTGAGGACCTTTCATTTCCCTCGGAGCTGTTCTGCAGCTGATGTTGGAGGCGTTCCCCGGCTCCCGTAGGAGTCCGGGCGGAGCCCTCTGCGATCAAAGTTAAAGATGAAGTCCGGCTCCCGTAGGAGTCCGGGCGGAGCTTACCAGCGGCTGATACTGAGAGCGGAACCCGGCTCCCGTAGGAGTCTGGGTGAAGTCTTCTTTGTCGTTGGGACCCGGCTCCCATAGGAGTCCGGACCTTTCGTTTTGCTCGGGCCGGTGTGAGGTCCTCCTCGCGTTACCAGCCTGGCTTGCGGGGGCGCTTTAGGGCGCTGTGGGGTCTCTCCCCCCATCCGGTCTAAAAGAACCGGGTCTTCGACTTTGCTCAAGTTAGGGCGAGGTTCTCCTCCTATCCCTAACAGGGCTGCGGGGGCACATTAGGGCGTTGTAAGACCTCTCCCCCCATCCGGTCTAAAAGAATCGAGCCTTCGACTTTGCTCAAGTTAGGGCGAGGTTCTCCTCCTGTTCCTAACAGGGCTGCGGAGGCACATTAGGGCGTTGTAAGGCCTCTCCCCCCATCCGGTCTAAAAGAATCGGGCCTTCGACTTTGCTCAAGTTAGGGCGAGGTTCTCCTCCTGTCCCTAACAGGGTTGTGGGGGTACATATGGGCATTGCGAGGCCTCTCCCCCCATCCGGTCTAAAAGAACCGGGCCTTCGACTTTGCTCAAATTAGGGTGAGGTTCTCCTCCTGTCCCTAACAGGGCTGTGGGGGCACATATGGGCGTTGCGAGGCCTCTCCCCCCATCTGGTCTAAAAGAACCGGACCTTCGACTTTGCTCAAGTTAGGGCGAGGTTCTCCTCTTGTCCCTAACAGGGCTGTGGGGGCACATATGGGCGTTGCGAGGCCTCTCCCCCCATCCGGTCTAAAAGAACCGGGCCTTCGACTTTAAGAGGTTGCCCTCTTGTTTTTGATACAGTTTGCTTGAATTGTCCCAAGACATATGGGCACGCATTTTTTGATTAGGACGAAATTACTGGTAGTACATCCGTAAGTTTTCTGAGCTCCACGGTCGCGGGAGGTCGGCTCCTCCGAGCTCCTTAAGATAATAAGTTCCAGGCCGGACTACTTCCTTGACCTCGTAAGGTCCCTCCCAGTTTGGGGCAAGTTTTCCCTGGCCCTGTGGTTGCGAGACAGCAGCTCGTCGGAGCACTAGATCTCCTGCTTTAAATGCCTTGTTCTTGACCCGGGCGTTGTAATATCGGGCAACTTTCTGTCTGTAGGCTGCCATTCGAACCTGAGCAATCTCCCGCCTTTCTTCCAGCAGGTCGAGGTTGGCTCTGAGACTTTGTGCGTTTTGGGGTTCATCGAATGCCACGACTCGTGCCGACGGGAGTTTAAGCTCGATCGGGATGACGGCTTCCGTACCAAAGGCTAAAGCAAAGGGAGTCTCCCCTGTAGGCAATCTCTGGGTGGTTCGATACGCCCATAGCACATGATAAAGTTCGTCCGCCCAAGTTCCTTTCGCTCTTTCAAGTCTTGTCTTAATTCCCTGCAAAAGGGTTCTGTTAGTTACCTCAGCTTCGCCGTTTGCCTGAGGATGGGCCACTGATGTGAAGTTGTGGGAGATGTTTAGATCTTCACAGAATTCAGCGAATCTGGCTCCCGCGAATTGCCGTCCATTATCAGTGATTAGGGTTCTAGGCAAACCGAACCTGCATACGATTGATTTCCAGACGAAATCCTGCACTTTCGCTTCTGTGATTTTTGCTAGTGGCTCGGCCTCGACCCATTTGGTGAAGTAGTCGATCGCTACAAGGAGAAACTTCCTTTGACCGGATGCTATGGGAAAGGGGCCAAGAATATCCATCCCCCATTGTGCAAAAGGCCATGGGGCACTCAAGGGTGTGAGCTCGGTAGCGGGCTGTCTCTGGATGTTGGCGTATCTCTGGCATCGATCACACTTTTTGACATATTCGATCGAATCATGATGCATTGTTGGCCAGTAATATCCTTGGCGGAGTAGCTTGTGGGATAAAGATCTGGCACCCAAATGGTTTCCGCAGGCTCCCTCGTGTACTTTCCATAAAGCGTAGTCAGCTTCTGAGGGCCGGAGACACCTTAAGAGGGGCAAGGAGTATGATCTTTTGTACAATTTGCCCTCATAAAAGATGTACCGGGAGGCTTGATTTCGGAGCTTCCGGGCCTCTTTCGCGTCCTGGGGGAGAACCCCATCTTTAAGATAGGTTGTCAGTGGGTCGACCCAGCTGGGCTCGTGGTCGATCTCCATTACGGGCCGCGGTTCTTCCATACTCGGATGTTTTAAAACTTCAAAGAGGACGCCTTTGGGCAATTCGGTCGGAGCCGATGTCGCCAGTTTGGAGAGAAGATCGGCTCTGGTATTCTCCGACCTTGAAATTTGCCTGATGTCGAAACTGCTAAAGGTGGGGGTGAACTCCTTCACTTTCTCAAGATATTTGGCCATACTGTCCTCTCGTGCTTCATAGTTTCCGCTGACTTGCCCCACCACAAGTTGGGAGTCGCTGTGCACCCGGAGTCGACCTATTCCAAGCTCTTTGGCGACCCTTAATCCTGCAATCAGAGCTTCATATTCTGCTCTATTGTTTGTTGCGGGGAACTCGAAACGCAGAGCGTACTCCGCGACGACTCCCTCCGGACTGACCAAGATTAGTCCTGCACCTGCGCCTACCATGTTGGAAGATCCATCCACATAGAGGGTCCAAAAGCAATCGGAGGGGCTGGCTTCTTCGTTGGGGGAGTTCGGTCGAGCCTTCAGGTCGTCAACTTTGCTTTGCTCAGGTTCGGCCTCCTCGGGGATGGTGCACTCTACTATGAAATCTGCCAATATTTGGGCCTTTATTGCTGGTCTAGGTTTGTAGTTGATGTCGAATTCTGTGAGCTCGATTGCCCATTTTGCCATTCTTCCAGAGGTATCAGCTCGGTGCAAAACCGCCTTGATCGGTTGATCGGTGAGTAGTGTCACCGTGTGCCCTTGAAAGTAAGGTCGGAGTCTCCGAGCTGCAATCAACAAGGCGTAGGTCAGTTTTTCTAATTTAGTATACCTGGTCTCGGCGTCTCTCAGCGCACGGCTAATGTAGTAGACCGGCCGCTGGACTTTCATTTCTTCTTTGACAAGGACCGCTGCGAGGGCTGTGGGAGAGACTGCCAGGTACAAAAATAATTCCTCCCCAGGTTCGGGCTTCGCCAGCAGTGGAGGTGAGCTAAGGTAGCCTTTTAATTCTTCGAATGCCTGTTGGCATTCAGGGGTCCAACAGAAGTTCTTCGGCTGCTTGAGGGTTTGGAAGAAGGGCAAACATCGTTTGGCCGACCTCGCGACAAAGCGATTAAGAGCTGCAATCCTTCCCGTGAGGCACTGAACCTCCTTGATCGACCTTGGGGCGGTCATCTCTTGGATGGCGCGAATTTTCTCTAGATTGGCCTCAATCCCGCGCCCCGATACCATGAAGCCCAGGAACTTTCCTGAGGTTACCCCAAAGGCGCATTTGGTCGGGTTCAGCTTCATTCTGTACTTTCGAAGAGCACCAAAAGTTTCCTCGAGGTCGGCGACATGATCTTCGGAAGACCTGCTTTTTACAAGCATATCGTCCACGTAAACCTCCATGTTTCGGCCGATCTGCTCTTTGAAGATTTTGTTCACCAGTCGTTGATAGGTGGCGCCCGCGTTCTCGAGGCCGAACGGCATGACCCTGTAGCATTAAAGGCCGCGATTAGTGATGAAAGCTGTCTTTTCTTCATCTTTCGATGCCATTCTAATCTGGTTATAGCCGGAGAACGCGTCCATAAAAGTGAGGAGCTCATGGCCCGAGGTAGCGTCCACCAGTTGGTCGATCCTGGGAAGGGGATAGCTATCTTTCGGGCAAGCCTTATTCAGCTTTTTGAAGTCGATACGCATCCTCCACTTGCCGTTTGCTTTCTTGACCAGAACAACATTGGAGATCCACTCAGGATAATTGACTTCTTTGATAAATCCGGCATTGAGAAGCTTATCCACTTCCTCGGCTATTGCCTTCTGCCTCTCCGAGGCATGACTACGGATTTTTTCTTTCGTCGGCCGGTGTTTGGGGTCGACCGCCAGATGATGTTCCATGACTTCTGTGTCGATCCCCGGCATATCCGCCGGGACCCATGCGAAAACGTCCGCATTCCTTCGGAGGAAATCCACAAGACGCGTCCGCACCTCCTCCTCCAGGTTGGAGCCAATTAACACCACATGCTCCGCATTCCCATCATTCAAAGGAATTGGTATTAGGTCTTCGATTGGACCGCCCCTCTCTTCAGTGAGGTCATCGCGCGCATCCAATCCGTCGACTGGACAGAGGTCCGCTTGATCGTTTCTTTGCAAGGCAATGTTGTAGCAATGCCTGGCCAGCGCTTGGTCTCCCCGGACTTCTCCGATCCCCTTGCTGGTGGGGAACTTCAATTTCAAATGGTAGGTTGAAACAACAGCTCTGAGGGCATTGAGGCCGGGTCGGCCAAGAATTGCATTGTAGGCAGATGGCGTCTTTACCACCAGGAAATTTATCAGAACTCTGGACTGCTTTGGATGCTGACCCGCGGTCACAGTTAGAGCTATCATTCCTTCCGTCGGAACGGCGTCACCGGTAAACCCTATTAAGGGGGAGCAAATCGGCCTTAGATGACCGCCAAGAGTGGCCATTCTTGAAAAGGCGTTGTAGAACAAGATGTCGGCCGAACTCCCGTTGTCGACGAGAATACGATGGACGTCGTAATTTGCTATGTTCAGGGAAACTACGACCGCGTCGTTATGAGGGAATTGGACTCCCTGGGTGTCTTCTTCAGTGAAGGCTATGGGTTCTTCAACTTTTTGCCGCTTGAGGGATGCAGCTGATGTACTGATTGCCTCCTGTCGGGATTCCCCCGAGATGACGTTGACGGAATCCGGCGGAGACTGGTCATCCGGCCACCCTTTATCGGCGACCATAGCCGGAGGTAGTTGTGCAGAGACCTCGTGAGAGGGCATCAGATGGGGGAAGGAGGATTGGACGCTGAAAAAGATGGCCGGAAGCGGGTCCGTTGAGCGCTCCTTCAAGAACAAGGGTGCTGCGAAGACACAGCCCCCCTTCCTCTAGCGCCAATCCTGTTGGTGCAAAAATCTGCTTGCGCCGGAGAAGCTGGAGTCGGGGAAGCCGCGGTCGCCGCCGGGACCTGCAAGGGAAGTCTAAACCGGAGGTGGGGTTGCTCCGGCAAGACCCTCCGACGCTCAAGTCAGTTCTCTGCCTCAACAAGAATGGAGTGCTCGAACGGAGAATTTAGCAGAGTTTTGAGATAAGAAAATGAGCTTAGAGAATAACGTATCTGGGTCCCCTTTTTATAGGCGGAGGAGGCAACGGATTGATGGCGACATTTGTAACCGTCTGGTAGTGGGCCGCCCATGGTCAGGAGAATTTATTGCGAAGGGTAGTGGGGTAGATCCGTGGCTATTGTCATAGCCCGCCACGTAGGGCCTGTTGCAGGTAGTGGAGCGGCATCCGTCGCCGCTAGTTGTCAGCGAGTAGTGGGATCGTGCAGCACCTGCCGCAGGGAGCGGAGCAGAATCGTGGCCGTTGACACAGCCTGTCAGAGAGTAATGGGTCCGCCATAGGGGGTGATGGAGCCGCGCGGAATCCGCTACAGGAAGTGGAACAGGATCATGGCTGTTATTGTGATCTGCCAGGGGGCGCGGATCTGTTGATCGAGGCTCGGCAGCGGTCGGGGTCCGGCCTCTGTAGAAGTCCGGGAGGGGTCCTCCTTTCGGTTGGGGTCGTAGGTGGGGTCCGGCTCCCGTAGGAGTCCGGACGGAGCTTACCTGCAGTGGATACTGAAGGCGGAGCCCGGCTCCCGTAGGAGTCCGGACGGAGCCGAGTTGCTATTGGTATCGAAGGCGGAGCCCGGCTCCCGTAGGAGTCCGGGCGGAGCCGAGCTGCTGTTGATATCGAAGGCGGAGCCCGGCTCCCGCAGGAGTCCGGGCGGAGCCGAGCTGCTGTTGATGTCGAAGGCGGAGCCCGGCTCCTGTAGGAGTCCGGGCGGAGCCGTGCTGCTCGAAGTCGAAGGCGGAGCCCGGCTCCCGTAGGAGTCCGGGCAGAGCCGTGCTGCTCGAAGTCGAAGGCGGAGCCTGGCTCCCGTAGGAGTCCGGGCAGAGCTGTGCCGTTGTTGATGTCGAAGGCGGAGCCCGGCTCCCGTAGGAGTCCGGGCGGAGCCGTGCTGCTCGAAGTCGAAGGCGGAGCCCGGCTCCCGTAGGAGTCCGGGCGGAGCCGTGCTGCTCGAAGTCGAAGGCGGAGCCCGGCTCCCGTAGGAGTCCGGGCAGAGCTGTGCCGTTGTTGATGTCGAAGGCGGAGCCCAACTCCCGTAGGAGTCCGGGCGGAGCCGTGCTGCTCGAAGTCGAAGGCGGAGCCCGGCTCCCGTAGGAGTCCGGGCAGAGCTGTGCCGTTGTTGATGTCGAAGGCGGAGCCCGGCTCCCGTAGGAGTCCGGGCGGAGCCGTGCTGCTCGAAGTCGAAGGCGGAGCCCGGCTCCCGTAGGAGCCCGGACGGAGCTGTTCTGTTCCGTCGTCGATTCCGCTGGGGGTTTCGGCTGTGGGTATTTTATACCCAACATGTATGTATATATATATGTGTATATATATATATATATATATATATATATGTATTTATATATATGTATATATATATGTATGTATATATATATATATATGTATATATATATATACATACATACATATATATATACATATATACATACATACATATATATACAAACATACACACACACACACATATATATATATATATATATATATATATATATATATATACATATATATATATATATACATATATATATATATACATATATATATATATACATATATACATACATATATATATCTATACATATACACACACATATATATATATATATATATATATATATATATATATACACACACACACATATATACGCACACACGTACGCGTGCGCGTACATATATATATATATATATATATATATATATATATATATAGAGAGAGAGAGAGAGAGAGAGAGAGAGAGAGAGAGATATATATATATATATATATATATATATATATATATATACACACGCACATACGTACACACGCACACACACAAAATAATAGTTTCAAAAGACTGGCGATTCTTTATTTCCAGCGGAGCAAAATCTGGATCCTAATCCTTTAATGGGGTCGGTCAAACCTCCCAGCGAATGCTGGACTAGATTAATCTGCCAAAGAAAAGGAAGTGTTGCGCCTCACATGGCGTTTACCCGCGGCCATCTCATATGCCGTCTACCCGCGGCCATCTCATATGCCGTCCTCCGCTGCTGGACGCAGAGAGAGAGACATACGGGACCAATTCCCTGGGTGACGGTAGATTTTTTATTATTTTTAATTTGACGGGATTGAGTTTGGTTGCTTTTCGTCAGGGATGGCCCTACCCTCCCCTATAAATCACCCGTCCCCGGGGATCTCAGCTCTCCCTCCGACTCCGATTCCTCGACCCCCCAGCCCTCTTCCCCTGCCCTACAAGCCCTCGCCTTCTCCTCTCCTTCGGTGGTCTTACTCTGCTACGCGGTGCGGCTACTCCCTCGGCGGTGGGATGGAGACGGGTGCGGCGGCGGGGTCGTTCCCCAAGCGGAGCCTGGTGACTTCCCACCACCTCCGGCACGTGGAGTCCATGTCTCGGCTGCCGTCCGGTTGTGGCAAGATCTCGCACCTCAACGCGATCATCCTTGGTGAGTCGCTCGCCTCCGAGGAGAACGACCTCGTCTTCCCCAGCCCCGAGTTCTCCGCCCAGGCCCTCGTCTCCTCCCCCGAACAGGTGTGCGGGCTCACCCCCATACCCGACCTTAATCCTTCTCTTGTTCCCTTCTCTGATTTTTCTCCTTATTCTTTTCTTTTATTTATCTCTGTTCGCTGGGAATTTCTTGATTTGTTCCTGAATCCTGACATGGTTTGATCGTCCTCGGTGATGGATGCCGCTACTCCCCTTGCAAGTTTGAAAAAAAAGTTCCCCATTTGAGGGGGGTGGTTGTGTTCCATCCTTCTTTTGGGCTAAGGATGACTTTTATTAAATCGCAGTCTCTTGATTTTTCTTTGGCAAATAATATTTATGCTAATAATCTGTAATTCCCCTGTATCAGTATCGACAAATGTATAAGCGGTCAATAGAGGATCCTGCGGGTTTCTGGTCGGAGATCGCTTCCCAGTTCTACTGGAAAGAGAAATGGGATCCGGAAGTCTACTCGGAGAATATTGACGTGAGGAAGGGGATCGTTAAGATCGAGGTTAGGATTTTGTCACGGTGTGGTCTGTGTATGATAACTTGTTCTTTGTTTTCTTTTATAAATGTGAAGAACTGATGAAGAGATCGATATGTATACTCTTGCTTTCAATTCACAGTGGTTCAAAGGAGCAACAACAAACATATGTTACAATGCTCTGGATCGAAATGTAGAAGCAGGGAACGGTGGGAAAGTTGCCATCTACTGGGAAGGCAATGAGCCGGGTCAGGATGGGCAGCTGACGTATGCTCAGCTGTTAGAGAAGGTTTGCCAGGTACATTCATATCTATCCGTCATTTGATTTTTATCTGAGGTAACAAAAATCGTGGTGATGTTACTGCATCCTAGTTCTTTGATGACAGCTCTCCAACTACTTGAAACACGTTGGTGTTGGCAAGGGGGATGCAGTGGTCATCTACTTGCCTATGTTGATGGAGTTGCCGATTGCAATGTTGGCATGTGCTCGCATTGGTGCGGTGCACTCGGTATTGTCCTAAGCTGTCTTTCTTTTCAATGGATTCATACACTTTGGGTTGAGTTTGCTAAGAGATGAGACATTGTGAGTGCTCTTCAGGTTGTGTTCGCTGGTTTCTCTGCAGAATCTCTTGCCCAAAGAATTCTAGATTGTAAACCAAAAGTAGTGATAACCTGCAATGCAGTCCGGAGAGGTCCCAAAGTCATTCATCTCAAAGAGATAGTGGACAGTGCTCTAACGGAGTGTGCCAAGTATGGAGTCTCTGTAGGTGAGCCAGCAAACGCCTGTCCTGTTACAAAATGCACTCGGTATGTGTATGCAATGATACGTGCACATTTGCCTAACCACTGTACTGTCAATCTCCAACAAATAACAGCTGGCATTTTTTTCATCGCTACCGTAATGGTTTTTAAAGCCTGATACTTTGGTCATCTTAGTGGGTGGTTGATGCTGAGGTGAACCAAGATATTGATTTCACTTGGCCGAGATGGAATGCTGGAATAATTTTGAGAAAAGGAAGAAGAAAAAAAGACATTTCGAGATCTAGGTAAACACAGAGGAATTGAAACATAGATATATGTGCTTAAATAGCAAAGTGAGGATTAATTAGCATTTGCTGAAATGAACTGAGATCTTGACTTGACTTGGGCAAGATGAAAAGCTGGAAAAGTGGGAAAAGACATGAAACAATTTCTAGTTGTAGGTCAGTATGTAGGAATCGATATCTCAATTTATTTGCTCATATTAGAAAAACCAAGATTAATTACCATTGTGAGGCATTGATTTTAATATCTAATAATAGAAAAACTCATTAAAGACTGCAAGGGAAAAATATAAAAGTCTGGGCCTACAAAGTGGTATTGTATTTCAGTTTATACTGGCGAGGTAATGTGGGCCTAATTTTATATGTATCTTATGGGAGAATGCCCCATCCATTGGAAACAGATAATGAAATTCCTAACTACAGCCCAATTGGGTGTTCACATTTTGTTTGATGGAGATCACTTGCTGATGAGGCAATTGGCTCCCAGTGGAGTATTACTGATATCATCAAATATACATAATATACATCAGTAGGAGAATGTTGGAGAAAAACATGCTTAAATATTTTTTGGTATCAGTAGGGTTGTTTAATTATACAAAATTTTATTGAAGTCTTGAAAATCTTCCATGGGATTATACAAAATTTTATTGAAGTTTTTTGTTCCTCCTGTAAATATAAGGAGCTACCGGCATTCCTAACATAATGAAGCACGTTCTAAATTTTCAGCCATCCATTCATATCCATATATCTTTGTTCATTTTGTTGAGTATAAGTTGAGCTGTTCACCTTAGGGCAAACAATTCTTTCTGCACAGTGTAGCTTTATTTCATCCCCTCTCTCCTTGAACAGGCTTGTGTTTGACATATGAAAACCAGTCAGCCATGGAGAGAAAAGTCACAAAGTGGCAGGAAAGACGAGATGTGTGGTGGCAGGTTAGTATGTTGGTTTCCACCACATTAACACATCAGAATAAGACTTTCTCGATAATGTGTTACTGCAAAGTCTTTGCACTAACATTTGTTCCTGAGTCATGGGAATAACACCTTGTTTATGAGTCAAATGACTGCAAAATCCTTGTAATAAGTAGGTGCACTGCAGCATTAATCAATTCATATTGGACTGCATTTCAGGATGTTGTCCCAAAGTTTTCATCAAAATGTGCAGTGGAATGGGTTGATGCAGAAGATCCACTATTTCTCTTGTACACAAGTGGCAGCACTGGAAAGCCTAAGGTTATCTCTCTGAACTTTTTATTTTTTTTTCTCAGCGTCTTTTGGATGCAGAGAGTTGCATACTTAAGTTTCATATGCAGGGCGTTTTACACACAACTGGGGGTTATATGGTATATACCGCAACAACATTTAAGTATGCATTTGACTATAAGCCATCAGATATATACTGGTATACTGATTATTCTTCCCCTTGATTATTGATGGTTTTAAAGCATGACTTTGAAGGAGATACTTTGCAAAAGTTTTGTACATAAGGTCCTTTCTTGTTCTCTCTGCAGGTGTACTGCTGATTGCGGCTGGATCACCGGACACAGCTATGTTACTTACGGGCCTCTTTTAAATGGAGCTACTGTTGTTGTTTTTGAAGGGGTAACTATCTATGAACTTTGTTCTTTATAGATACAGAGCTCTCTAGATGATGGTTTTAGGGAATGAACTATATGCCGTTCTTTGATTGGAGTAGTCCATTGCTTTAGTCCATACAACTTAAAATTATTTTTACTGGTTGATTGAAGTGGATGATCTGTATCCCAATTTATAGCTGTTTTAAGACACCATGATGTATTTCAGTTACATGAGCGTACCATTTAGAAGTAGGACTTGTAAACTTGATCCAATCCCTTTTTTCATTTTTATTTTTCAAACCCTGCTAAAGAATTACTTTCACTTAAAGATGTTATATCTTCTAATTCTGTGAATGATGACTGCAGGCTCCAAGCTACCCAGACTCCGGACGATGTTGGGAGATTGTTGATAAGTACAAGGTTTCAATATTCTATACTGCCCCAACACTGGTGCGTTCCCTTATGCGTGATGGTGATGAGGTAGGCAGTTTCTATGTTTTACATCTAACATGTTGCTTGGTTGATTTTTTCACCTCAACATGTTAAAGCAGCATCTGCTATTGATTATGACTCTGAGAGAGCAATTAGATATTTGAGCCATATACAATTTATGCAATTGGGTTAATAAGACTTTAAATCTGTAATATTTTTCTCTCTATTTTCATTTTCTTGATACTGTTCTCTGCAATCTTTCAGTCAGTTTAATCATGTCCGTGGTTATTTCACTCCGGAAATTCAGCAAGATGTCAAAATTTCATGGATCTAGATTTTGTCTTTCACCTGGAGTTCAACCTCAGTGCCCTAAAATTTTCTCCCACCTTGTCATATATGTGCACATATACGTTTATGAACAGCCATTCAGAGTTCTCTACTTTTTGGGTTGTCCTCAGATTCTGTTGCCTGTGCCACAGTTGCACTGGCCTATCCGGGTTCTCTGTTACTATTAATTGTGTTGCTGCAAATGCTAAGCCTCCTTAATATACTCATTGCTTGTGCAGTTTTTTCAAATTATGCAATACATCTTCCTTTTATTTTCATTCCCATGAAGCACTTGCCTAACATTGCTGCCAGCTATGCTTGTAAAATTTGCCCATAGGTCTGGTAAATTTATTCCATGGGCTTCATGAGCAGGCGTGCTTGAGTAATGCCATTCTAGAAGCATGTCTCCCTTTTATTCATCCGTCACAGTATTGGCTAATTTATCAGTCCATTTTCTTTATGATAGATAATAGCAAATAAAATCATTCTTGTTTATACTTGATGTATGAAAACAATCATGTGTAATGCCATGGAATGCCAATTTATTTTGTTAGGTATCTTATGGTAAGCTCTTGTGATGTTATCATGCAGTATGTTATTCACTATTCCCGTAAATCGCTGCGTGTTCTAGGGAGTGTAGGAGAGCCCATCAATCCTAGTGCATGGAGGTCTGTATTTTTCTTTGCTCTATGTCATATATTGCTTTTTTTCATTGCAAGAACTTTCTTACATGTTCTTTATATAAATTATAGGTGGTTCTTCAATGTTGTTGGGGACTCACGATGCCCTATATCAGATACCTGGTGGCAAACTGAGACTGGTGGCTTCATGGTATTTTTCTGCTTGTTCATTCATGTTTTTGTTATTGGCTAATTTCAATTTTTACAGCACATGTGCTTTTCCCTGTGTTTTGAGTAAGGATGACCAACAATATTGGTCCCTTGAGCCCTTTATATTTTATCAGTGACATGATATACCTAGTCTATGTGATTCTTACAGATAACGCCTTTACCTGGTGCTTGGCCGCAGAAGCCTGGATCTGCCACCTTTCCATTCTTTGGGGTTCAGGTATGCACTAATATAACTTATGAGAGGAAATGCAAATTTTTTTTTAATTTCTATTCGTTTTGACTTTTTACATAAAATTTGGGAAAATATTGCAGCCTGTTATTGTTGATGAGAAAGGAAATGAGATAGAAGGTGAATGCAGTGGGTACCTTTGCATCAAAAAATCATGGCCTGGGGCATTTCGCACACTTTATGGTGATCATGAAAGATATGAGACAACATACTTTAAACCATTCCCTGGTTATTATTTCACTGGTGATGGCTGCAGCAGGTAGGTGTCTTGCGTACAATTAATCAGTTAGATTTATACGTATTAACTGTTTGTTAAGTGAACATATTATCCTAGTGAAATATGCTGTCAAAATGATGTTTTGACACCTTAGCTGAGATATCAGTCATCTAGCTTTTACATCGTGCAAATAGTTATATTCTGGTAATTGTCTTGATGCCTTAGGGACAAAGATGGTTACCATTGGCTCACTGGAAGAGTTGATGATGTTATCAATGTCAGGTACCCTAAAGTCATGTCTGTCCGATATTTGATGGATTGCTACAGACACAGCTTCAGAGAGGCAGTTGCATTTTTTACTTACATCTTATAGTGATTAATGATATTTTTTTTATTTATATGCAGTGGACACCGTATTGGCACTGCAGAGGTAGAATCCGCCCTGGTCTCGCATCCCCAGTGTGCAGAGGCGGCTGTGGTTGGAGTCGAGCATGAGGTGCGGTGCTCTAGTTTCCTGCCTGCTGGCCTTCTCAGCAGCTTCTCTTGATCTTTGAGTGGTTTTCTCACAACCTTTGTCTGGTCTCAGGTTAAAGGGCAGGGCATTTATGCATTTGTCACATTGGTGGAAGGTGTTCCTTACAGTGAAGAACTCCAAAAGAGCCTTGTATTAACAGTTCGAAACCAGGTCTTTTGCTTACTTGACGTTCTAATGATCTCTATTAAGATATTAAGATAAGGAAAATGGTATTATCACCTACAGAACCATGTTTAGGCTGCCTTCTTACTGCGATTTGACTTGCTTCCTCCTTGTCATGGCATTTTGCATTGGTCCTTCTCAATGTGCTGTGGAATATAGCATTAGAAGATTGCTCTACAGTAAGCTTGTAAGCTTACATATATGGGTGTTTGTTAAAGTAGTTAGACATCCATGCATGTATGCCAGTTTTAGGTTTTTTTTCCTTGCTTATGCAGATGCCAACAGCTTTTTGCTAATTGATATAATGCTTTTTAGCAACATTCTATAGCTAACAAAATGGAAATAAATGAAACATCTAATAGTGGAATCAGAAATATTCCCCAACTCCTGGACTATTGTAGTTCGATTTTCCCTATGGGTTTTACGATTGGAATTTTTGTTACACAAATTTCTTCAGAATTTGGGCTGTAATTGTTTTTGATCAACTCAGTCTGTAATCCATCCCAACTAATAACAAAAAAAATTCAGATGTCTTTTAATAATAGGACTGAAACATACTTTGATCTATCAATAAAATAATTAACTAAAAAAATAAAGAAAATGACTTCTTTTCCCCAAATACCTTCTTAGAAAGGGTATAAATCCAGTCTTTAGTGCGATACACAACTGGTGGTGTGTTATTTGGTTGTTAATTTGGATCCAAGGTCCAAAAACAAACATTGCCTTCGCGAGATTTTGGGGAGATAAAGCATTTCCAAAATAAATCAAAGTAATGCCTGATTGAAGATGATGCTTGGGGACCCATGCGCATCATGTGCCCTGCTTAAAGACAGATCTTCTTTCTAGAAGAATAGAAGAATGTTACTTACATATATGCATGTAAGCATATATGATGTATGTAAAGTTTTAAATCCTATGGGATGGAGGTGTCCCGATTTTTTCATGGAACGAGATGCCCCCTATACTGTTCTGTCTTAGCAGCGGTCTCGATTATGTGGTTCGGTAAATATCCTCCACCTCTCTCTCCTAATTCTTTTCTTTCTTTTTTTTCTTCTTTCTTTTTTTCTACATTCCTCTTTTCCTTTCCTTTTTCTTTCTTTCCTTGTCCCCTCCTTTTTTCCTTTTTCATCTTCTTTTCTTTTTTTCTCTTTTTCTTTCTTCGTTTCATTTTTCTTCTTCTTCTTTCCTTTCACTTTTTCTTTTTCTTCATCTTTCCTTCCTTTCTTTCCTCTTTCTTCTTTTCTCCCTATGTGGATAAATTTTGGAGTCCCGACTTTGTCCCGGTCCTGTTTTCTCATAGGAGTGCGACGGAACAGTCAGACACCCCCCATCCTGCTCGGGTGTAAAACCTTGGATGTATGTGTATTGTTCAAATCACACTTGCATTTTATGGATTAATGAGCAAAACCTTTTTTAGCAAGTGGGAAGAATTTTCTGAAATACAACAATTTTAGGTGGATGCCTTCCTTAATATTTTTCAAGGAGAGGGAAAGTTGGGAGTATGCTTAGAAAAAATTCCTTTAACAAGCCTCTTGTTGAGGTAGATAGATCAATAATTATCTAATAGAATATGTTGTTTATTACTTAAATCTCAAGCATCTTTATTCAGCATAGTGTGCACTTAATGCTTTGTCTACTAAGCCATTCCAAGTATCAGTCCTACTAGCTCACAAGTGCCTTCATTCTGTTCTAAACTTAAAATGTAGTTTCATAAACCTTATTTAAAAAATTAAAAATATATTATTAAAAAAAACAGATGAGAACTGCCCCTTATTTCTGTTTTTCCTTGTTTCTTTTCTTTTTCTGGTACAAACTCCTCATTTCATTAAGGATATGAAAATAGTTTTATAAACTTAACCTCTTCGAATTTCAACTTCTTAGGAGACACATCTTTACTAGTGGCAATCTTCAAGCACTTGACTAAAAACTAAATGTTGGATTGGAAGACTTGCTAACTGCATATGATGCTAAAGACCTTACTCATTTCTTCCTTTCTAGCATAAGCATTATGGTTTTGGTACTTAAGCCAGTGCCGTCTGAAGTATTGAAGTTAATATCTATGGCCCAGAAATGATTTCCTGCCCCAAAAGTACTGAAGTGTCCTTTCTATCTGTATGGCATCTAAGGAGAAGATTCCATGCTTCTATAGAAATTAGCTTGGTGGCAGTTTCTCTTTTTTTCCCAATATAAGTGGCCTCAGGAAGGATAATGATGCAATTTTTTGATATCGGTCTTGAAAGTGGAGGGAAGGATCTAGATAACAAGTGCAAGGGTCGAATAATTATTTTTCTTAATAGATAAAATTGCCATTGATGAAGGAATTGCTAAGAATAATTAATAGATCTGACCCGAATGGAGAGAATTTTTCCCCTTCTCTTTTCTTGGTGGAAGGGGATGGATATATCCATGCAAGTAGGTTGATATGGTTTTGGTACATATGCAAGAGCCCCAAATGAATTCCTGCTATCTATTGCATTTCATATCTTTTCTGTATTTCTTTGGCATCTAGATGGAAGATTCATTCATCAAGCAGTATGTAGCAGTGTCAAAAATTTGCAAGGAAAATATTATTTTTGAGCCTCATTTTAACGAGGTTTACGCATTGGGCATTTAAACATCCACCTTAGAGAATGTCATATTGCCTGAGTAAAAGACATTTGATTTACAAATGGGCAAATTTATTTGTAAAAGTGACACTATAAGTTTTTGCATCAGATTGGTGCATTTGCTGCTCCTGACAAAATCCATTGGGCACCCGGACTCCCGAAAACAAGGAGTGGAAAGATCATGAGAAGGATTCTAAGAAAAATTGCTTCCAGGCAGCTGGACGAGCTTGGAGATACAAGTACACTTGCCGACCCAAGTGTGGTGGACCAGCTAATTGCACTAAGCGATTGCTAGCTGATAATAAAGTTTATGTCAGTCTGCCTGTGTACTTTGATTTGTTTGCAGCTTCAATGCAATTGTGGAAATGGAAAAAGTCGCGCACATTTTTCCTGCTTCACACGTTACTCAGCATTGTACCTGTAGAAGCAGCATGTCAGGGCTTTGTTCACCTTTGGTTAAGCTCATGGCTTTAGATTTGGAGCAGTGTCATTAGGCTACTGAAATTTTGGTTTGTTATAGACTTGGAATGGTTGGTGCACTTCGTGACCAGCCTTACAGAAAAATAATGAGGAACGTTTTGGCATCTCAGGGGCATGATATCCTCTGCATTTGTATTTTATGTGTCTTTTAGAGATTCATATTCGTTGTTTGCCTATTTTTTATCTCTTTCCAAGTTTCCGTTGCCATGATTTATCAAATAATGAATTTTATATGCCATGATGATATTACGTGGGTTTTAGTACTGCCGATTACAAGTTATCGTGGTAATCAAGTTATTTATTAATATGAAAATTTTGGACTCTGGATTTGCTATTGAGTTAGGTCAGATGATTGGGCAATCATTGTGATGTAAATAATAAGGAGAACCAGGGCTGTAGACCATGTTCGCAGCGACTTGGAACGAAAGCTTTCTTTTGACTCAAGGCAATGAGGGTTTTATCTATTTGAGTTTTCCGTTTTGAAAGTTTTGAAAGTTAAGTTACATGTCCTTTGGATTGGCATTATTTTCATGTCTGATAAGAGTTGCAGTTAGAGAAGATTATGATTGAGAAATATTCTACCATCATGGTAGGTTAGATTCAGAGCGACATGATGTAATTGGATGTCCACTCATTTTTTCATGGCATTCGGATCTACTTTTAGGATTTTATTATAATTTTTATTCAGCATATTTTTTGGAAGATAAACAACATCGTTAATTGAATTATTTTTTATGTGGTTAAGTATACTGATGACTAAATTTATCATCAAATTAGATTTATTTTTAAAATTTATAAAATATTTTATTTTTTGATCTTTTAGATTGTTCTCCCGCCTGATCAGCGCGGCCATCCTCTCCAGGATGCTTTCCCTTCTTATCTTCCGGAAATACCCCTGTTACATGCGCCTTCTCACATCTTCTACCCGTCTGCACGTGGCTGTAAAGCAATAAAAACGCCGAACGAAGCCTTAATTGCTCTTTTGCATCTTTATACTGATTCAGTGGCAGATAGAAGAAGGTGAAGGAATCAAAAATTATTGTCGTAGGTGTACACGAAGGTCTCCACCTGTGATCATAGCTTCAGTGTCCATTTCTCACCATGGCCTGCGGGGAGAAGTGCTGGGTGATCAACATCTGCTGCCAGCTGAAGAACGTGAACCCGGACGAGCTGGAGCTCTGGAGGAAGCAGTCCATCTACAAGGTGCCTGCAAGCATCGAGGATCTCAACAGCAAAGCCTACAAAGCCTCGGGTGGCGTCATTTGGCAAAGCACAGGCGGTGCCTGTGGAGGATCCCAAGCGCAGAGCCCTCCACTTCCTCCAGAGGTTGGAGAAGCCCTCGGATGATTTCGTGGCTGCAATGGAGGAGGTGGTGCAGCAACTGCAGGATGCCTATCAGAACCACGACGAAGAGTGGAGGAGAGACGGAGAGGTTCTTCGAGCTCGTGATTGATGATGGTTGTTGACTTGTTTCATGCTTGAAATCTTACGTGTCTCCAATGACTATGCCTTCAACGAACCCATCTTTAGCAGCCAAGGAATTCTCTGCACCGTGCCCTACATGAAGAGGGACATGCTGATGATCCAGAACCATTTACATTTGCTGGTTCTGGGGAAGCTGGTTGCTGTTGAGACCGAAAGATCTAGGGTGATAAGGCTCCGAACCTGCCTTCATACTTATTAGTACGCAGGAAGAAGATCCTCTGCGGTACTTAAAAAGTATCGCAGGATGCTGTGCATACTTCAAAAATATCTATCAAAAGATGGATGATTATGTGATATTTATCTAAACTGTTCAAATATCTTTAGGATTTATCCATTCTTATTTTTTTAGTATTTTAACATGAATGCGTAAGTATGCGTGGCCACCCATTTTTTAATGGACGTCTTCGAAGTATGCACAATACCCTATGATATTTTTTAAGTACCGCAGAGAATCCGTTTTCATGCTTGATAGTCCCCAAAAGTTAATAGGCTCTCTCTCTCTCTCTCTCTCTCTGTATTGTGCTACCGCATCTGCATCCTAAACAAAGCGAGGGACAAATAAACAAACTGATCCCCAAGTTTCTACGTCCCATGCCTGGCGCTTGCTCTATGACCTGACCCATCGCTCCGTCGGGCAGTCAGAGCCAACATCTAACGAATCATCCAATCAATGCTGGAGCTCTGCGAGGCTGACATCCAATTCAAGAAGAGTTAGACGACTCACCTCCACAACACCAAGTTCAGCCATACGGTTCTCAACCACCCAGCTATTGTTGTTGATAGGGGTGCAAATGGATCGAGTTAGATTAGGTCATGAGTGATCTTGATTTGATCCGATTTCTTGATCGGGTGCTAATGTTAAATTCAGATTCAACTCAACAGAAGATTAGGTTGAATCGGATCCATGGATTAAATTTTCAATCCACTGAGTCATTCGGATTGGGTCAGATTCATATATAATCCGGTTCTAACTCAAAAAATTTAGTCCGAATCGGATCCAGATAGCCCATATTTTAATTATCACATTGCCAAATATTATTAATCACACAAAATAGATTATAAATAATATTGCTCTCTATTATCGCTAATCTTTTGGCTGACACCGAATCGGCTGGAGGAGAGATGTAGGTTGACACTCGTCAATGACGACTTGATCTGTAAAACAAGTTTCTAGCCAGAGTTGACTCTAGTAGGAATCTTCTGACGCTCAAGTCATACAACTAAGAAACAGGAGAAAGAAGCATGTTATTGAGCCAAAAGTGATTGCATACCTCGAGAGTCCATCTTGGCTCTTTCTTTACAGGTGAGTGCAGAAATGGCATTTAGAATTTGAAGTATTGGATTGTTAATCTTGCCTTATTGGGCAAGATATAAAACTCTAATTTTTTTGATTCTGGACCACGTTTGCTACACCATGCCTTCTTTAGAGAGATACGATGCCAACTTTCTTCTCTATCTACTCAGGGCAAGCTATCTGGTGAATTCCAAAACCTCGTTATCTAGCGTAAATCGATCAATAACATCAGGCACGAAACTTTCTTAAAATGCTAGCTTGAGTCAATCTCAAAAGGACCTCGAATTGAATGGTACTAAGATTAGTTTTGACCGAGGTTACCTCTATATCAACTCCAAGGTTACCTGTACATAGACTTCAACTGAGGCAAAATTTTTCCACCCATATCATATGCCTCCCTGCTGTCGAGTTCGAACTAGCAATGGACACACACCTTATTCGTACAAGGAACCTACTTCATCCAACATATATCGCAAAGATCCATATGACTAAGGACCAAATACATGCACAGTCAAATTACAGCAACTCCATTATGGATAGCCAAGACACCATAGATCAAAGAACTAGTTATACTATTATAGCATCGAGTAAGTTACCAACGAGTGATCAGTAGACATCCATATGACTTCTTATAATGATCATGCTCGGTATCCTTATGTACTAATTAATAATTACTGCACTTTTGCTTTAGTACTTCCACACTTGTACATCAATCTTATCGAATCAATCACCATCTCCATGATGATTCATTGATCAGGAGCATTTAGAAATTAATCACTAATAACACATGCTTCAAATTTTCAATTCTTGAGAATATATATCATCATCGTATTAATTCCTTGAATGATTCATGGATACACATATACAACATGAATGTAATTAAAAAATCTAATTTTATTAATAATGAAAAATATCAAATACAAAACTATATCCTAGAATAAATATATGTGTCGGTCTGATTGGCTTCTAGGACATACATCTAATAATCTTCCACTTGTATTAAAGCCAATCAACCATATACTTAAGTCCTATCTTTTAACAATGGGCTTCAGTCTTCTACTGGCTAAGCAGCTTAGTCAGTGGGTCTATCTACTCTCTACACCTCGATATATTTTTTCTCGAGGTATTTACATATAATATGAAATCATCGCTCTATGTACTAGGACTTCTGATGAGATCTATGCTCCTTAACGAAGACTATAGTGCCACTGTTGTTACAGTAGAGTGTTATAGCATCTGATGATATTACATCCAATTTTGTAACAAATTTTTTGAATCAGAAGGCTTCCTTAGCAGCTTCAAAAGTGGTGATATATTTAGCTTTCATGGTAGAATCTGCAATGATCGATTATTTGAAATTCTTCTAATTCACTGAACCTCCAATGCACAAGAATACACTTATGATTTTGACTTTCTATCATTAACATCAGACATAAAGTCTGAATCTATAAATCTTTATATCTCAACTCTTTTTCTCCTCTAGAGACTAAGAATATATTTTTAGTCATTCTCAAGTACTTTAGAATATTCTTCACAGCTGTCCAGTGCTCCTTGTCTGAATTTGATTGATATCTGCTTGTAACACTCACAGCAAGAACTATATCAGGTCACATATAGCATGAATATATGAGGCTTCTTGTAGCTGAAGCATAAGGGATCTTGCTCATATGCTGAATCTTTTCAGATATGTTGAAGCACATCTTCTTGGAGAGATGAATCCCATGCCTAAGAGATAAAAATCTCCTCTTGGAGTTTTTCATGCTCCTCTATGTACATCTTCTGTGAGAGACTTAGCATTCTCATAGATTTATCTCTATAGATCTTTATCCCCAGAATATAGAATGATTCTCTAAAATTTTTCATAGAAAATTATTTAGACAACCACATTTTTATGAAGTCAACATGGGAACATCATTCCTAATCAGAAGGATGTCATCTACGTACAATATAAGAAATGTGATAGCATTTTCACTGACCTTCTTATAGACGCATGGCTCCTCTTCATTCTTGATGAAATCAAACAATTTGATCACATCGTTGAAAAAAGTATTCCAACTCCAAAATGCTTGCTTTAGTCCATATATAGATCTTTGCAGCTGCATACCTTATGACTTTCATCACTCAAAGTAAAATTTAGAGGCTGCTCTATATAGATATTATCTTAAAGATATCCATTCAGGAATACAATTTTTGCATCTATCTACTAGATCTCATAATCATGATATGCTACAATTGCAAACAACGTCCGAATGAACTTTAGCATAGCCACAGGCAAAAGGTCTCCTGATAGTCAATGCGTTTAGTCGAGCCTTCATGTTGACTATAGCTTTTCGCTATGAGCCTTACCTTATAGGTCTCTATCTTTTCATCTGAACCTATCTTCTTTTTATAGATTCATTTGCATCCAATAAATACTATACTTTCTGGTGGATCCACTAAAGTCCAGATTTGGTTGGAGTGCATTAAATCAATTTCTGATTTCATAACTTCCAACCACTTTTTAGAGTCGATATCAACATCATCTTATTGTAAGTTTTGAGATCATCTCTATTGTTTCTATCTCTCATGAGGAACATTCCTCTATATCCTCCATAAGAATATCTAAGTATCTTTCAGGAGGATGGAAGATCCTATTCGATCTATGAGGTGGAGGGGGTGCTACATATACTGGCTCAATTGGAATAGATTCTATAGATTCTATGACATGTTGCTTTTCAAAAACTCTTTCTTTGAGCTCAATTTTTTTTCCACTACTTCCATCTTGGATAAACTATTTTTTCAAGAAGATAGTATATTAGCTTACAACTATATTATGATCTACTAAAAAATAAAAGTATTATCCTAAAGACTTTTTAGAATATTCAATGCAATAAGCCCTCTTGGATCTAGTCTCTAACTTGTCCATCTATAGCCACTTGATATGGGCTGGACATCCCCAAATCTTGAGATAATCAAGACTTAGTTTCTTACTTTATCACATCTCATACTATTAGATCTGTACCCTAAAAAGTCAATTGTTGATTGACACAATTATATTTTCAAGACTTATATATATACTTATAAAATTTTATTATTAATAAAGAGTAATTTTTATTTTTCAATCATATTTATGTGTTCATAATTTGTCTTAAAAATTAACAAAGATGATTTTGTATATTCTTAAGGTATTGAGAATTTGAGACATATATTATTAGTGGTTAGTTTCTAAATACTTTCGATCAAAAGATCATCATGGAGAACAGTAATCCATCCATTTAAGATCGGTGCTCGGATCACTTTCCATCCTAGCAGATGAGTCTCGAGTCTATGGTATAGAGATACTGGGATGAGAGTGTAGGTAGTTGTTAGAGAACAACTTGCACTGAGCATGACCAATATGAGAAATCACTTCGATGTCTACTCACTCGTTAGTGATCTTCTCGATGCTGCAGTGGTGTGAGTGATCTTTTTACCTACGGTGTATTGGTTATTCACAGTGAGGCTACTGAGTTTGATTGTACGTTTCTTTGATCCCTAGCCATTTAGATTCTTGCTATGTATGTTGGCTACAGTAGGTTCAGATTCACTGTTTGGAGTAGGATGCATCTAGATGGAATCTATCGATCTTGGTAGAAAAAAAGTAGTCCTATATGATTCACGAGACTGAGTTCAGAAAGTCTTTGACCAAAGTAAGTATGAATGGTAGAAAAGAGTTTTTTCATGATTCACAGATGAACTCAAGTTGAGCCAATCTTGCATATGACTGATGATAGGATTTGATGAGTTCTCTATGACCTCCGTCTAATCGGAACTGACGATAAAAAGATTGAATTATACGTTAACTGCACCTAGAGATTTGATATTTTTATTCTACTGGATTACTACTACATACCACTAGATATCACTGATGGATTGTGAGACTCGTCGAGCGTCATCTTGATGACCGATGATCCTCGAAGGACAGAATTGAAATTATTTCAATTCATCAAAAAAAATTTCAATGATATTATGATAGAGATCATAGTATATCTTACTACTAGATAGAATAGAACCTACAGGATCACACACAAAAGTAATTCTTGTCTGATCAGATTGCTAATTAACGATTATGAATCGTTGATGGATAAAATTATCAATTTGATTGATGATTAACCTTATACAAAAGTTGTAATTAAGTAATTTACTAAGGGTTAGTAAATTGTAGGAAGATTAATTAGTAATTAAATTGCTAATTAGCTCATTTTGATTAAGCAATGAGATTTGAATCAGATCTAATTGAATGGGATTCAATTTGATTTGAATCGGGTTTGACCCGATTGCAAAAGAGATTAGTTTCTAATTTGATCAGGACTTAGACTCAATTAAATCTTGATTTGATTAAGATTTGATTAAGGTAATTAGGTACCTAATTGGATTGGGTTTACCTATTTGTTTGGGCCTAACCATATGTGATTTGGTTAGGGATCAAATAAGGAAACCTAGAGTCCAAATAAGAATGGACTCTTCCTCCCTTGTGCCACATCCTAGGAGCACCGACCTTTCTCCCGCCAAAATTATTTTTGCATGAGTGTTTTCATGCTGATCTGAAGGTTGGTCACCCCACCTATTCCACATGTAAATGTGGATAAAATTTGGTTTAGATTTGATTTCACAATGGTTTGAGTTCAACTTGAAACTAGATAAGCCCTAATCCATATCTTTTGAAGAGTTTGGCTTTATCCAAACACTTTGGGATGCCTACCATAAAAGGGTTTGTTTTTTGCACTAAATCCCATCATAATTTGATCATAAGAAACTTCCTATGAGTTTGTTGGCATGAAAATAAGGAGTTCGAGAGATCTGAAGAAGGAGCCAGATCAGCAATTAAGAGGAACATCTGCAAACGAGCTAGCACCCCGGTGACTTCACACAATCTCTGATCGGACAAAGCACTTCGTGTGGATACCTGTAGAGGTTAGATAATTATGCGGCCTGAGAAATCTTATCAAATTCATGGATCATCGATTGCAGTGTATTTCAACCCACGCAAAGAGAGATCTGATCTAAACTCGCATAGTAGATACGATCTGCTAGTAGATGTGATCTACACTTTATAGATGTGATCTATGATTTAATTTTTAGATTGCATACATGTCATAAGATCTTTGTTTAGGTAGTTTTTAGATCTGATTTGATGCATAGTAGATTAAAAAGTTTAATCTAGATCTGTTTCGCTGCATGCTTGATCAAAAAATTTTTGAACTACATGTATGAAACTATCGATTACTAACACATACAGCATGGTAGGAACTGATTTAGAGGAAACCTATTCAATAGGTAAGTTGAAGTAAGCAAAGCATGTCCTCAAAGAAACAAGAAAAGATCAGTGAAGCTCATCATGGACTGAACCAAATCCAATAAGGTTCGATTTCTCCACTTTGACATCCAGTTGATTTGAGATATTTTCAGAGGAGTATATTATGAGACTGTCATTTCTCTTCAGATAGTTCAAAAACTCTTCATTAAGATATTCTTCTCCTTGATCTGATCAAAAAATTTTGAGTTTTCTAGTTTACTTCTCCACTTTATATCTGAATTTCTTGAACTTTTCAAAAGCTTTAAATTTGTGTGTCATAAGATACACATATCTATATCGTGAATAGTCATCGATAAAAATAATATAGAGATAACCATCGCTAGCCTGCACATCAAATGGAGTGCACATATTAGTGTGTATCAGGATAAGTATCTCAGTGGTCCTCTCCTCTTGTCCTACAAAAGATATTTTGGTTATCTTTTTCTAAAGGTAGAATTCACAAATTGGATATGATATAGTATTTAATGAGCCAAGAAGCCCATCTTTCTCTGATTTGTTAATCCTTTGCTCTCCAACATAAGTAAGCCTGAGGTGCCACATATATTTTTGGTTCATCTGATCTTTGAATCTCTTAGATCCTATGACACTCATTATCTGCTCAAAAATATTCATAGATACATCTATATGCAAATGATAGACACTATTAATTATAAAGTCATGTGCAACAAATTTATTTCTAAACAAATGAAATAGTAGTCTTTATCAAAATTGAAAAGATAATCATCCTGTGCCAATGAAGAAATAAAAATCAAATTCTTGCTCACAACAAGTATATAATAACAGTCTCTAAGTAATAAATTATGATCATACGATAGTCATAGAGGATAGATGTCCATAGCTATAACTGCAACTCTTGCCCTATTGCCAACCCATAGGGTTAGTTTACCTTCCCTCAGTCCTCTACTTTCTTTTAGACCCCATATTGAAGTGCATAAATGAGAACTAGAACCAGAGTCTATAACCCAATTAGAAGTAGAAGAAACCATAAAGTTAGTTTCAATTATGAGTAGGTTTGACATACCTTTCAAAGATGTGTCCTTATTCTTCAAGAACTCTAGGTATATGAGATAGTTTCTTTTTCAATGGCTGTCAGTGTTGCAATGAAAATATTTTTCTTATCAGAAATCTTCTTCTTAGGAGTTTTCCTCTTAGGCTTGCTCTCAATTTTTTGCTTCTTTATGGGCTTTTTTTTCTTCCAATTAGACTTTTTCTTAGAAGAAGTAGCCTGCTCCATAGCAAAAATTGTGCCCCTTAAATCCTTTAAGACTCCTTCAATAGTTATCAACATGTTTAATAATTCAACTTTGGTGCAGTTAATCTTATTCATATGGTAGTTTACTATAAACTGTCCATATAAATTAGAGAGAAATTGTAGGATCAAATCAATATGTCATTTGTTATGTGTTGGTGCAAAAATCCGCCTGCGTCGGAGAAGCTAGAGTCGAGGGAGTCGCGGTCACCGTCGGGACCTGCAAAAGAAGTCTAAACCGGAGTTGGGGTTGCTCTGGCAAGACCCTCCGACGCTCAAGTCAGTTTTCTGTCTCAACAAGAATGGAGTGCTCGAACAAAAATTTTAGCAGAGTTTTGGGATAGAAATTAGAGCTTAGAGAATAACGTATATGGGGTCCCCTTTTTATAGGCAGAGGAAGCAACGGATTGATAGCGACGTTTGCAACCGCCTAGTAGTGGGCCGCTCGGGGCCAGGAAGAGTTTATTATGAAGAGTAATGGGGGGAGTCGTGGCTGTCACCATGGCTCGTCACGTGGAGTCAGTTGTGGAGAGTGGAGCGGCGTCCGTTGTCGCGACTCGTCAGGGAGTGGTGGAGCCGTGCAGAATTCGTCGCAGGAGGTGGAGTAGATTCGTGGCCATTATTGCGGCCAGCCAGGGAGTGATGGAGCCGCACGAAATCTGTTGCAGGAAGTGGAGTAGAGTCGTGGCCGTTACTGCGGCCAGCCAGGGAGTCCAGGCCTGTCGGCCGAAGCTCGGTTGATGTGCCTGGCGGAGAGAGGCGGCTATCCCTCTGAAAGGAGCTCGGATGTTGCTGGCGGGCCATTTACCGTTGGGTGCCTTGGGCGTTAGTACTATAGACGAGGGCTATTTGCTGTCGGAGCCCAGTCAGAGGCTTTCTGTAGACGAAGTTCGATTTTCGCAGGAGTCCGGACGAAGGCTTCCTGCAGCCGGAGTCGGGGATGAAGCCCGGCTCCCGTAGGAGTCCGGACGAAGTCTTCCTGTAGTCGAAGTCGGGGATGAAGCCTGGCTCCCGTAGGAGTCCGGACGAAGTCTTCCAGCAGTCGAAGTCGGGGATGAAGCCCGGCTCCCGTAGGAGTCCGGATGAAGTCTTCCTGTAGTCGAAGTCGGGGATGAAGCCCAGCTCCCGTAGGAGTCCGGACAAAGTCTTCCAACAGTTGAAGTCGGAGACGAAGTCCGGCTCCCGTAGGAGTCCGGGTGAAGTCTTCCAGCAGTCGAAGTCGAGGACGAAGCCCGGCTCCCGTAGGAGTCCGGACGAAGTCTTCCTGTAGTCGAAGTCGGGGACAAAGCCCGGCTCCCGTAGGAGTCCGGACGAAGTCTTTCAGTAGTCGAAGTCGGGGACGAAGCCCGGCTCCTGTAGGAGTCCGGACGAAGTCTTCCTGTAGTCAAAGTCGGGGACGAAGCCCGGCTCCCGTAGGAGTCCGGACGAAGTCTTCCAGTAGTCGAAGTCGGGGACGAAGCCCGGCTCCCGTAGGAGTTCGGGCGAAGTCTTCCAGCAGTCGAAGTCGGGGACGAAGTCTGGCTCCCGTAGGAGTCCGGGCGAAGTCTTCCTGTAGTCGAAGTCGGGGACGAAGCCCGGCTCCCGTAGGAGTCCGGACGAAGTCTTCCTGTAGCTGAAGTCGGGGACGAAGCCCGGATCCCATAGGAGTCCGGATGAAGTCTTCCTGTAGTCGAAGTCGGGGACGAAGCCCGGCTCCCGTGGGAGTTCGGACGAAGTCTTCCTGTAGTCGAAGTCGGGGATGAAGCCCTTAGGAGTCCGGACGAAGTCTTCCTGTAGTCGAAGTCGGGGACGAAGCCCGGCTCCCGTAGGAGTCCGGACGAAGTCTTCCAGTAGTCGAAGTCGGGGACGAAGCCCGGCTCCCATAGGAGTCCGGACGAAGTCTTCCAGCAGTCGAAGTCGGGGATAAAGTCCGGCTCCCGTAGGAGTCCGGGCGAAGTCTTCCAGTAGTCGAAGTCGGGGATGAAGCCCGGCTCCCGTAGGAGTCCGTCTGTCATGAAGAATCTGGTCGATGCTGGTGGGGGTTTATCCATCGGCAGAACTCGGGAATGCTGTGGAGGCTCGACCGTCAGAGAGGTTCGGAAAGATATCGCCGAAGGTCGGAAGTTGACAGAATCCCCGGAGGGTCACTCCTGGCGCAAACTTTGGCTGTTGGGGTATTTTGTATCCAACATTATGTATTATCATGTCAAGCTTCTCAAACTCTTCTAAGTCTTTAATCATTATTAAATAATGATCATGGATAGACTGCCCTTCGCGCATCTTAATTTTGAAGAGCCTTTTGGACACTTTAGCACACTGATCGACTCTACTTACCATATAACTCTTTGTCGTAAGTTATTATGACCTTGACAGTCTTCATATCCTCATGCTGGCATTGATGTTTATTTGACATTGATGCCATAATATAGTACCTAGCCTTGTTGTCATCATCAGTCTATTTTTTTTGTGCTTCCCTTTGGTCGGTTATTGGACGGTGTGGTAATATGAGGAGATTCTATTAGCAATTGTGTCCTAAAGTCCATTATCAGCCTGTTGATGGTTGAGCTTATTATATAAATGTATATGAATTGATAAATTAATAAAATTATTATTTAACTTTTTCATCATAAAGTAATGTACATCTTCTTAATGAACTTTAATATTGTGATGAAGTCCTTAAGACTATCCTAATCGATATAGGAGGATATATCATTTAATCTTTAAAATAAGTTTATGAATAAATGATATGCTATTACTAGGATGATAGTGTTTATCGAGTGTAGGTCGTTGTATGTTATATGCATTGATTGTCCTTGTAATCAAGAGGTATGGAGATATTGGTATGATATACAGGTGAGATATAGGAGTACATCTTATTGAATGTGACCAACTACTAAATACTTTGCTATCAAGAGAAGCTCTCGAAGGATAGGCATAAGTGTCCCTCCGATCTGAGATCACCATAGTAACTTGCAAGCAACTCACTATGCGACTACCTAAATTTTTAATTCAATGACGGAAGGTTTTTTGATACAGTCAAGTACTTGTGAAGTTAGTGTGTGAGTCAAGATGTAATTGAACCCTCCGAATAAGTAGGAGTTAATGCATCAGTATATTTCAATTTAGTAAAATCTTGATCAGGATAATCCATGTGATGGATTTGAAAGGTTGAGATACAATGTGACTAACTATTTCAGGATTGATAGTTAAACTCCAGGTCATCTTGAGCATTAGGGTCAAAGGGATGGATTATATGATAACCATATGCTAATAGATTCATGAATGATGCTTTGTAATTTTTCGACCTATCCGGATATTGGGTACTATTGCTAGATGGTCATTTTGATTGGTATAAAAAGTCCATTTCTATACTATCGACTTAGGTTTGAACTTATACAGTCACACTCAAAATAAATTTCTGACTGATCATGTGGCTGATCAATGATTGAAAATCATTGTAGGATTTAATTATCAATTCGATTGATGATTAATCTTGTGCAAAAGTTATAATAAATTAATTTATTGATTATTAATAAATTATAAAAAAATTGATTAATGATTAGATTACTAATTAGCTCAATTTAATTGAGTATTGAGATTTGGATTAAATCTAATTGAATTAGATTCAATTTGATTTGACCTGATTAGGTTATGAGATGACCTAATCATTAAGGATGTTCGATTTCTGATTCGAACTCGATTAATTTCTAATTTGATTAAGATTTAATCAAGATCATTTATTATCTAATTGGATTAGATAATTTAATTAGGTTTAATCTAATTTAGTTGGGATAAGAATCTAATTAAAAATGAATTTGAATTCAAATTCGAATGGAACAAAAAAACCCCTTACGCCACCTTTCACTATGCCCATCTTTTCTTCATGCGTGAAAGGAGTTTTCATATGGACTTTTTTGTGCCCAGAAGGTGTGTGATGTCTTCTTCTGATCCTATTTGGATTAAAATTTTGTTGGTTCAAATTTGAGTTTAAATTGGTTTGAAATCAGATTGAAACCAAGAGTCCAAGCTTTATTGGACTCCTCCAAGCTGCCGACCACTTCTCTTCGCATGCACAAAATAATTTTTTTGTATGAAGTTTTTTGCACCAATCTGAGTGTTGTCACCATCCTTTCTGAGTCTCTTAGATGTGGATTGAGTTTGGTTCAAAATAGAATTCAAATCTGATTTGAATTGGTGATAAGATCGAACCTTGTTTGAACCTGAACCAAACCACCCAAACTCTATCCTTATCTTGATGGGATGCCACTTTAAGAAAAGGTGATTTTTGGTGCACCTCATCAGATGATTTTTGGCATGAGAGAACCTCAGAGGGGGCGTGAAAAATTTGAGAGAGGGGTGGGCTTCCTAGTGTGAGAAATAGAGGAAGAGATCTTCCTTTTTGGGCATGAGATCTTGGGAGGGCTTCTAGGGTTTCCTAATTCTAGATTTGTGAGAGAAAAATAAAAAAGAGTTTTGTTCTTCTTCTTCTACACCATCTCCTCCTTGAAAAGCTCTATCTTTTGATCTAGAGATGTCCGTTCGACTTGAAGAAAGGAGTCTCCATCAGCCATCCAGAGCTTTCATCGTGAGCTAGCACTCTTGAAAAGGACGATCTATTTGGGGCTTTGAGTAGACTATCTGTAGAGACCGGACACACTGTCCGGCTACTCGACATCAGGAAGAACCTCTTACCATATTCATCAGTAGCGGTCATCGTCGACCCACGATCAGATAATAAGTTCTGAATTCATCGGATTAGATCTAACCGTTAGATTTGATTTAGGATATTGATACGATCGATGCAGTCTTTTATGTTCAATCAGATTTTTTTATGTATTATTTTATATCATAGATCCTAAGAAAGATAGTTTAGATCTGATCTAAAGTATGTGTAAAAGATTAAAAAGTTTAATCTACTGCTTTCGCTATAAAAATTTTAAAAAATACATGCTTTGAACTATCTATTTCTCAATAGATTTTGGTTAAGAATATAACTTAAATTCTTGAAACTTAAAACTATTTTTAAGTTCCTAAGCCAGTCTTTATAATTGATTTTGGTTAGCTGGTTGTTTTCAAGAATATGAGTAAGAGGGTTAGAGGTGGACATTTTGTTTTGCAAAGGGTAAAGATTACAATTAGACTTTTGTATTTACTTTGAAAAATTTATTTTAGGGTCTTTTTTAAAAATAAATATACCTCTCATTATTTTCTCGAGTCTCTTACACTCTTTGCATTTAGAAATGAAAATCTTTCACGACTAGAATTTCAAGTGGATACTGCGGTCTCCCCAATTTAACACACCACCTCATCTAATAATTATTGGTAATATACAAATCAGTGAGTGGATAACTCTTGTCTAATATTTTTCAAATAAGTTATAGTGATCTTCAGTTTCTTAGTTATGTAGATCTCACCTGATAGTTATTGGCTTTATTCTTTAGTTAAGTCAGACCTACCATTCAACATGGAAGCAAAGCCATCATTGGATCCCTTATCTAACAGTTATTGAGTCCAACCCCATCTTTACCGCATAACATCTTATATTAATAGAGTAGTTGCACATTCCTAATACAACTGACCACTGTATTTAGCCAAGCCGTCAACACCAATAATACGTCCGCATATCTACAAATGGTGAAAGATCACTCGATTTAATATTTATAAGAAGATTAAAAGTTAGAACTTAATTTTTAATTATTTAAATCTAAGGCAAATAAAATCTATTAAATATTAATAAGAACCAATAATGATCATGGATCTAATGAAAGGATTCAGACTCGAGCCACTGAATCAAAATCGAGATATACAAGCATACACACATCAATCGATTTGATCATCTTCAACTTCTTGATTCGATCCCGAGCAAATCCTTGATCTGATCATGATTAACACCTTGATCCATCTTCAACTAATTGCTCAACTCAATCGATGCTAGTTGTGTGCTGTCAGCTTGCAATCGATCAACCATTGATATGCAACCAAACACAATGCAATCTAATAAAAATGCATAACAATTAATTATAATATTTTAACTCTAATCTAGTGGGGCTCGTGGGTCTTTAAATTATATAAATTTGTTAATGCTTTTAGGCATCCAAAAATTAAACAATTTATGATTACAGAATTCATATATATGATATGACACAAAGATAAAAGTATAAACATCGCAATCTATGATCATCATCACCATTTGTATCTCAATACATGAAAAATAATAAATAATAGATTCAGATATTAAATTGATCATTTGACATTCATTCAATAATCGTTCAATTAATGATCATATTTATTTATGATCGATCATCACAATAAAAATCATGCAAAGTGACTAGAACGATCTTGAATACCCAAATATATAAATTTAATCTTAAAATATATGAGGATGGCTCTGATACTACTATTAAAAAAAGTTAAGATTAACGTACAATAGAAAAAGATAATAATAATAATAACTTTTTGATTAAGCATGTAAGATCTCATCTCAAAATAATATGAAAAAATCTAGACCCCTCATACTTTTAAAATTTAGATTAATAAAAGATGGTGAGATCAAAATCATCATTTTTGTGCAGATAGATCTTCACCATAATTTGATGATCATAGATATTTTTACGGTCCTCTTGAAGCCGCAAGAGCATTTTATCTCTATAGATATCCATACAAGATTTTGATCCGATCAATAATTTTTAATCTCATCGAGATGCTAGCTTCTTTACCAAGATTTCTCTTATGATAGTGGATTTCTTTTCTCTCATTCCTTATTGCTAAAAATCTTTTTCAAAGATTTTAGCATTTTTCCTCATTGTAAGATTTCATGCCTCTCCTTTTTCTTTCTCCCTTTCTCCCCCGTGCACCAAACCTTAGGAGTGAGAAAAGTGGCATGAACTCTTGGGCACATGTGGCTTTTTCTACATGGGGGTGAGGTGCGAAGCCTCTTGGACATTCCTTTCTTTTTGTGGACTCCCTTGGGTGTGATCCAATCACGCGTGAGAAGAGAGGTGAGGCATGAGGAGGCATTAGGATATCAATGCACAACCAAGAGGCATGAAGACCCTCTTCACGTGAACTGTTCTTATGTGGAGACGTGTGACGTTAAACCTTAAACACCTTTGACACTAATCCTTTTAGCTTGAGATTTTGTTTGGGCATGAGAAGTCCTTCTAGGCATCAAATACTTTGACGGATTAACCCTTGATTGATCAAAATTTGTTAGGAGTCCAAGTATTGTGGGATTTGATGGTGTCAACATTTTGATGCATCAAATTTTTGATATGCCGATCTTTGACATGTCAACCTTTGACTCAAACTTAAATCGAGTTCGATCAAATTAAATTTCAATCTAATTTGACTCGAATTTGACCTCAATTATTTAATTCGATCAAATCAAATTAAATAATATTACAATAATTGCTAATAAATTCTCCTAAAAATTATTAGTAAGTTCTCTTTTATAATTTTTATATTTTAAGATCATTAATTTGTAATAATTACAAATCAATCTAATTATTAATCATATTGATAATTGGATCCTATATGATTCAAAAATCATAATTCAATCATCTGATCCATCAGAACCTCTTACGTGTATGATCTCATAAGTTATATTCTATATGGTAGTGAGATATATTATGATCTTTATCGATAATATCATTGAAACTCTTTTTGATGGATTGAAATAATTTCAACTCATCTCAATAAGAATTATCAACCATCAAGATAATTTTTGAAGATTTCATAATCTATCAGTGATGTCTAGCAGTATATAGTGATAATCCAGTAGAATCAATTGAATAAATTTTTAGGTGTAGTTAATATATGATACAGTCTTTTTATCATGAGTTCTAACTAGATGGAGGTTATTAAATTACTCATCAAACCACATCATCTGTCATATATTTAATTTATTTGACTCAAATTTCTAATGTAAAAATTTTGAAAGTCTTTTTTCACTATTCACATTATCCTAGTCAAGATCTTCTGAACTCAATCTTATAAATCATATAGAATCAACTCACTTATCGATCAAAGATGATAGATTCTATATAGGTACACACCGTATTCCTATAATAAACCTACTACAGCCAACATGCATCGTAAAGACCCATATAGCTAGAGATAAAGTATATATATAATCAAACTACAGCAATTTCATTATGAATAGCTACAGCATTACAGATCAAAGAACTAGTCATACTACTGCAGTATCGAGTAAGTTACAAATGAGTAAGTAGATATCTAAGTGACTTCTCATATGGGTTACGATCAGTATCTTTATTCACTAATAACTACTTATACTTTCGCTTCATTGTCTCCACGCTATAGACTCGAGACTCATCTATCTCTAAAAAAAAAGTGACCTATGTATCAATCTCATCAGATCAATCACTGCCTCCATAATGATCCATTGATCGGGAGCATTTAGAAATCAATTACCAATGACACAAAGAAGAAAGCAAGGGAGAGCTCTAAGTTGATCGAGAGCCTTAAAGGCACCTCTAGAAAGCTTTGGAATGATAGTTTCACTTACTTCGCACTAGAATTGGACCTTCTTCAAACTGACTCTCACATATCTCAAATTCTCAACTCTTGAGAATATATATTATCAGCTTATTAATTTTTTGAATAATTCATGGATACATACACAACATAAATGAAGTTAAAAAATCTAATTTCATTAATAATAAAAAAAATTAAATATAAAATTATATCCTAAAAAAAATATATGTGTCAGCCTGATTGACTTCTAGGGCATACATGTAATACAAAGGGCCAAGGAGCTCCAAGAGACATTGGCGATGCTATATACTAACATATGTCATTGGCACTGATCGTACTTTCTTATTAGCTTAGCATATCTTGTTGTAAAGTTAGTGAGTAATATCCTTGATGAAGTATTTTGTATGCGAAGGGTAGGTGATTCTCATATATTCCTTTATGTACCTCCCGCAATGCATAGTCAGCCTTGGAAGGACATAAGCATTCGAGAAGAGGTAAGGAGTATGACTTTTTGTATAGCTTGCCTTCGTATAGAACGTAATATGGGGCTTGATATCTTATCTTCCAAGCTTTTTCTTTTGGCTGATAGGTAATGTTTTGTCTTTAAAATAGTAGATTAGGGGATCAATCCAACTAGGCTTGTGATCAACTTGCAAAATAGAGGCTTTTCAATGATAGGCTTTCTGAGGACCTCAAAGAAGGATTCCTTATGTAGGTTGATCGGGGTAGAAGTGGCAAGCCTCGAGAGTAGGTCGGCATGGGAATTTCCCATCCTCAGGACCTATTGAATGTCAAAATATCCAAAAGCTGAGGTTGGGTCCTTCACCTTCTGCAAATATTTCATCATATTCTTTTCTTATGTTTCATATTCACCTCGGACTTATCTGACAATGAGCTGTAAGTCACCACAAACCTTCATACGTGGTACCCTTAGCTCCTTCACCATCTTCAGTCTAGTGGTCAGGGTCTCATACTTTGCTTCATTATTTGTAGTTGGAAATTTAAAGTGTAGAGTATATTTAGCAATATCTCCCTCTAGACTAGTTAGAATCAGTCCGACTCTTGACCTTACCAAGCTAGATGATCTATCCACATACATGGTCCAAAGCCTTTCATGCTCTCCTTTCTTCAAATCTGTCTCTACTGGCTCTTCCTCAAAGATGATACATTCTAAAATAAAATTTGCAAGCACCTATGCTTTAATTAAAGGTCGGGCTTGAAATTTCACATCAAACTTTGATAATTCGACAGCCCACGTGGCCACCTGACCAGATGCATCAGGTCGGTGGAGCACTATCTTCAAGGGTTGGTCGGTAAGGGTCACTATAGTATGTGCTTGAACATAAGGATAGAGCTTTTTGATTGTGGTGACAAGTGCAAAGATCATCTTCTTAAGTTTTGAATATCTTGTCTCTATTGTATGTAAAACTTTACTGATGTAAAAGATTGGTCTCTAAATCTTTCTCTCTTCATGGACGAGGACTAAACTTATAACTATAGATGAGACTGCTAAGTATATGTATAACTTTTCATTTGGCTCAGATTTACTGAGGAGTAGGTCCAAGCTGAGGTACCTTTTCAATTCATCAAACACCTTTAGGTACTCCTTGATCTACAAAAAATCCCTCGACTACTTAAGAATCTTAAAGAAGGGGAGACACCACTCGGTTGACATAGAAATAAATCAATTGAGGGCGGCAATCTTTCAAGTGAGGCATTAAACTCCTTTTTTATTGATTTCAAAGGATTTATTTCTAGTAGAGCTCTAATTTTCTCCGAATTGGCTTCAATACCTCACTGCAAAATCATAAATCTGCAAAATTTTTTTGAGGTTACTCCAGAGGCACATTTGGCTAGATTTAGTTTTATTTGGTACTCCTAGAGAGTAGCAAAAGTTTTCTTGAGATTGTCAATGTGGCTGTCTGAGGTTCGACTTTTGACCAACATATTGTCCATGTAAACGTCCATGTTTCTGCTAAGCTGATTCTTGAAGATTCAGTTCATCAACCACTAAGAGATGGCATCTATATTTTTTAAACCAAAAGACATAACTTTGTAACAAAATAGACCTCGATTAGTATTGAAGTAGTTTTCTTCTCATTCTTGAGTGCCACTAGATTTGATTGTAGCTAGAGAAAACATCCATAAAGGTTAGAAGCCCATGTCCTCAAGTTGTATCTACCAACTGATCGATCCATGACAGTGAGTGCTTTTCTTTTGGATAGACTTTATTCTGGTCACATGTGCATTCCTTACAAAAATTATTTTTGCCAACCAGTCTAGATATATTACCTCCCTAATGAGCTCGGCCTTAAGAAGCTTGTCGACTTCTTTGGTGATCACTCTCTATCATGCTGGAGCAAAGCTTTGCTTCTTCTGCTTGATGGGTCAGAATGCAGAATCTATATTTAGTCGATGCACCATCACCTCGGGGTCTACACCTAGCATATCAGTAGCCAACTGACGACAAAGTTCATATTTTCTTACAAAAAGATAATAAGATGATTTTTTTTTACCTCATCTAAATTTGATCTGATGTGAATTATTCGCTCTTTGTTCCCACTTCCAAGAGAAACTATGACAAGATCCTCCACAAGCTCCCCTTGTTGGTTGCCTGATTGAGCACAAGCATCTAAACTGTCAATAGGGAGATCTTCAAATGGGATGACTCCTTGGAGGGCTGTCGTGTAGCATTGCTGAGCTAGGGTTTGGTCACCTCAGAGCTCACCTATCCCGAACTCTATTGGGAACTTTATCATCAAGTGGTACGTTGAAATCATGGCTTGGAGTGCATTTAGTGTAGGTCATCCAAGGATGGAATTGTAAGCTAAGGAGAACCTAACCACTAGGAAGTTAAGATGCATCGTGGTTTGTCAGGACACCCAACCTGTGGTTACTGATAGCATAATTACTCCTTCCACAGGCACAATATTGCCTAAAAAATTGATCAATGGGGAGACAAGTCTTTTCAATTAGTCTAAGGTAAACCCCATCTTGAAAAATACATCATAAAATAATATATCAGCTAAACTTTCATTATCAACTAAGACACGACATGCATCAAAGTTTGTGATATCGAAAGATACAACTACTGCACCAATATGTGGAAACCAAACTCCCCGAGCATCTTCTATAGAGAAGGTTATTGCTTGTTCGATCTTCTATCTTTTGATGGGAGTCTCTAATCTTTCAGTTGTGTTGTCGACTTGCCCCTCAGTAATAGTGTTTATTATGCTGGTAAGTCAGTTCTCCATACATTCTTTTTATCGAAGTGGTTCAAGGAGACAAGGTGGATCCAATGGAGCTTCACATTGCTCTCTTTGGTACTTAAAAAACTTATCCAATCATCCACACCTAATGAATTTCTTGATCTCATCTTGCAGTTGGATGCATTCCTTTAATGTCATGATTGTGATCCCGATGATACAGGCAATATTTGTTGGGATCATGTCAATATGGCTTAGTCTGCATCTTCCTCCCCCTCGATAGTTCTTCCTTTATTTCCATCAATATTCGTTAAATCTCTTTGGTGGTGATATATTTTGCCGACCCCTAGGAGAAGTTAGCAACTGTTGGTTCTGAGGTAAGGTTCTCAATCATCTATTCTGAGATGGAGTCCTAGATCGTTGGCGATGAGGTGGTGTCCATGATTGTTGGTGCCAAGGTAGAGTTCTTGATCGTCAGATAATTAGATATCTCCTTGCATTGGTGGACTTTTGTCTTCGTGCCCCTCCCTTCTTTCTTCGACCTTCACCTCGATTGGAGTGCCATGTAGCTCAAGAGCTTCTTTGGTGTTGGTGTACTTCTCGACCCGAGCCAGCTTCTCAGTGAAGTCCTTCCAGTACCTTTTCTCAAGCGAGAAGAGAAAGTTGCATTTCTTAAGCCCACCCTTCAGGATAGATATTGCGATTGATTAATCGAGATCATGCACTTCAAGTGTGGCCACACTGAAGTAGCTCACATAAGCTCGAAGGGACTCTCCTTCCCTCTGCTAGATATTGACTAGTGAATATGATCTGTGGCACTGTCTTCTACTGCTAACAAAGTATGCTATGAATGATCGACTAAGTTGCTTGAAGGAGTGGATGGAGTTTGGCTTCAAGCTGAAATACTAGTATCATGTAGCTTTCTACAAGATTGAGTGAAAAGCTTGGCACAAGATCCCATCTGTGGAATTGTGCGGGAGCATCAGAGCTTTAAAGCTATCAAGATGATCTATAAGATCGGTTGACTCATCATACATCTCTAACTGTGGCATTTTAAAGTAGATTTTGAGCAGTTCCTATATGATCTTTTCACTAAAGGATGGGTTGGGGTTGAAACCAAGTTCGCCATCTTGCATCAAGGCTTCATTGCATAAATCTTTGATCCTCTAATTCATCTCCTGCAGTTTGCAGTCCCCATCAGCATCCTGAGCGGTGTAGGCTTCAGAATACCAAGGTGGAGATCAATGATGAGATCGGCTTGGAGTAGAATCTCTCCCAAATTGGAGGGTTGAGGATCATCTCCTTTCCTATACAAGGCTTTTAGGCTGACTATGCCGACTTTGCCTCTCTTGTACTGAACTCCACCAGGGGGGTCTAAGGCAGCACTGGTCGAGTTCCTTCGATAGAGGCCTTGTTAGCCCATTGTATTTCTTGCACAGTAATGGCAAGGGCTTACACCTAGTCTACAAGCAAGTTGAATTGATCTAGAGATACCCCCACTGTTGGTTGGGAGGGTGGAGGTGGCACCTCCATCTATTGTAGAGATGCCTGCAAGTTCGCTGGGGCTGCAACCGTCCTTGAGGTGGTGGCATTGGAATAACACGATGAAGTCTTTTTGTGTGGTACCATGATAATAGAGTTTTTGCTCCTTTCAATATCAGGACAAACCCCTCCTAGTGCCAATCTATATATTACTGCTAGTCTTCTAGCTGATGCTTGATCGACAAGAGAAGAGATGTAGACTAGAGTTTGTTGACTGCAACTTAACCTACAAAATAAGTCTCTGATCAAAGTTGGCTCTGACGGGACCCTTCAATGCTCAAGTCAGAAAACTAGAAAATAAAGGAAAGGAGCATGTTGTTGGAAGAGAAGTAATTGCATATCTCGAGGATCCCTCCTAACCCTCTATTTATAAGCAAGGGCAGAAGTGGTGTACAAAATCTGGAGTATCATATTATTAGCCTTATCTTATTGAGCAAGATATTTTTGCTACACCATGCCTTATTTAGAGAGATATATCACCAACTTCTTTTCCTACCTACTCAGGGCAAGCTGTCTCGTGAATCTCGAAATCTTGTTATCTGGCATAAATTGATCAATAATGTCAAGCATGAAAGTTTTCTGAAGTGCTGGCCTAAGTCAATCTTGAAGGGACCTTGGGTCAGGTGGTACTAAGATCGGTCCTAACCAAGGTTACCTACATATCAATTCGAGGTTACCTATACATTGGCTTCACTCGAGGTAAAATTTTTCCTTCTACATCACTCACAAAATAAATTTACATATAAAAATAATTTTAAACCTATCTTTATATTTTAGATATTGCTCACACAATTTTAAATCACCACTGAGAGGCTCAAATAAGTTCACATTCTAATGGTATACTAGGTTTGGGTTGGATCAGATTGGGTCATAGTCGAAGATCTAAAATTGATCCAAAAATCAAACAGATCGGGATGGGTCAGAATTAAGTAAAACCCACCCTGATCCAAAAAATGAAATGGATCCAATTTTATGATCCTAATTTGGCCCCATGGGTCCTTTAAAGTAGGTTGGATTGGATTTAAGCGAATTGGGTTGGATAACCAATCAACTCAACTTGAGGCTGCAAATTGGTCGAGTTGATGCATGACTTGATCTGACTCGCTTTGGCCCTATCCATCTGGCTTTAAAGGACTTATAGGGTTGAGTTGGGTTTTAAAATTTGATCTATTCTATTTTTCAGGTTGGGTCTGAATTTACTTAATCTTGATCCGACTTGACCCAATCCATTTAATTTATGGGTCAATTTTGGATCTTCTATTTTGTTACTGAACTCCATGTCAACCTATTTAAGCCTCTAAGCTATGATTTAAGACTTGTATGAGTAATGTCTTTAACATAAAAGTTATATCTAAAATTATTTTTATATGCTAACTTATTTTGAGAGTAATATTATTTATTATCTATTTTGTATGATTAATAGTAGTTGTCTATATGGTAATTAAAATGTAGTTGGCTACATTTGACTCAAACCTGAGCTGGACCCAATCTGGACTTGATTTGACTCTAATTTTTTTGGGTTGGGATCGGGTTACACAAGAACCTAGGGCTACAACTGGGTTGGGCTCGCTAGGTCGGGCCATTTCCCTACCCAAGTCTAGCCTAATTATTTTTTCAAGCTTCGTGCCAGGCGTAGGCCCCAATCATTTTTGAAAAATCCAAGTCTAAGTGTGATTGTTCCAGTTGAGGAAGAGGCAACAGAGGAGGAGGGAAGTCTTGCCAACATCGTGGGCCTGTGGAGGAGGATTGGCTGCAGCATGCAATGGTGCTGTATGTGGTTATTGAGCATGGTCTCTAGGATCGGATAATCTACCACGCCTTTGTTGTTGCCAGAAATCCTATCCCAAGCACTTGGCTTCCTCTTCCAAAGGCCAAGAAGCGGCTAACCTTTTCACAAGAACTCCCATGTTGCTCACTTTCTTGGAGTGGCCGACTAGCGATGGAGGTGGAGAGGAGAATGCCTGAACCCCTCTTACTCCCCTCTTTCACCTCTCCCCAAACCCTAACCCTAACTCTCTCTTCTTCTCTGGCAATCTTAAATCGTGGAAGGGAGAGAGAATGGCAGCCATCAGCAATAAGGTTCTCTCCATCCTCCTTGCACCAATCCTCATCATGATGACCCTCGCTGACGAAGCCACTGCTGCCAATGCACTCGCCTCGAGCCCCATCTTTAGCACTGTAGTCCTCTCCACCCCTTTCGCTGTCACCCTTCTGATGATAAGGGTTCGTCGAAGAACTTTTGGTCAAATGGTTTATGACTATTTATGGGTCTGAGTAGTCTAAGAAATGTTTGTTGTCTAATGATGATCGAATGACTAAGAAGAAGAGCTAGGTCCTTTAAGCCTGGGCTTAGTCTAACTTAAGCTGGTTAAGGCATGAAATTTTGGGCTGAGGATGGACCTACATTTAGGCTCTGGCTCGGGCTAAGTCAAAGATATACTCAAGTTCGATTCAAAAAGAAAATAGGCTCTATATCCAAGCTCAAACCCAATCTAATAATGTTTGGATCTAGTCCATAGCTTGACCTAAAGTCGGGCAGGCTTGAGCCCATTTCTATCCTTACATGGACCCAACCCAACTAGATCCGATCTTCTATTGAGTTAGGTCTGAGTCTAACATTTGGACCCAATCAAAAAATCAGATAGGATTAGGATCACTCATAATTTGGTCCAAAAATCAATCCATTTGCACTCAACTCGACCCATTTGTAGCTCGAGTTGGTGATGAGACCACCAAGTTCTTGTTTCTCAACCTCATGGCCTTCAAGTGCCTCCACATTAGCACTGGCAACAAGGTGACCTCCTCTATCTTCTTCAGGGACAATATCAGTGATTTCACCCTGGACATCAGCTTGCTCAACTCGAAGGGGATAACCCAAAACTCCATCTGAAGCAATTAGGTTGTCGCCAAACTATTCAATAGCCTATCCAAGGATGTCGTGCTAGACATGGGGAGCAACCTAGATGATGTGGACCACAACATGAATGATTACTATTGGAGGAGGTGGAAAATGAAACCGACAAACCTCATCTACACATACTTCAAGAGCTCATAGGCTGTCCTCTCCCTGGCAGCCACCATCCTCATGCTCATGGTGGCGCAAACATTTTACACCACCTACCCTTACTATAAGCCATAGGAGAGTAGCGACTCTTTGCCTTTTCCTCCCATGCTTATACCGCCTCATTTCCATCTCCCTAGCAATTACTTCTTCGTTGGGCTTTCTTTTCAAAAATTTTATAGTGTACTCTCTTGATAGAAAAATTATATCCTACACCATATGAGGGTGCACCACACCAATCATAGTTGCTTGCTCTTTTAGACTCTATCTATCAAGCTTCAATCCTAGTGTACCGTTATACAAACAAGTGACTTTAATTAGCCTGATGCACATGGTATAGGATACAATTTCTCCTCTTAATGGGATTAACTTTTATGGGCTGACATGTAGTCGTCTTTTAGGCTCTATTTCAGGGTATGTTTGTAATTATTTGTTGGAAGGTAATTAGAATGCATTTGTTTCGTCACCAGAATCAGAATAAAAATTGACAAGATTGGCATGGAATTCAAAATGGTTATTGTTGTGGATACCACCTCGGCCTCTATCGACTACATGCTTGGCCACAGCTAAGTTCTCAAGCAATTTGATCCTCGGTTAATGAAGAGGCTACAAGAGATTGGCTATGGCTGATCGGGAGGAGTTGAACATAAGAATCTAGATTAGCCAGTCTAACCCAATAAGCTTTTAATCCTAAAAAGATGAGACTCAGACCTCAACCATGCCCAAGGTCAATAGAGGTTGGCCCCATCTGACCTAAGGAAGATCTCTCAAATAAAGCAGTAGTCCTAACCAGAAAAGAATCCATTCCCCTCGCAGTTGTGAAAAGACCAAATAAGAAGAAAAATCATCAATATTGAATCTTGCTCCGGATGATAATTAACCGCTGGCTCTGCATCACAAATGTGGAAACAATCACCGCCAATGTGATCGGCATGCAATATTCGAAGAACGGCCAATCATCTCAATGTGCATGACTCTTAATCCCCTCTATAAATAAGAGAAGAGCGAGGACCGCAGGCAAGCTCTCGAAAGGCCTTTACATACTCCACTCTCTCTCTTGATTTTTTATTTCTTGACTTGAGCATCAGAGAGTCCCCACCAAAAAATTTTTCAAACAGAAATATTGTGTAGGTCTCACTCTAGCCTCCAAAGTTAGCTGTTACAGCACCTCATCCCCAGCCAAGGACCAATCCTTCTTATCTAAACCAAGGAGTCTTCACCAAGGAGATCTCTGCTTCTCTATCTACTAAGATCGACTTTAACCTCAAACTTAGAATTTTGTAGCAACAAATTGGTGCTAAAGAAAGTATACCAAAGTCTCTGATCGAGGTTAGTTTTGAGAGAAAGTAAATCATGAGACTATGAAGAGGAGCATCGAATGCATCCTATCATTCCAATGGCACATGATCGAACAATGCCCATCGAGAAGCCATTGCACCTGAATCAGCCCAAGTACTACCATCTTCACAACTGGCATCAGTGGTCTCTAATTAATAATTTAACGGCCTCATCCAATAGGTACAAGCCTTGTTTGCAGCTATGTGAGGGATGCAACAAACTGCCATACCTCAACCCACCCTAAAAGCCCCATATCGGGATCAAGCGAGACCGACAACGCAGCACTCACCCCTTCATGGTTCGAGGTTGGGACATAGCCGATCTGCAAGCCCCATCTGAGAATGTAGGCGCTCATCGAACCTACAGTTAGGGAGGAATTCCACCCCAGACAACCTTTCTCCCCAGCACGAGAACCTTATATAGCTCGAGATATAGAGGTGGAGAGGAGATTCCAGCTATGGATTAAAGCATTGCAAGGCTGGACTCAACAACAAGGTATAGAGCTCGACTTCAATACCAATGCTCCATTTACTAGATGGATCATGGATGAACCCCTTCTAGCATAGTTTAAGATGCCACAATTAGAACCATATGATGGGACCTTAGATCCCATCAACCACTTGGAGAGCTTCAAGACTTTAATGATCCTTCATAGAGAAACTGACGTGACCCTTTGTCGAGCATTTCTAGCGACCTTAAGAAAGACTGTTCAATATTGGTATTCAAGCCTTCAACCCAGCTCAATTGGTTCTTTTAAGTAGTTTGGCCGGTTGTTTGCAATCTACTTCATCAGTAGTCATCGATAGTACCATAGCTCGAACTTGCTCATCAGCATCATATAATAGAAAGGCAAGTCCCTTCGAGACTACATCAACCACTTTAATATTATCATTTTAGAGGTGCATGATCTGAACTAGTCAGTGGCCATGACCATGCTAAAAATTGGGTTGCTTAAGAATAACTTCCTCTTCTCGCTCGAGAAAAGGTACCTCAAAGATTTCATCAAAATATTGGAGAGGACAGAGAAGTATGCAAATATAAAAGAGGCATGGGCTCAATACAGAGAGAACCAGGCTAGCAACCCCCAGCAAAACAAAGGGGACAAACAAAAGAGCAAGAAGCCCAAGTGAAAAAGTTGACACAATGATAGAAAGTCTCAATGGTCTCATACACCTCCCCATGACTGGTCCAGGTCTCCGACCAGACAATGTCGGTCTAGGTCTCCACTTTGGAGGATTAATAATTACACATACCTCGACACACCCTGAGCTCGAATATTAATGGAGATATAGCATCAGGAGACCTTCCGAGGCTGAAGAGGATGACAGCTCCTCCTCATGCATGGAATGCAAGAAAGTACTATTGGTACCATCAAAACCATGGCCACAACACAGAAGAGTGCCTGCAACTCAGAGATGAGATTGAAGCACTCATCAGAAGGGAGTGACTGTGGTAGTATGTTGAGAAGAAGTCGAATCGAGAAGAAGTTAGGCCCAAACCACCTTGTGTGAAGGTCTCTTGAAAGATAGGCAGGTGGTGAGAGTGATCCACACCATCTCTTGGGGATAGGTCGGCAGCTCCACCTTAGGGTTGAGCTAAGTTGAAGAGGAGTAGAAGAAGAGGAGGGTCGAAGGCAAAATCACTTTCTTCGATGCCGACTTGGAAGGGATAAAATGCCTTCAATATGATCCGATTGTCATCACTTAAATATCTCAAGTAATGATGTGCACCATATTCTAATTGATACTGAAAGTTTTGCAAACATTTTGTTTTACAATGTATCTATAAGAATGAGCTTGCCTTATAACCAATTGAGGAGAATATATTCTCCTTTGATTGGTTTTTCTAGTAATACCATGCCAGTAGAAGTGGTTATCTTCCTATCTATAATGGTAGGATGGGCTCAAGGTATTCAACCATCTGAGTCAATTTTTTGGTTGTAAAAATTTTATCAACTTATAATGCTATCCTAGGTCGATCAGGATTAAATATTCTTTAAGCAATAGTATCAACTTATCACTTATTGACAAAGTTTCCTACTTCTCATGGGGTCGGAGAGGTTTGAGGAGACCAACAGTTAGCTAAGAGATGCTATATGGCCACTCTACGTGGTAAGGTACTCATGGAGCTCCAGTCCTTGGAAGAGCTTAATGTCCAAAATGAATTGACATAGCAAAGGAGTCAGCCTGTAGAAGACTTCATCCTAATCATGGTAGAGTCTAACCTGACTAGAGTAGTCTAGGTCGGTTCTAACCTAAGCAATGAACATCGGTAGCACCTCATCTCGTTCCTCCGATCTAATGAAGATATCTTTGTCTAGTCGACTTCAGATATCTCGGATATAAATCCAGAGGTCATCATCCATCTCCTGAATGTGGATCCAAAGCATCATCTTATCAGGCAGAAGAAGAGAAGCTTCGCATCGGAGTGATAGAAGGCCATAGAATAAGAAGTCAACAAGCTTCTAAAGGTTGGTTTCATCTGGAAGGTTCACTACTTCGAATGGCTGGCCAACATGGTGTTGATCAAGAAGACTAATAGAAAGTGTCACATGTGTGTCGACTATACTGACCTCGATAAGATGTGTTCTAAGGATTATTATTCGCTGTATCGGATCGATCAGTTGATAGACGCTATATCGAATCACAACTCTTCTCTTTTATGGATGCCTTCTTTGGCTATAACCAAATCCGCATAGCTCCCAAGGATGAAGAAAGAATAGCTTTTATTACTGACAAGAGTCTTTATTGTTACAAGATTATATCATTTGGCCTAAAAAATATGGGAGTAATTTATCAAAGTCTCATCAATAAGTTGTTTAAAGAGCAGATCGGGCCAAATATGAAGATGTGCATGGATGACATGCTCATCAAAAGTAGGGCTACTGAGCATCACATCACCAACTCAAAGAGACATTCACAATATTGCTGTGCTTCCATATAAAGCTCAATCTAAATAAGTGTGCCTTTGGAGTTACTTTCAGCAAATTTCTTAATTTTATGGTGTTGTAGCCTGGGATTGAAGCCAATCCAAAAAGCTCCAGGACATGAAGCTATCAAGGGTGATTAGGAGATATAGCATCATATGGGAAGAATCATGGCTCTTAGCAAATTCCACTCAAGGACAGCTTAGAAGAGTCTACCCTTCTTTAAAGCTCTTAAGCGTACAAAGGACTTTTAATGGATGGAAAAATTTTAAGCAATGTTTGATAAGATAAAGAGGTACCTCAGCTCCCCACCTCTCCTTACGAAGCTAGAACCTGATGAGGTCCTATACTTGTACTTTGTGGCTCTCCCCAAATAGTTAGTTTGGTACTCATTTTATAAGATGGTACACTTCAAAGGTCCAATATTACGTGAGGCGAGTCCTCCATGACATGGAAACTAGGTACACCAGGCTAGAAAAAGTGATGTACATGCTTATAATTTCAACAAAGAGGCTACATCCATATTTTTAAGCTCATATAGTTACTGTCCTCACCGACCAGCCTATTAGGAGAACCGACCTCATACCTTGGGTCGGCTAGTGAAATGGGCCATCGAGTTGGGAGAGTTTGATATAAAATACCTCCTCCGACCATCCATTAAAACTCAGGTCCCAGCAGATTTTATTCTAGAATGCACTATCCCTGAAGAGAAACCCACATCAGAACCCAAGGCTCGAAAACCTAAGGAATGCAGGACCCTTTATGTAGATGGCTCTTCTAACACAATAGGTTCTAGAGCTGGGTTGATCCTTACCAGCCCAGAAGGAGTGGTTGCCAATATGCCCTATGTTTTGGATTTAAAGTCTTGAATAATAAGGCTGAATACGAAGCCTCGATAGTCAAATATAAGATCACTAAGGAGTTAAAAATTTGGCACCTAAGGATTTATAGTGATTCACAGCTTATCATTGATCAAGTGTAAGGTGAATATAATGCATGGGAGCCTAGCATGATCAAATACCTATAAAAGGTAAAGGACCTCGTATTTGACTTCGCATCCCTAAATATTCAACAGATTTCATGATAAAAAAATTCTAGAGCCAATCTATCAAAACTCACTATCCAAGGAGATGCCGACCTCAGGAGGAGCTCATACTTGGAAATGCTAAAGAGTCTAAGCATCGAGAAAGTCCCAATAATGCAAACCAATCACAAACTAAGTTGGATGGATTCAATCATCCAGTTCTTGAAGGATGGAACCCTATCTGTAGATCATGAAGAGGTTAGGAGGGTGAGGCACCAGGCACCAAGCACCTCAATACCTATTGTATGAAGGAAAGTTGTATAAGAGGTCTTATTCGCTACCGCTGCTTCGATGTCTCCATCTAATAGAGGCAGACTATACTCTTTGGGAGATTCATGAAGGTATTTGTAGTAATCACTTGGAGGGTAGAGTCTTTTCTTATAAAATACTACGATAAGATTATTTTTAGCCAACCATGCAGCAGGACATAGCCAACCTAGTATGAAGATGTTACCAGTGCCAGAGGAATGCCAGCATCCAATGTCGGCCTTCAACTCCTTTGGCACCGATCACAACACCTTGGGCCTTCGCTCAATGGGGGATGGATATCCTTGAATCATTTTCAATTGCTACTACATAGAAAAAGTTCATGCATATCACAATTGACTACTTTATAAAGTAGGTAGAAGTAAAGACATTGACATATATCACTAAAGCCAAAGTTCGAGACTTTATGTGAAAATTCATTATTTATCGATTTGGCCTACCACGAACTATTATCACGAAAAATGGACGTCAGTTTGATAATGCTAAGTTATGAAAATTTGCAGAGAGCCAGGGATCGCACATCACATAATAACAAGGCTGAGGTGACTAACCAAACTTTGTTACAAGGATTGAAGGCAAGATTGGACTCAGCTAAAGGACTATGGGTCGAAGAGCTCTACAACATACTCTGAGCCCACCAAACGATACAATGGATCTCTATCGCAGAACACTATTTAATCTAGCCTTCAGGACCAAGGCTGTGACACCACTTGAGGTTGGCCTACCCTCGCTCAAGGTAGAGTAGTTTAATGAAGAAAACAACCCGAGTGACCTGAGGGTGAACTTGAACTTGCTAGAAGAGATAAGAGAGTGAGCTTAACTTTAGATGGTGGCTTACCAGTGAAAAGTAGCTTGATACTACAACTCAAGAATTAGAAGAAAAGCATTATAAGCAGGAGACATCATCCTGCAAAAAGCTGAAGTGTTTCGTCTATCCAAATAAAAAAAAACTATCTCCAAATTGGGAAGGCCCATACCACATCAATAAGGTAGAGTGCTCTGGAGCATACTTATTTTGCCGATTAGATGAAGCATTGGTTCTTCAAACATGAACTGTCAAAAATTTATAAATTTATTGTCCCTAATATAAATTTTATTTAAAAATAATAAAGACCTATTTTTTACATATTGAGAATGTCTTCCCTGAATTTTTAATCATGAATAAAGACAATAGACACTCCTCATCCTCGAACGAGTTGAGCGGAGACCAGTGATGAGGCCAATAGGTGCTCCTCATCTCCCAATGAGTCAAACAGAGGTTAGTGATGGGGCTAACTCCTCATCCTCAGACAAGTCAAGCAGAGGCTCGCGATAAGACTAATAGATGCTCCTCATCCCCGGACAAGTCGAGTGAAAACTAGCAATGGGGTAATGGGCACTCCTCATCCTTAGATGGAGCGAAGGACAGCAATGAGGCCAACAAGAGCTCCTCATTCCCAGATGAGTCATGCAAAAGCCAATGATGGGGTTAATGGGTTACTCCTCATCTTCGAACAAGTTGAGTGGAGACCAACAACAAGGCCAACGGACACTTCTCATCCCCAGATGAGTCGAGCAGAGGCCAGTGACGAGGCCAATGGATACTCTTCATCCTCATATGAGTGGAACAAAGGTCAGCGATGAAGCCAACGGATGCTCTTCATCCTCGAACGAGTCGAGCAGAGGTCAGCAATGGAGCCAACGGGTGCTCTTCATCCTCGGATAAGCATACTTTATCCCTGGACAAACTATACAAATGTCCAAAGATAGGATGACTCCCACTCCAAGATCCGATCCACATGACTATGGAAAATGCCAAGAAAAAATAATGGAACATCGATAGCATGCATTGAGGATGAGATTGGTGAAGTATTTGTATTAGAGATGAAAGATTTATAGTGGGGGAATCGACCCATTACAGTCTATCCAATAGATGCTAAAGAATACAAAAAGGGTTTGACCACAAAATATTGCTCGATCAGAGCCGAGTTTAAATATAAAAAATAAAACATACAAATTAAGTTCTAGGTATCGTTAGGAGCATCCGACTTCTCAGGCTCCAGCATCACAATCACATGAGGATGCTGGGGGTAGCTGCATCTTCAGTCGATCCAACCTCGACACGATCTGACCCAGCTCCTTCCTCGGCTCCTACATTCTCATTCAGAATGATCTCGGCTCCAGCTCCTCCACCTTCCCCATCAGCATCCAACAAGACAAGGTGATGTTACGAAAGAGGTCTTATACTTTTGCCCTACAGTCCACTAGTCCCTGCAAGTAAGAGTTAGTGGTGAACTCCAACTTGATCATCGTGAACTCCTCTAAAGAGTGAAAATCCTCGACCGCCACAATCCTCTTAGCCTCTAGCTTCTTTTCTCATTGACTTACTATGGCGTGCAAACCCTCTGTCAGATGAGCCTCAGCCTCCAGCGATTTAACCTTAGCCTTCAAGGACTGAACTTTCTTGTTGATTGCTGCTTTTAATGCCAAGGCTTCATTTGTTTTCTTTGCAACCTGAGCAACTTGGGCCTCGGATTGAGTAGCTCGAGCCTTAGCCTCCTTCCAAACCTGCCGAGCTTCCTTCAAAATACCCATGAAGTGATCCATGTGGTTGATGAGCTGAGGGAGAGATAGAATCAAAAAAAAGAGAGAGGAAGGGAAGAGCTTCTTCAAAATTATTTGAAGGAGAGAATTGTAGGAGTCTTTGATGTGGTACCTAGGGTCTTCCATGTTGATGGCCTCGAAATGGGCCAGAAGAATCACAACCTAGAGGACTTTGCGGGTGACCCAGTTGTTTGCGAGACCTAACTGATAATCTTGGGCCCCTTGCTCGAGATGAACAGAAGGCTTTTTAAAATAAAAGCATGGGGTCAGCTAGTCATGGAGAGAAGTGCACAGACATCCGAGGTGTGATCGAACCTCAAAGAGATGAAGACATAAAGGAAGGTGGAATTGGCTCCCTAAGGGTGACCAACTCGAGTGGAGACACAACTTGGACTCCAGATGCGGCCTCCTTCATCAGGGTCGGACCCTGTGCCAACATCTGAGAAGTGTCGACGACAGGTCAGACAAGGACAGCTTCAACTCCGCACCACTTGAGAGCAGGAGTCCCGCCCAAAGACTTCTTCCTCTTGGCGATGTGATGCAAGGCTTCGATTTTCTCAGGCTTCATATCTGAAAAATGAGAGTCAGTCCAAAGCAACCAAAGTAAAGTACACAACAAAAATTGACTTACCAAAGTAAAGTACACAACAAAAATTGACTTACTCTAAGGATTGATCGGGCTCAACCTGATCTTAGACAATGTCTCCTTGAATAGGAGTTTATGAAGAGGAAGAGCAGCATAACTGAAGACAAGCTTCAAAGCCTCCTCCTCGGTGTCTGATAGTATCAAAGCCTTATTTGACAATCTCCAAGGTCTACCCACCATGAAGTGCCAAAGTCTCATGGTTGCTCGGGCGAAACAAAAAAATAGCGCTCCTTCCAACTGTAGATCGAGGAAAAAGTACCTTGGAAGAGGCATCACCTCATCCAAGGAGAGATGTACCACCATTCGATCTCCTTAGGATATTTCTTAAATGAAAAAGATGTCTAGAAGAGGTAGATGGTCGGTTTAGCCCTGAGGAAAAGGCAATGAGCAATGAAACCTACTATTAGGTTTAAGAGTTCAGCGCCATACTACAAGGGGAAATCTCAAAGGTCCTAAGGAGTTCTACAATGAAGAATGAAGGGATAGTCTGAGGTCGGCTTTTAAAGACTCTTCGTAGAGTCTGACTTAACCTCGAGAGGATAAGGCTATCTGATGCTCGGGACCAACAACCTCTAACTTAAATTCTAGAGGGATTTGGTATTGAAGATGGAGAACCTCCAGGTCCTCGCAAGTGAGGATGGAGGCTACTTGAAAGGGCCGAAGTTGCACACACCCTCGACTTCGGAGCTTTCCTCATCGATTGGGTTATGACCAGAAGATCAAGTGCTAGGGGATGAGCCCAACGCATTGATCCTTGGCAAAATTCAAAGAAAAGAAGGAGAAGCAAGAAAACCTAACCTAAGGATGATCGAGCAAGCCAAGGATTGGAGCTTGGAAGTCAGAATTTGAGCTCAGCCATAGCCGAGGTTGACTACAGTTACAGACAGCAATGTCGGAGGCTGTCGAAAATTGCCTAAGGGCTTCGCTCCACTCCCAAAAAAGTGAAACAGTAAAAAATTCGAGAAAGTGACTGGCTATTTATAGGAGCTCAAACGACTCTAATTTGGTGGCGATTCATCCAGCCACCATTGATGATCGCTAGGTGGCGACACGAGGTTGGGCACAATTGAGCTCATATGGATCCACAACCTCAATGGTGTAGATTAACATATCAGAATATAATCACTGGTGCTAATCTTTGACACATGTCTCAATCTCTACGAGCGTCCGAGCCCCGCTAACAAAGGATCCTACTTGATAATCTCAGTTTCAAGTTTTGTACTCTCTTCAATCGACCTTGATTCAAGCTCAGGCTTGAGAGTGGGGGGCATTTGTTGTGGACACCACCTCGACCTTGGTCAACTAAGTTCTCGACTACAACTAAGGTCTCGGGGGATTTGATCCTTGGTTAATGAAAAGGCTACAAGAGGCCGGCTATAGCCGATCTGGAGGAGTTGAACATTAAAACCTAGATCAACTAATTTAACTCAGTAAGGTTTTAATTCTGAAAAGACGAGACTCGAACCTCGATCGTGCCTGAGGTCAGTAAAGGTCGGCCTTGGCTGACCTAAGGAAGATCTCTCAAATAAGGCAGTAGTCTCAATAAAAAAGGAATCCATTCCCCTCGCAATTGTGGAAAGACCAGATAAGGAAAAAAATTATTAAGATGGAATCCTGCTCCAGATGGCAATTAATCACTGGCTCTGTATCGCAAATATGAAAATAATCACTGCCAACATGACCTGCACATGATATTCGGGGAGCGGCTAATTTCTCCAGTTTGTACGACTCTTACTTTCCCTTTATAAATAGAGAGAGAGCAGGGACCCAGATAACCTTTCGAAAGGCCTCTACATGCTCCACTCTCTCTCGCTGTTTTACATTGACTTGAGCATCGAAGGATCTCCACCGAAAATCTTTCGATCAAAGACTTTTTGCATATCTCACCCCAATCTCTGGAGTCATTTGCTATATTGTCTCGTCTCTAGCTCAGGATCAGTCTTGCTCATCTCGACCAAAGAGTCTTCAACTGAGGAGATCTCCACTCCTCTATTTGTCAAGATTGACTCTGACCTCAGGTTTGGGATTTGGCAGCAATAGTTATATTTTCCAATGTGTTTGAATCATGATTGAAATTGGAATGGTGTTTGAATACTAAATGAGAGTCCAGATTGGATTTTAGAGAATTGGGATATTCCTATTCTTCCTTAAAATCAGATTGGGGATGAGACTCCTCCCAAACAAAATTTTTAGAATAAAAATCACTCATTTCTTTTTCCATTCCAAGCCCAACTCTTTCCAACCAAACATTCTTTTAATTTTTTTATTTGTTCATCAACTTTGATTGGATTGATGGATTTCTTTCTCGTTCATTACTTCATCCTAACTTGAACTTATGGTGATATGAGTGCTATGAACTCTCGTATTGATAAAAGACAAAGCAGTCAAAATTGCAAACTTAACAATGCTGCATACAAGCATGCTTTTTCCATGGCCCAATTTTTGCGGCCCTTCCCATGCGTGCGAGGTGAGCCATGTATGGTGAACTTCTGCAGCTCTTCTATAAGGTGCTACATGATCTCGTGCCCGGCAAAAAAGCGCAGCCCCATGACCGATCGTAAAAGCTCATCTATCGCACCTTAGATGCGCAAAATATTATATTCAACATCCGATGTACTAGGCTACTAGCTCAATGATACAGCCACATAGATATTGAGCATTTTTTGTCTCCTTTTCAGTTTTATCACCCACATTCTATGTCACTATTTAGAGGTAGCAGTGGTTGTTTCTGAGAAGCATCACTACCGGTAGGAGACAGTAAGGCACAGATCGATAGGATTGGAGAAAATTGTCAACATCGATGAGGCGAGTGCGATAACTGACTGCATCGCTGCCAAGGGCGGGGGAGTCATTGGTGACAGATTGGAACCATGTGGGATCTTCTTTGAGGAAGATGGTGGCGCGGGTGCCGCCAGCATTGAAGGCGGACCACATGAAGGAATTGTGGCAGAGGCTAAAGATGAGAAGTTACAAGTGGGCATGACCATCGAGGGCATCGAAGGAGATGTAAATCTGTGTGCGGCACTGCTGGGGAATGACACTGGTGGTGGCGTAATGGAGGAGTGCTACCATGCGCGAGCTGCGCGAGCTCCATTGAATGGGAGGAGAAGGTGGAGGAGCAAAGAAGGGCACGGTTGTCGGCACGGACAAAACTGGAGATGAGGAGGGCATATCCACCACTAGCACTGCTGTGGAGGTTTTATGGTTGGCGTGCTTGGAGATGACATAGGGCTGGCAATGGTTCTTGGAGAGGTTCGATCTTGAGGATATTGTGGAGGTGGACAGAGTTGAATCCATCGGGGGGCCATGATTATAAGAGGGTGCACGTCGACTACAGTGGAGGTGTGGTGGGGGTGGGGGTTTTGGGTGGTATCTTTCATGCAAAGATTGATGTTCTTTTACAATATTGATTATTTGATCGCATCCTGCACAGATCTCAAAATATTTTAAAATTATTCATCCGTTTAGCTACATAAATTTCAAAGCAATTATTGGACAATCCAACGATAGATCCATGTGAAGGAAGGAATATTCTTTTTCCATGCGAAAGATATGGTGAAGAGAAATTAGGATTGGAGGACAAGAGGCAAGAGCTTGGAAAAAAAGGAAGTCAACATGGCGGAAAGAATTGGTGCTCAGTACTGCTGAGTTGGTCCAAAAAATATAATCTCTAAATACGGTTACCATAGAAATTGAAGAAATTATATTCTGTCCAGTATAGCTATTCAGCATGCAAATTAGCCAATCATCTAAACGAGCACATCATGAATATAGCCCACAAAAATGAGCTGAGATGATTGTTATGATGCACAGTTATGTGACGTATGCAGTGCAGACTATAATTTCTCCATAATAATTGCATGCAGAGTATAATTTCTCCCTGATGGCATTCCGCCGTAGCGGGCTCCCACAGCTTGTTCGTTCTCTTTATTATTTTATAGACTATCAGGTTATCAAATGAGCAGGCGGACAAGAACATGGTAAGCACGCCTTCAATAAAAGCTCAGTTACTTCCACCAAAAAAAAAAAAAAAGTAGAAGTTCAGTTACATTAATACAACGTTCAAAAATATACCGTAGTTCAAAAATATACCGTACATTGGAATTAGCGAATGGGCAGAAGCAAATGCTACGGTGCCATTACTTTAGGTACGCGGCTCAGTGCTTCATTCTTTGCTGACCATTATTATGGACGGCCCTCGCCAGCCAAATCCAGTCTTTCGGAAACAGAGAGTATACCACACAGTGGTAGGATAATATATTAACATAAATTCTAGTTGCCATGAAAGGGATACATTACAAACTTTATTTGCATACAACATTCCAGCTACCACTCTATGGGCTCAAAAGAGCAATGCCCGGGTAAATAAGGCCTTGCAGCGGAACAGCAATCCCTGCGGCATAATTACCAATTCCCCTACAATGGGCAAAGCTGAGGCCCAGGCTCTACTGATTTCATCCCTTTAGAGGTGTCATATGCAAAGATCTGCTTTGGTGAGAAAGAGTCATATGCAGCCTCCACTGGACCAATGCACCGCAAAATGCCTGATTCTCCAACCAATGTAGACATGATCAAACTCCAAGAACCTTCAACTATTCAGAGCCGAAGAAAAAGGAGTGAAAGCATTAGTGAGAAGAAGTTCCTGTTCGTTGTGATCAATAATTACAGGAGGAGTGCACCATTTCTACAGAAGTTAAGAGAACTCACAAGATTGTTCTGAGGTTCCCTCCAGTAAACACCCTGGATCAGAACCGGCAAGATGTTGCAGCCGATCAGGATGTATATCATTAATGCATGCATTCCCATCCATTCCATGGCATAGGTTGGTCGTCTAAAGCCATAGACATCAACCTGTACTTGCCAAAGAACGTAATAGATTAGGCGAGTTAAACTAAATACTTTACCAAGAGCAGAAAATAAGCAGACAGTTCCAATTTCCGCCATTGGAAATGAAAATTAATAAAAACAATCTTAATTTGATAAAAAAGAGGATTCATTTATGTATCTGACCAGGACATAAATTCCAGCAAATAGAATCCCAGCAGCACCAGCGGTGACACAAGTGTAACTCAATGAGTATAGTGCCTTGTTCATATGCAGTCCTACGCCAACAGAAGGATTTAAAAAATTTAAAACAAAGTATTATAATCCAAAAAAGAAAGAAATGAAGATCAGAGGGACATGTGACATGGAAAAAAATCAGAAGCTGCTTCATACCGAAAAAGTCCAGTGAAAAGGCCAAAGCTAAAAGAATGAATGAAGGAATCATCCACTGGAAGATTCTATACTTGTGATCCTGCAGTTTGTTCCAGAATATTAAGCTTTCATTATAAAATATTTCTGTCCATGTGAAAGAAAAACTAGAGAAATACTGATACCTCAAAGTGCACAATAACATGCCCAAATTGCAAACCAATCAAGCAGGTAACAATAGCCATAATGGAACTGCAGTGTGAACATTACATGTTGCTTTAGCTACCAGAAACCAAAAGCAAGTAGGCGAATAATATCAATAAAGAAAAATATAGCTGACCTAAGTAGCCCTTCAGGATCAAAAGGTGCCTGACACCAGGAAGGAGCATCAGGTGGAAGTGGGCCATTATCTGGTGAATTTATGCTGCATTGCTGCAGAGCAAGAAAATAAATGATGATGTTTCTCAAAGATTAAATATGGTGATGGAATGAGTTAACTAGTAGTACAAGTACAAACCTTCGTCCTTTCATAGACTGGGCGTTTATATAGATGTTGGATGCCCAGGATCTTGCGATCAATCATGCCAACAACATTGCAAGCAGGTCCGGTGTCACCCCTGACTCCACACTTCACCTGATGAAGATTATGAAATCTTAACACAAATGCTCACACCAATGCTGGATGTCTCATTAATTTTTTCAAAAAAAGTAAAATAAAAGTCAATCCGGCTACTGGTGATGTACATAATCAAGTATCAGCTAGTATTCTTTTAGGCAATAGTTGGCCTCTCGCTGCCAATAAGAAAAGCATGAATGGATGCCTTAAAACTGACAATCTTTTGGTTCTTACAGAGTTCAAAAGCAGGAAGTATTTATCAGACAGCGAAAACCAACCAACATGACACAATGCAGAATTTGGGACTTACTGAGAAGGTCTTGGGACTGGAGCCTGCCCCTGATATCTCATACTCCCAGTCTGGAACGTACAACCCATATAAGATGCCCATATAAATGGTAGTAAGAATCAAACCCACCGACCTAATTAGAAAGGAGAAGAGCAATTAGCAACGACTTTCCATAAAGTTGTTTGCATCAAAACCCAAAAACTTGTTCAAATTATTAAATAAATACATGTAAAAAGTTGATAATATGAAAACCATAAATTAATTATTTAATCTAATTTTTATCCCATACCTCTCTCTAGCTCTCTTCAATTGGTTAAACTCTCTATTGTTTCCAAATTTTTACATTATTTGACCCCATTAGAAAATTCCAACTTAGCCAAATCAACCTCAAGTCTAATGTTGTGATAGAGACGGTACATGTGCTAATGTTGTCTTAAAATAAATTATTAGCATGTATGCATATTCCATTTCTGTTTCAGTCATAAACTAACAGGAACTTCCCATTAAGAACTATAAGATGTATCAGCATTCTATGATTGACTGGCCAAACATATGCAATCACACTTACAATTGGAATCGGTATCTTCTCAGCAAGGAATATCCAGAATCTACATCATCATCACTTCTAAGCCAAATTTCACATATTGATGCCAACAGATAGGCTATTGCAATTCTCTGCAGGTAAACAGTATTTCAAGTGATTGCACATTACTGACAAGAATGATATGCTACAAAAACAAAAATCTAGTTAAGATTTCATTTTCCAATCACTAGGCCACATGCATAAGCAATGTAGATTTGTACTCACTTTTTAGCATTACAACAAGCAATAGGCATATGATAATAATTCTATACACCAGAAGGGAACATTTATCCAATAATTATCTACTATACAGGCAGCATGGATATGGCTTCTAACATCATAACTCCCAAAACCAATATATGGTCACATTGCAGAAGGTAGATATCATGTAAGCATCCCAGCGTAACTATGTAGATATAATTATATAACATGCATGTCAGACACTGCAAGGCGTGCAGCCACCAAAACATGAGTGTCATAACACATCAATATGTGTTTTTAAAAACTAATTATCCCAAAAATAATGTAAGCTTGGTAAATGGACCTGTAGTACACCCATCCATCTTATACTCGTAATATCAACTCCAAAAGTTAGACTGTGAACGCCGTGAAAATAGCCACCTGGGCAGAGAAAAGCAGAGTGTAAGAGAACTCAGAACTTCAACATTTCTTTTGAATGCAACAGACGTAACATCCATCAGAGCAGCAAACGGTACAACTTAAATACCTTGGAGAACAAGACCTAAAATGAATAGCTTCAGTGCCCGGAGTACAGCCTTCTTGGTGGCTGAAACTCTGTCGGAGACTCTCTAAACACAGTACAAATTGTAATTAGCCTTTTCTTTTATAATTCCAAGGATCATACTGTCATTATAATCCTTGCCATATCATTCTTTCTGATGATGAAAGGTATTTGCATTGCAAATGCGTTATGCTAACATGCCGATAGGGCAATCTGTTAGTTTATTTGGAAGGCTTACCTTATATGCGAGTCCCAGCGCAACTCCAACAATGAACAAAAAAAATGGCATGACAAAATCAGCGAGGGTTACACCATCCCATGGAGAATGATTTATTTCTGGAACAAATGCTCCAGCATCATCTACCAGGATCATCAGCTGCAATTGAGAAATTCATAAGGTAATCACGAGCGCTTTGTTGGAAAGAAATACATCATGTGTTTCTGTGAAACACAGATCAGTCAGAATACACCGAGATCCATCATTCCTCTTGGCATTATAGTTCGACTACTTGCAGGGTCCAATTGTCTAATTGAGCATTGTAACATTAAAATTCTTAACATTTATTACATTCTTTTCCACTTTCCCGACGCAACTCCAATTAAAGTAGAACCAAAACTCTGCACTTTTTCCGCTTATTTTTATTGGAACTCTGAAAAAAATTGTCCGCTTTAACTGAAACCAAATTGTTCCCTAATATTTATTCCAGTTTAGCAGTGGGTTCGGTGCACATTATAAATGCATAAACCTGATATTCAACAAGTATGCAAAAACAAAAGTATCTGTTTAGGCTTACAGTCAAGAATTGGATGAGCACGAGTAAGCACGCTGCATAATCCTGTAAACAACTAAAGAAAGCAAGCGCTAGTAATAATAAATAACTAAATATAGCCATATGAATGCCATAATAGTGTGCAGTGCCACAATGGTTTTGACCAAGAAGAATCTCATTGCAAGGGTTAGTTCCAAGTTTTCGCTTTTCCATCCGTTTTCCGGTTTTTAGTTCTGCTCTCCACTTTTCCACAATTAACACTTTCATAGTGGATCTTACCAAAAACAGCACTGTTGTTAGATCGTTCTCTGTCCATTTTCTCTCACCGGAAACAAAAATTCCACTTTGAAAAAACCAAGCACGAAAACTTCTTCATGACATGGCTTGTCCTGGGAGAAGAGCAGCAAGTCCATCAAATTAGGCAGCTCACCTCGATAACGCAGAGAGCCGGAACGGCGAGGAGGGTCCACGAGATAGGGATAGCTGTCCTTATAAGGCCAGGTGTCACGGTGGGTCCTTTTGGCGGTGAAAAGAAAGCAATCCTCCTAAAATAAATAAAAGACCACAACTTCCGCCCCACCCATTTGAATTAAAAGAACTGGCAACTATGGGTGACAATGGGTCAGATTGGGTTTGGATGCAACTCAGAAACTAATCAAGGTGAACGCACATCGAAAAAATTTAACAACCTGAAGCCGATTTACATCAAAAATTTAGATATAAACGTGACCTCCCTATAACTTATTTATTAAACAGATAAAATCAGATTAAATATATTAAACAACTTAAATAAATTGTTAATAGATAAAATGGATTCATAAGCAGATTGGATTAAATAAGACAAAAATAAATTAAATAAATTAAATAGATCATCTAATTAATCTTCTTAAATGGATATCTAATTAATCTACTTAAAAATCGATCGTTTAAGAATCGAATTGATGGATCATAAATTGCCACACTTAACAGCAACTAGCCCCACAGCGTGCACGGGACCTACGGAAAAAAGGTAGAAGAAAGAGAAAGAAAGGGACCGCCTTGCCGTGGCAGCGGAAGTAGCGGTGCTGGTACTCCAACTCAACAAGCGAAGGACATCTAACCTACAAGTGGACTCTGACAAATTGAATCAAATACTATATATATTGGCGTATAGCTTCAGACTTGCGCCAAATCTTTTGCCCACCTAAAGAAACCGCCATTGGATTGGATAGGGACCGAACTCCAAGATCAGATATAGGATTAGAACCGTGGAGAACTCGAGGAATCCAGCTATTGCCCATTAAAAGAGCGAGAACCGAGAAGCGTACAAGAGAAGGAAATATCATGCTCTTTGCCAATTAAAAGAGGGAGAACAGGGAAGAAGTGTGGAAGGCCTGGCTCTGGGCCAACAAGTGTGTACGCAGGGACATATTTAGGAAACATGCACGGATGGGTTACTGTGTTAATTTTTTTCTTAATGAATGAAGGGCCGTGTTACTACCGAAAAAAAAAAAAAATGAAGGACCGTGTCAGCAAGCAAAGCAGGCGGGACAGCGGAAGGGGGCGCGCTGGTCCCTTTTCAAACCATCTCTGATTAATAGTAGTGGTAATAGCAATCTGAGGCGAGCAGTCAACGCATCCAAGTGATAAAAGAGATCTTAGATCTTCGTACAGAAAGATCACAGATCTCCCGGCCCCACTACAAGCGTGGAGTACTCGCTAGCTGCGGGCTCATGACCTGACAACGGGAGGGGGAGGGGGAGGGGGAGGGGGAGGGGGAGGGCGTGGGGCTGCGCGGTGGGGTGTGGCGGTAGGGGCAGCAGGGGAAGAGGGGGGGGACGTGCAAAGAAGAGCACGCAAGACACAGATAGGGTGCTCAAGGTGACGGATCGATTGATTGGTCGCAACCACTGATTTTCAGGTAAACGCGTCCCCGTAAGCGAGTTGCAAACACGGGCATCCAGCTTGAAGTTTTAAAGTAGAACCTAATAAAGGATGGTAACATTTTATAATAGGGCTGAAATCTAGCATATGATATATTTATATTTATATTTATTTTTTTAATAAATATAAATATTATTAAAATATAAAAATTTATATCAGATACAAATATAATTTAGATATTAAAAATATAAAATTAATTATAAATATAAATTAAATAATTAAATTTTTTGACTATATAATTAAAAATATTTACTAAATAAATGATAAATCAAATTCATAATATATTTATATAATTATATTTTTTAAAAATAAATATTATATAAAATTATAGATAATTTCAGATATTCGGATATGGATAGCTATCATTTATATTCATATTCATATTTTTTTTAATAGATACGAATACAAATAAAAATACTAATTGAATCATCAAATTTTTATCTATATTTAAATTAATTTAAATATAATAATAAATTAAATATTATTTATAGGGATGAGAAAAAAAATCGAATCTGAACCAATCAAATCAGTGAAATTGAACCAAATCATAGATTTAGTTTAAAATTTGATTTGATTTAGTTGATTTTTGACATATAAAAAATAAGTTTAAATTAGTTTAGATTTGCCAGTAAATAAAATCGTTCTCAAATTGAACTGGACCGACGTTATTTTGCTTAGAATATTTTTATGTTGGAGTATTAATATATTAAAAAATAATTTTAATTTTATGATGTTGTTTATCAATTTAATTTTGTGTTGATTAGTCTTAAATCATAAATGACTGACTTACTAAATTATTTATTTTTTTATAATATGTTAGATATTTTTATTTTAATTCTTAATGATGATATTTATTTAAAAATTTTATTTTATTGAGTGATAATATTTTATATCAATTTATTGATGATAATTTTATTGATGATAATTTTATACGAAAAGAAAATAAATTTTCATGAATCAAAATAAAAAATTATAATAATATAAATTTATAAATCAAATTAGATCATTTAAATCATATTGATTTGATTTAATTTTAATTTTTTATAATCTAATTTAATTTTTAAAAATATTAAATTATTTAAAATTAATTTGATTTAAATTTGAGCATGAAAACGGTCATTATGCCCAACTTTAATTATTCATATCACTTCGATCCCTATTTTATAGGATCCGAACATTCCCGAGAGAGCGGTCAGCGCCATGGTGCCCCTTCTATGCCCAGGCAGTTGCAGTCGCAGCAGTTCAATCATATCATGTCGGCATTATTAGTGTATGAGTACCATCAAAAGAAAACCTCCCTTTTATTTGTTTATGTTGATTGTGTAAAGAAACAAGGAATAAAAGGATAAAAATAAAAGAAAAGAGAAAGAAAAACTATTGAAATAGGAATATCTGAGATGACCACACATGGTGGATGCCATCATTCCCCATCCCATCCACTCTATGGTGAGCGGACAAGTGGGACGTACGTAACCAGGGATACTGCGCCGATTGCAAGTAGAGTCGGTGCGCAACAGCTACCGTCGAACGAGTGGATCCGCCAATTCTTCGGATGGCAGGTAGGAGATGGCACCAGGGACCATCCAATGTGGCAAGCCATATTGGGACGGAAAAAACCCCACTCATCGTCCATATTTAAATGGACGACGGCTTTTTAAGCATCATCAATCACGAGGTAAGCGTATCGTGTCGGCAGATAAGATATTCACCTAAATAAATTTTTGTGAGAGATGCCATATAGGACAAAGGACCCGAGGCATTTCTTTGACAGGGAAAAAAAAAAAAAAACGTAGGGTGGGAGAATTAAGAGTGGCCTTTATGAGATTATATTCAAGATACAAGGATGTTTTTATGATGTCTCAAGTTTTGGCTTCTGAGGATGTGCCCATCTATCCAGAAATTTTGATGAGGGGGAGGGCGGGACACTGAAAAATAAGACGCGGTTGGCTGAGCGGGGCGGGGGCAAGAACAATTCGCGCCCTTGCAAATTGGTCGACAGGTGGAATTTGATGCTAAAGGAGCTTAGTAAGGTATATTATCGCTGCTAATGACATGAGGTAGGCTTCATTACGTGGGTCTAGAGAGACACAAAAAAAAAAAAAAAAAAAGAAAAAAAATGGTGGGACTGGTTTAAAAATACCATCCGAACCGTGTTCTGTTTTTGGCGGCAGTGTTTTCCTTCAAAAGAATATTAGGAATTCGTGGACCCGCTAAGAATGCGATAATATCTTCAATTGTTCCTCCACAAACGGGTATAAATGATTGACTTGAGCAGAAAAAAGAAAATAAAAGTGAAAAGCGGAGAGAGAATCGTGTCCAGGAAGATAAGTTACCGGCCATCTTTTTAACGGGAAAAACGGATTATAATTTCGGAAACCAAAATCGGCCGAAAACAAAGGAGCCAAATTAAGTAAACAGCTATCCGAATTCTTATGACGTAATTGATTTTTTTATTTATGTATCTAATGAATCAAAATCTTTTCCCTAAAAAACGGAAATAGCATGAAAGGAAACTCTAGAGAAAATATTTTAAGAAGCAAAAGCAACAATAATCGCAATAAAAATGGAAAATATTGGTAAAGGAAAGCAAACAGGAACCAATGCAGACAGAAATGGATCGGACTGGAGAGTTCGTGGAAATGTTACCGCGACCGCGATTCCCCGGAAGACGTCCAGCGAGACGAGGCGCTGCTGCTTCCTGGCGGAGGAGGGGGCAGAGGCGGGGAGGACGGCCACGGTGGCGACCGTCGAGGATCTGGAGACCTTTTTGCCGGACTCGATGTCGCTCTTGTGGGGGAACCCATCGTCGCCGTCGACGACGAGGAGGTTCTTGTTGGGATCGGCGATCCCGCTATTGTCGTCCCCTTTGATGAGCTCGTACATCCCCATTAGATCCGGTAATAAGCAAGGGCAAACGTCCGATGGAGGTCCGAGGGGCGGGCCTGGTCGGGGGAGGGGTATCGAGATCCGAGGAGGAGCGCGCCCGGGTGACAATAGAGACTAAATTTTAGAGACGGGCGCGGATCCCCACCGCATTGCAACGGAGAGAGAGAAGAAATGGAGTGGGGACGGAGGGGAGGGTGGGGGTTTAAATGGTGGTGGTGGTGTTGGAGAAACACGCCCTGGGGTGGGGGGCGCTCAATCAATCCAAGAGGAGGGGCGGGGGGTGGGCGACCCCTCTCCCTTCCCTCCGCTCGGTAACCGCTTGTTTCTTTTGTTCTTGTTGTTGATGCCGTTGCAGTGCCTTGGCTATTCACCTCTCAAACCCGCCCCTCTATTTATAAAGAAAGAAGCGCAATTACCCAAAATAAATAAATAAATAAATAAAAGAAAGGAACGCACTTGTCATGCCACTGTTCCGTTCTACTTGCTGTACGTTGTCTATTTTATTTTATTTTATTCGTTTATTTATGGAAGCAGTATGTGGCCGTGATGAATGGTGGGACCCTCCAGCTAATTAGTGGGAGTTATACGATTATTATATAGAACCATAGTCCTGCAGTAATTGCCTTCTCCGGTCTTGAGTCCGGAGGGACTCGACCCAGAGTTGGGTTTGAAATTGACCTCGCTCGACTCTCATATCCAACTCTACGGAGGCTGGTACTGAAACTCAACAACTAAGCCGGCTCCTTTGAGAAATCAATGTACCCGGAGAAAGATAATTCCGTATGAACGTCGGATATTACTTAACAGCGTTTATATACAATTCTTTTTTTTTCTTTGATAACCAGGACTGAAAGGGAAGTGATGGTGGATCCACAGCTTCATATGGTTCTTGAAGGGAGGCTATATCTCAGTAGATAGATATTAGGCATGTTTACAGAGAGACCGAATATGCCATGGATTGGATGGTCATATTGGACAGTTCCTATGAACCGATACAGTGGATCTGTTTATACCATTCCATGATATTTTTTTTTTAAATTTTTTTGACTGTATTCGTATTAGACTTATATAAATGCTCTATCTCACCAAAAAAAATTATTACTAGCAAGATAATTAGAATTTGAAATTCTAATTACTATCCAAAAAGAGCAACTACTATGGAAAAATTTGTTTTCAAACATGGAAGTTGGCTATTATGGAGTTGTCGAATCAATATAGTGGATCCTAAAATTTTATGGGATAGTAATAATGGGCATGCTGAACTGGGTTGGGTGGGGCTTGCAGCTGGAGGATCGAAACACATGGTTAAAATAAAAATGCCACGAGAATGAGATCAACTTTTTAACCATAAGATCAACCAATGGCCCAAAAAATCTTAGGCATAGGTTTGGGTCTCGTAATAGAACTCTATTTAAGTGTATGGATGCTTTGTGAGAAAAAATTATAGCTTCATCTTGCTACTTTAAACAATTAGCACTCATACTCCTTTGAGTTTAAAAAAAAATTAATTGGATATTTTAAGCTAGCATAGTGATCCAATGCGAATGATCTTAAGGAATGGTGTTACATATAAAGGACTAAAATACCACACATTGATTGGACTTGCAAAGAGAGTGAGACTCTACTATAATATACCAAGGAAGGCAAAGGAAAAAGGACTATAAATTGGTGATGGTGTGGCTCCACCTAATTGGTGGTGCTGGCTTTGACTTATATGCGTGAGGAATCGAGCATGAATCTGACACATTCCTTGCATTGTCGGGGTCTCTGTTGTAGTAGATACATACCAAGCCTTCATAGTGCATGAGATCTGTTGGGATATACCGACCGGACCCCCTCACGTCGACTCATCGTCGGGTCTACATGACCGACGCCTGACTCTACCGACCGACACCAGCCATCGCCGACCAATCGAATATACGTCGGTCGGACAGACCTTCTTCGCTCTCGATCAGCCGAACTATGGAGCCCGATGTCCGACTCCCACAATGCGCCCGACGGACTGTTGGAGGGTTCCCGGGCTCCCGCCCGACGCCCCTCAACCAGCCGCCGACCTATAGTCGGTCGGCTCCTCCAAATACCGTACGACTGCTGGAGGCTGCCAGTCCTGACACCGGCATGCGGCACAGCCGCCTTGGGGCATTATCCCACCTAAGGCATGGGTCAACCCTAGTGATTTGACAGTCCCACGGCGATTTGACAACCTCACGGTGGCTCTGACAATCCTCGACGATTTGACAATTCTTCCATTGTCTGCGCCATTAATGACGGCGCCATACCGCGCTCCATTATATATATCGGGGAAGGCAACAGTGCTGGGAGGTCTTTTCGAACCCCCTGAATCCCTCCTCCTCTCTCTCTCTCACCCTCTCTCGTTGAGTTCCTTAATTCTAGTCTACTGTTGCCTAGTCTCCTCTCTGACTTGACCGTCGGAGGGTCCCCGTCGGAGTCACCTCCGGTCAGTGCGGACTTCTTTTGCAGGCGCTCGTTCCCGGCGACCAGGCGACGAGGAGATTGGCCGCAACAGATTTGGCACGCCAGGTAGGGGGGCGGTATCGACAGCACCAGAGATTCTAACCCCCACGGAACTCGAAACATCTCCTGAGATGACAAGAACAAGAGCTCAACGGTCGAGGATCACCGGATCGGCGAGGCGCTCTTCCCGTCGGGAAGAGGCCTCTCCTCCACCCTCCATGGCGGAACCTAGCTCTCCGCATCTCGCGATGACCACGGAGGCACAGATCGCGGTGATCGTGCGGCAGATGATCGTGCTGACAGACGCGGTCAAGAGCCTTCAACAGCAACCGATCCGGTTGCCGCCCTCGCCGGCGGAGCAACCGGCGGCACGTCCGGTGCCCTCCAGGAGCAGCCGCCGAAACCCGCATCGGTCTCCGTCACCTCCACGGGAGCACCTGCCACAGCACTCCTACCAAGAGGAGGGGCGGCCGCAGCGCGACACCCATCAGTCTCGATGGCCATCTCCCTCCCAGCTGGAGCGAGCGAGGAAGGAGAAGCGACTGTGAACACCGTCCGCCTCTCCCTCGGACTCCACCCCCGGGGTCTCTCAGCACCGATGGATCGACAACTACGAATGCAAGTTCGAAGAAATCGACCGTCGGCTTGCCCAGCTGCAGGTGGACGGACAGAAGTCCTCGAACGACATTGACTTCCAGACCACCCAACCTCTCTCCCAACTCATCCTCGACGAACCGATCCCCAATCGGTTCAAGATGCCACACGTGGAGCCTTACGACAGCTCCACCGACCCGATCGATCATTTGGAGAGCTACAAAGCTCTCATGACGATTCAAGGGGCAACCGACACTCTTCTTTGCATCGGCTTCCCCGCCACGCTCCGCAAAGCCGTCAGGGCCTGATACTCCGATCTTCGATCAGGGAGTATCCACTCCTTTGGACAGCTCGAGCACTCTTTCGTGGCCCACTTCAGCACCAGCCGGAAGCCACCACGAACCTCGGACAGCCTTTTTTCCCTCAAACAAGGAGAAAACGAGATGCTCCGATACTTCGTGATGCGATTCAACGCGGCCACGCTTGAGGTCTGGGACCTCAATGAAGACATGGCCATTTCGGCTATGAAGCGGGGGCTGAGGGCATCCCGATTTACTTACTCCTTGGACAAGACCCTCCCCCGGACGTACGCCGAACTGCTGGAGCATGCGTACAAGTACATGCGTGCAGACGAAGGAGCTTTTAATCGGTGCCTGACCGAGTCCAAGGGCCCGAAGGAGAAGCGGAGGAAGGGTCGGGACCCTGCCAAGCCTAGCGGGCCCCCGACCGATGGTCGGGTCTCACCCCCGCGACGGAACCAGAGGTCCCCCCGACGGTGGAGTCCAAGGCCGACACGGCCCAGGTATGACTCCTACACTCCTCTCTCTGCTCCTCGTGCGCAGATTTTGATGGAGATCGAAGGGGAGGAATATCTGCGACGGCCTCCGCCTTTGAAGGCAAAGGGCCTCGACCGACGGAAGTACTGCCATTTCCATCGGGGCCACGGTCACAATACCGAGCAATGCATCCAACTTAAGGATGAGATCGAAGCCCTCATACGCTGGAGATATCTCGATAAATTTCGGAGAAATCCGCCGACTCACCCCGTTGCCGATCGACGACCCCAACCGACTGAAGAAGCGACGACTAATCAGCCTACAGCCGGGGTCATCAATATGATTTCCAAATGACTGGGCTCGGGGACGTCTGCTAGAGGGGAACCAACGAAGAAGCTGTGCCCAGACGATATAATTACTTTTACAGATGAAGATGTTTGGGGTATCCAAACCCCTCATAATGATGCTGTTGTTATCTTGGCAACAATAGTCAATTATGATGTAAAAAGAATCTTTGTAAATAATGGAAGTTCAACGAACATTTTATTTTACTCGACCTTCTCCCGGATGTGACTGTCAGTCGACCGACTCAAGAAAGTCTCTACGCCCCTGATAGGCTTTGCTGGAGATGCTGTCACGGTGGAAGGCAAAGTTACTTTGCCCGTGATGGCTGGAATCGAACCACGATAAAGTACAGTCCATTTGACTTTCACGGTCGTCCAAGTGCCGTTGGCCTACAATGCCATACTCGGAAAGCCTGGACTAAACGCCCTCAGGGTGATAGTTTCGACGTATCATCTCCTGGTTCGATTTCCGACCAAAAATGAAGTCGGAGAGATGCACGGGGATCAACAGCTCACTCGCCGATGCTTCCAGATCTCCGCTCAAAGCGAGGAGTTGAAGGGCTCCCTAACGATCGACAAGTTGGACCAACGGGAGGAGGATGAACGGGGTGAACCGGCCGAACAGCTCGTTCCCATCCCGATAGCGGAGAATCCCGACCGAAAGGTATGGGTTAGGTCTCAATTACCTGACCCCGAGTGATGACAGTTGGCGGAACTACTAAAGGCCAATGCCGACATATTCGCCTGGTCGGCGGCGAATATGTCGGGTATCCCCCCAGAGACAATGACACACCGACTCAACATCGACCCAGCGATGAGGCTGGTGAGGCAGAAGAAAAGGTCTTTTGCTCCTGAAAGACAGAAGGCCATCGACGAAGAGGTGAACAAGCTACTCGAGGCAGGCTTCATCAGAGAAACTACATACCCCGATTGGCTTGCCAACGTTGTCATGGTCAAGAAGGCCAACGGGAGTTGGAGGATTTGCATCGACTACACCGACCTAAACCGCACCTGCCCGAAGGATAGTTTCCCACTCCCAAAGATTGACCAGCTGGTAGACACGACGTCCGGCCACCGACTGCTCAGCTTCATGGATGCTTTCGTCGGATACAACCAGATCTGGATGGTGCCTGAAGACGAGGAGCACACCGCCTTCGTGACCGCAAAGGGCCTCTACTGCTACAGGGTAATGCCCTTCGGACTGAAGAACACCGGAGCTACCTACCAGCGACTCGTCAATAAGATCTTCAAAGGCCAGATCGGGCGCAACATGGAAGTGTATGTGGATGATATACTGGTAAAGAGTGCGCAGACTACAGATCACGTTCGAGATCTCGAAGAAACTTTTTGCACTCTACGACGACACCGGATGAAGCTGAATCCGACTAAGTGCACCTTTGGAGTGACCTCGGGGAAGTTCCTCGGATTTCTCATTTCGCAACGAGGAATCGAGGCCAATCCTGAGAAAATCAAAGCAATCATCGACATGCGCCACCCGATCACCAAGAAGGAGGTCCAGCAGCTGAACGAAAAAATCATCACCTTTAGCCGGTTCATCTCTCGGTCGGCTGAAAGATGCCTCCCGTTCTTCAAAATCCTGAGGCAGGTGAAAGGCTTCTCTTGGTCGGATGAGTGCCAACGGGCCTTCGAGGACCTGAAAAGGTACCTGGCTTCCCCGCCATTGTTTGTGAAGCCGGAAGCCGGGGAGATGCTGTACCTCTACTTGGCCACTTCCCCCGAGGTGGTTAGTTCGGTGCTCATCCGAGAGAACGAGAGCCGAATTCACCAACCTGTATACTACACCAGCAAAGTGCTTCATGGCGCTGAAGCTCGATACTCGAAAATAGAAAAGATGATATTCGCCCTGACCGTGTCCGCACAACGACTCCGTTCATACTTCCAAGCGCATGCCATTGTGGTCCTCACCAACCAGCCCCTGAGGACGATATTGCACCGACCCAACACGTCGGGATGACTGACGAAATGGACGATGAAGCTCAGCGAATTCGACATACAGTACCAACCGCGACCCGCCTTGAAGGCCCAAGTTTTGGCCGACTTTATCGCAAAATGCCCGACAACCGACCAAGGGTCGGAAGGCAAAAAACCCGGAGGAGCTGCGGTCTCCGAGCCTGATCCGGGGTCCACCTGGGTACTGCACATCGATGGAGCTTCAAACGCTCGGGGGAGCGGGGCCGGACTCCTACTCACCAACTCGGAAGGGATGGTCATTGAGTACGCCCTCCGATTCGACTTTAGGGCCTCCAACAATCAAGCCGAGTATGAAGCACTCCTCGCCGACTTGAGGATGGCGAAGGAGTTGGGGATCGACAGCCTCCGAGTCTTCTCTGATTCTCAGCTGATCGTGGGACAGGTCAAGGGTGAATTCGAGGCGCGAGACCCGACTATGGCGAGATATCTCCAGAAGGTGAAAGATCTTGTGGCGCACCTCGGATATTTCGAGATCTCCCACATCCCTAGGTCGGAGAACGCTCGGACCGACGCACTCTCCAGGCTGGCGACTTCAGCTTACGACGCTTTGGGCTGGACGTTCGTAGAGAATCTCGAGCAGCCGAGCATCGACAAAGCCGAGGAGGTGCTACAGTTGACGGCCGAACCAAGCTGGATGGATCTGATTATTCGGTACCTGACCGATGGGAGTAGACCTGAGGATCCCGTGGAGGCCAGACGACTCCGATGGTCAGCCTCCCAACACGTGATAATGGATGGCCGACTTTACAAAAGTCGTTCTCCCTTCCCTTGCTCAGATGCTTGGGACCGACCGATGCGGACTACGCGCTCAGAGAAGTACATGAAGGAATCTGCGAAAATCACTTGGGGGGCAAATCTTTAGCCTACAAAGTCCTACGGCAGGGTTACTACTGGCCCACTATGAGGAAGGATGCAGCTGAGTTGGTTCGAAAGTGTGAGCCGTGCCAAAGGTATGCCAACATACAACACCGACCCGCCAGCTGGCCAGCTCGCTCCAATCGTCGCCCCGTGGCCCTTCACCAAGTGGGGAATCAACATACTCGGATTCTTTCTTCCGGCATCCGGCCAAAGAAAGTTTATAGTCGTTGCCATCGACTACTTCACCAAGTGGGTGGAAGCCGAGCCTCTGGCACAGATTACTGAGCGGATGATGGAGGACTTCGTTCAGAAGTCCATCATCTTCAGGTTTGGATTGCCGCACACTATCATCACCGACAATGGGCGATAATTCGACAACCAGGACTTCAAAGACTTCTGTGCGAGATTTCATATCACGCACCGACTGACCTCGGTTGGGCACCCACAGTCCAACGGTGAAGTCGAGGTGACCAACCGGACCATACTGCATGGACTCAAAACCCGACTGAATGAAGCCAAAGGCCTCTGGGTCGAGGAGTTGAACTCCATCCTGTGGGCATACCGGACGATACCCTGGATCCCGACCGGAGAATCACCTTTCAGTTTGGCCTATGGAACGGAAGCCATGATCCCGCTGGAGATCGGGTTACCATCGACCAGAGTCGAGCAGTATCGCGAGCCAGACAACTCTGAGTGTCGGAGAGCCGACTCGGACCTCTTGCCCGAACTCCGACGCGAAGCACAACTCCGTATGGCTTCCTATCAACAAAAGGTGGCCCGATATTACAACGCCAAGGTCAAACCAAAGCTTTTCAGGCCTGCGGACCTAGTCCTAAGAAAGGCAGAAGTCTCGAAGCCTCTTGACCAAGGGAAGTTAGCTCCGAACTGGGAAGGACCCTACAAAGTAGTAGACACCTACGGGCCGAGGGCTTACCGACTGGAGACTCTGGAAGGGAACCCCATTCTCCGGACATGGAATGTCGACAACCTGAAGTTGTACTACCAGTGACTTTGTATCCACTCACTCGAAATACAAATTCAGTTTCAAAACTTCGGAGTCTGGAATCTCGACTCTTCGATAGTTGGTCGGTGCTCGCCAAGAAGTACGAGCCCCGACGTCCCGACTCGGACTTAACGTTCCACTGGGGACCGACGGCCCGATCGCCGATGATGCATCGGACGCTTTTACAAGGGCCGATATATCCATGACGATGGGAGTTACGCTCCTTCTACGGCCGAACTCTCGGGCAAAGTAATCGGCTGACTCGCCGACTTAGCCCCGGCCAAGAAAGGCAAAACACCATGCGACCCCTGTCGCGTTCACGACTCACCGATCGGGTTACGGTCGGTCGAAAGATATTCAGCTTACCACCGTTTATCACACAGCATGATGTAAGTACCCGACCTAGGTCTGGGTAATGGGAATCCGACTTGTCATCGCTTCTCCAACTAAATGAGTCGGACGCCATTCGACTAAGCACCTCGAGCGACATTTGGCTATCGGACCATATGAAATGATCCGGCCATCGAATCATGCCCGGGGGTCGGACGACTTTCGACTCGACGAACATGCCCGACTCACGATCGGGCGACAGACGTCCAACTTAAGCCATCGATTGTCGGATTATACGACAATCGGGAGGCTAATCCAAAGTCAGAATTTGCTCTCGCAGCGGCGCGCGTTACCGACTACCTTGAATCATTATCTGAGATTCTACCGAATGTCCCAACCGGTGCATTGGGTCTACGACCTACGCGTTCTAAAAGTGCTCCAACAAATTACACAAGACACATCCTACGACATACAACAAAGGGGAAGAATTCAAGTTCAAAAGACCAACTTCAATTTCATTAAAGGTTCAGGCCAAGTTTACAAAATCAGGCCGAAGCCCGAATACAAGTATGATATACAGAAGTAAGGAAAAATAAAAGACCAACTAGTCCTCAGAATCGGCCTCTTCTATCGGGCGGAGATTGGGAACGGTCAGCGAATCCTCTCAGCCTTCGGGGGTCGAAGCTGCTTGACCTTCGGTGGCCTGCTACGCGTCTGCTTCGGCTTTCGCTCTGGTGGTGCGGCCTCCCGGCGATGGGTCGGCCGTCTCCTCCGCAACTGGGGCCTCCGGCTCTGGCGGAATAATGCTGCCGAGGTCGAGCTCCAGGTACAAGCTCTGAACGGCTTTCCGAGTATCCTCGTACCCCACTCAGTACGAGAGGAAGCCGCTCTCCAGAAGTTTCTCCCGGTACTCTTCCGAGTCACGGAAGTCTTCTATAGCCCGACCCATGGCTTCCTTCGCCGACTCCGCTTCCACCCTCGTAATGTCTGCGTTGGCCTGAGTGGTGGACAGACTTTCTTCGACCTTAGCGAGGTTCCCGAGGCTTACTCAGAGCTGCTCGCGTTCGGCCCTGAGCTCCTTATCGAAGCTGTCCCTCTCGTGACGCAGCCGATGGACGGTTCGGGACTTCTTCTTGGCATCGTCACGGGCCGACTGCAGCTCGATCTCCGAAGTCGTCAAGGCGCCTGTGAGTCGGGAGACCTCCTCAGTAAGATGAGAGATCTCCCCCTCAAGTCGGGCCTCCTGGTTGACCGACTGCTACAGTTGGTCGACCAGTATAACCTTATCGGCTTCGACAGCCGCAGCCTTGTCCTTCCAGGCCGCGCGCAGATCGCCGAATCTTCGATACCCAGCCTCCAGCTCGGATATATTATAAATCAGCTGTACAAAATGAAGCCGACCGTCAGGAGACCGACCTTACAACAAACGGTTGTAAAAACGAAAAGAAGGAAGACTTATCCGGATCATAGTCGGGTAGAACGAAGACAGCATGTCAGACACACGCTGATTCTTCATGGCCTCAATGTCGGCCAGAAGGATGAGCGCTTGGCATAGCCTCCTGGCCAAGTCGTGGTTGGCCAGGGCCGACGCTCCGTCGGGCAGTGGAGAGTCGGTCGATGCCCCACCATCGGTCAACCTTCCTTCATCGCCAGATGCCATCGGAGCCTTCCCTCGCGCAGACATCCAGGCCCTGATGTCGGAGAAGGATGGCATGCTTGAGCCTGACCGAGTATCTCCCGAAGGTGCGGCAGCAGCAGACGCGGGTGGCTCGAGCTCGTGCGTCTCCTCCCGAACCTCCTCTGCCGGCTGAGCAATCGGCACATCCTCGACCGATTCCTCAGCCGTCCTTCCTTCGGGCGAGGCTGCCCCCTCGGTCGATGGTCCCTCGGATGGGACTTCGACGGGCACTGTTGGCACCGACAGTGCGATGATAGGCTCCGCCTCTGCCCCAGCCGGCTCGCTCGGTGGAGCCACTTGAGGCCTCTTGGGAGGCCGCGATGGTCCGGCCCCTTGCGCCGGCCTCTTCCGCACAGTGTACTGCCGGACGTCGACCGCTGTCAGTCTCCCCCTTAACGGCATATCTGCAGAGGACGACAGATGATCAGCACCCGAAAAGAAAGGAAAGGAGAAAGGAGGGGGAAAACAGAAAGCGAACCTAAGCGAGGGATCGGGCTGAGACCGACATCGTACAGGGCCTGCTCGGTGATGAGTTTTTTCTGCTTCGGCACTGAGATATCTTTCAGGCGGTGGAAGTCCTCCCGGTCCCCGGCTTCCACCCGACTGTTCTCGTTCGGTTGGGTTCGGGGGTCCCCCCAACGAGCAGGAAATCCCCAAGGAATAGAAGAAGAAACAAAAAAGAATTGATTCTTTCATCCATGAATGGACGACGGAAGATCGGTGATGAAAGAAAGTCCCTTTCGAGGATTAAAGTACCACCACCCTCGGGCTTTAGGGTGGGGTCGGAGGACAAAAAATGCTCGGAAGAGCGAAATCCGAGGGATAGTCGGCAAAAGCCGACACAGCAGGGTAAAACTGACTTTTAGCCCAACCGAGTTCGGTGCAAGTTGTGCCGGACATAGTCCGTAATAATCCAGAACGTTCCGGACGAACTCCGGGATCGGAAAGCGAAGACCGGCCCGGAGGTTCTCGACGTAGAAGGCCACCTGGCCCTCGGGTGGACTGTTGACCCGACCGTTGGCACCAGGAGCAAACAGTCAAAATTGCTCCGGGATGCAATATTGCTCTCGGAGCCAATCGACGTTCGGCCCCGAAAGTGAAGAGACCTCCACCTTCGGGGTCGACCGAGGATCGTCAGTCGGGTCCCCCGACCGACCTCCTCTTGGGGATGTTCTAGCCATGAATCAGAACAGAAGACAGAAAATAAGGAAAAGGAGGAAGAGAACCGTGAGAAAGCAAGAAAGAAGACGAGCGACGATGAAGGCTCCCAGAAGAAAAGGAAGACTCCTAAGAAGAAGAAAAGCGGAGACGATTACCTGGAACAGGGGACTACGTGGGCAGAGTTTTGACAGCAAAATGGGGAGAGTAGAAATCTGGATGCAGGCGACCTTGTATATATAGTGCCCCCCGACGGTCGAGATGGAGGCACAACCAATGAGGAACTCCCGGATCGTGCCATGTGGTGACATCTGGGCCATCCTTCGGCCTGACGGTTCGACGCACCCATCCTCAGATCGAGCCACGTCACCTCCATCCGCTCGAACAGACCTGGCCCGATGGCCACCTGCCACGTGACGAAAAGGCCGTGACGTTTCACATCCCTGAAGGGGCGACGAGAACGACGGTTTCTATTCCCAACGAGATGGGACGTCTGACACCGATGGGACAGGGCATCTGACACCGACAGGATATCTGACACCGACAGGACATCTGACACCGATGGGACATTGACAGGACGTCTGACGCCGGCGAATCGTCTGGCATTCATGAGGTGCCTGACACCAGATCAGCCCATGGTACGGTCATCAGAATCAAGACTTAATGTGATGGGAATCCACTCCTTTCACCCAACGCTGCCGCCCATACAAAGACAGTGACCGACGCACCATCCGACTCAAGAGTGGAGGGGGGCAATTGTTGGGACATACCGACCGGACCCCCTCACGCCGACTCACCATTGGGCCTACATGACCGGTGCCCGACTCTGCCGACCGACGCCAGCCATCGCCGACCGACCGAATATACGTCAGTCGGGCAGACCTTCTTCGCTCTCGATCGACCGAACTATGGAGCCTGATGCCCGACTCCCACAACGCGCCCGACGGACTGTCGGAGGGTTCCCGGGCTCTCGCCTGATACCCCTCAACCAGCCACCGACCTATAGTCGGTCGGCTCCTCCAAACGCCGTACGACTGCTGGAGGCTGCCAGTCCTGACACCGACATGCGGCACAGTCGCCTTGGGGCATTATCCCACCTAAGGCATGGGTCAACCCTAGTGATTTGACAGCCCCACGGTGATTTAACAACCTCACGGTGGCTCTGACAGTCCTCGATGATTTGACAATTCTTCCATTGTCTGCGTCATTAATGACGGTGCCATACCGCGCTCCACTATATATATCGGGGAAGGCAACAGTGCTGGGAGGTCTTTTCGAACCCCCTGAATCCCTCCTCCTCTCTCTCTCTCACCCTCTCTCGTTGAGTTCCTTAATTCTAGTCTACTGTTGCCTAGTCTCCTCTCTGACTTGACCGTCGGAGGGTCCCCGTCGGAGTCACCTCCGGTCAGTGCGGACTTCTTTTGCGGGTGCTCATTCCCGACGACCAGGCAACGAGGGGATTGGCCGCAACAAGATCCATCCCAGCCATCTTATTTTTCATCCAAATCTTAAGCATCCCTATCAATATGTAGAAGAAGAGCAAGCTCGTCATGTGGCTCACCCACCCCACGATCACTAGAATCTGGATCATGTGTGCCCCTAGGAGCTTCTTCCCTTCTGTGAAAATCCTATGCGGCCTCCTTAGGTCCCTTGGGTACCTTATTCATGTACTTGTCACATGCAATAGAGTGGTGAAAATGATCCCCAATGGCCCATACTTGCCATAGAGCTAGAACACCTCCGCGAGGTTAAACGGATCAGAAACAGGTTAAATGAGTTATATAGGTTAAACGGGTTAAACAGGTTAAACGGATCAAAAACAAGTTAAACATATTTTAAATAGATTAAACAGATCTTAAATGGGTTAAATAGGTTAAACAGATCAGATTAAATGGGCTAGAAATAAGTTAAACAGGTTAAATGGATTATCTGACTCAACCCGACCTGATATTAAACGGATTAAACGGGTCAGATATCTAAAATCTAAATCCGACCCAATTATTAAATAAGTTAAATGGATTGATCCGTTTATGATCTAAATCTATTTAGCCTAAATCCAAACATGTTTATGACGGATCGAATACGGGTCGGGTTGGTAGGTCAGGTCATATTTTGTCAGCCCTGGCCAGGATGAATAACTATAGGACAAGCTAAAGGAAGACTTAATGAATCAAGATCAATTAAGTATGGCAACCGATTTGGACAATGATATATGATCCAGCCATTATGATGAATGTGAGTAGTAGAGGACAATTATGTCACATCCCGAACCCAACACCCTAGATTGTGAAGGAAAGAGAAACTATTTCTCTTCGGATGACTCAGGTTGCATCTACAAATTTTTTTATTAATCTACATGAATAAGGATCAAATTTTTATCTGATTAGCAGCGGAATCAGAGATCAAATCTTAAATAATTTGAATTAAACCTTCGTAGAGGCTTGGATGTGCAGACCCTCTACTTCGCATGCACGCCAGACGCCACAGAAAAATAGGATAAACTCTGATCGAATCACTTTCGCAATCCAATAAAATGAGGGAGGAGAGGTACTGGTGTGACACCTCACACTAGCAAGGGGGATGCCCACAAGTGGCCCCACGTCAAGGAGAAAGGGGCGGCACCAAGGGGAGATGCCAAGGATGAGAAGAAGGGATCTCTCTCTCTTCTCACGCCTCTCTCTCTCTTTCTCTTCTCTCAATCAGATTTGTTTGCTATGCATCCATAGGTAGAAACTCTCTCTATTTATAGATGAATCTTATGACCCAATAAGTATAGGACTCCTAACTCAAACATATTTTAAATCAGTCCAATATGCACGAAAGAAGGATTCTTATATGAGATAGAATTGCCATTACTTATAACAACTACTTTGCACCCAATCCCTCACCTACGTGGGACGCCCCAAACCAGCACCATTTCATAGGTTGGTTGGCCCATATAAGAGAAGAATCTTAGTGTAAGAAGGATTTCTCATATCTCACCCAAAATGGGTCCGATTTGAATCCAATTCGAAGCTAGTTCGAAATAATTTCGAAAGACTGTCACTTCCAAACTCTTTAGGACTTTTATACCAAGTCTAACTTAAATTTTAGACCCAATTAAGTCTAATTAATTTAAATCTAATCTAAAATTAATTAGTATTTAAATTTAATCTTTCATATATTTCATGGATCAAAGATCAGAAACTGTTCATCCTCAGGATCGAACCTAAACCTCTTGTACAGTGAAGTGAATTCAGTGCAGGGGTAAAACGGTAATTTTAATTTTTTTTCAAAATTATAATTTTACAGTAAAAATTATTAATTAATTTAATTAATTAACATGTATTAATCCTACACAAGGATCTAAATATGATATATATAGCATGCATTTAAATTTGAAATTTCGAATTCTATAGTAAACCTTTTACTATTATGTGTTCAGAACACATTACCTTTGTGCGGGTAGTTGATCGTCATAGTCTGATCACTGTTGAAAAGGTTCGATCATTGTAATACAGCCACACAGTATGTCTGACCTCTGTAGATCATCTACAAAAGCTCTCGGTCTGATCGGCTCCTCACGAATGCTAGTTCGTCGCAGAACCCTTTCGACGGTCGATGCTGATCGAACTCCTTCGATCGATGTCTGTCGACTCCTCAAATACTTTGAATCATTAGTAAATATACTTGAGAGGTTGGTGAAACTCTCTCTAAAATTTGGTGGGCTCACGACACTCATAGCTCACCTTCTCACTTCCCGAACCCCAGGTAGAAACTCTAGGGTACTCACTGAAAACCCTGCGCCCACATTTGTTTCTTTTCTTTTCTTTTCTCTTGAAAGTTTTTGAACTTCCAACTCACGCATAAGGCTTCCTCACACCCACTATTCTCTCTCAGAAAAATTCTACACATGCCCCACCTTCTCTTCTCTTTTAAAACAGTGCAAGACGCGTCTTATCCGCGTGAGAGGATAAAGATAGGTGGTTGCTCACTTGAATTCAAATCGAATTTGAATTCAAATGCAAACCAACCCATCCTTATCCACTCTGAACGAGAGAAGAGAGGAGGCATGGGTTCTTTGTGCATGGAGAATTTACACGAGAAACTCTTTCTCGTGTAGATTATGTGGCGCACAAGATAAGGTGGGTGGCACATGGATTAGTTGCCCATTCAAATTCAAACATCCTTTGAATTTGAATGGCCAACAAACCAATCTTTATCCAGATAAATGGCACACAAGGGAGGGCGTGGGAAGGCTTCTGCGTGAGAGAAAATTTACGAGAAGTTGTTTCTCGTGAATTCAAATGGGCACAGATAAGTGAGGTGGCGCAGGGAGATGAGGTCAAAGTGGTTTCAACCTAATTGAGCCAACCTAATCAAAATAGGTTAGGCACAATTAGACTAAGTTAAATCTAACTTAATTAGACTTAATTAGGCTCAATAAAATCTTAATCAAATCAAAAATTGACTAAATTCAACCCCTGATCAGATCAGGGACCAAACCACCTTGGCGATTAGGTCAACACTTAACCTAATCGGGTCAAACCCAACTGAATCCAATTCAATTGGACTTGATCCAAAAATAATTACTCAATCAAATTGAGTTAATTAATGATCAAATCATTAATTAAATTTCTCATAAATACTGAGTCTAAATCCTATGGGCAATCGGGCATCAGAGTCCATCGATATGAAATCCTGATCAAAAAGTCTCAAACCAGTGGGACTCTTGACCCCGATACCCAAAATGTGTGAAATTCGTGATTAGAGAATCTTGATTCTCGATCACAGAGTTTCAGACACGTAGGACTCAAAGTCCACGAGCATTAGGACTCTTCACCAGCCATCAGCTCAGATAGGAACCTCTAATGTGTGTGACCCCGCAGGTTCGAACCTAAGCCGGTAGCATAGGAACCAATTCCTATACTAATCGAAGTGACCATCTAGCAATGGTACCCAATATCCGAATAGGTCGAATAGTCGCAATCACAATATTTAGAACCTACGTAAATATGGTTACTGTATAATTCATCTATTTTGACCCCTGTGTATAGGACGACTCAGGGTTAAACTGTCAACCCTGATTAGATCATCCGAATCGTGCTCAACTCAAATAGTCCTGTGACTCCTCACTAGGACTACCCTGGTCAAGATTTTGCTAAATTGAAATACGACTGTACATAGCTCCTGAACTGGAGTGGTCAATCCCATCTTGACACACGCACCGATAAGTCAAGTACTTGACTACACCCAGCAGCCTTCCGTCACTGAATTAGAAATTCATGTAGTCCAGTGCCTAAGTGCAGTGAGTTGCTTGCAAGTCACCATGGCGGTCTCAGATCGGAGGGATATTTATATCTATATCCCATCGAAGCAAATCTTGACAGCAGAAATAGCTCCGGAGTCGGTCACGTTCAGTACAGATATACCCTTACATCTCACCCGTATGCCATACCAGTGTCTCCACACTCCTTGATTAAGAGGACAACCAACCCATATGGCACACAACGACCTATACTTGATAAACATTGTTGTTCTTGGTAACAACGTATCATTTGGTCGCGAAGAGGTTTAAGGACTAAACGATAAATCCTCCTTTGTCGAGTCTAAATAGTCCTAAGGACTTCACCACAATACAGGAGTTCATTAGAAGATGAAATAATTTGTGATGAAAAATATCAAAATAATTTTTATGTATATATAATTTATATACTAATATAAGAATGAGCACAACCGTCAACAGGCTGACGATTGACTTTAGGACATTATTTCCAACAATCTCCCACTTAGCCTAAAACCAATCGGTGCCGTATCCAATACCCATCTTCAACTTGAAGTCGTCGAACTCCTTCACCGCAATGACTTTAGTGAATGGATCAGCCAGATTTTCTTTTCCATCGATCTTCTGAAGGTCGATGTCACCTCGATCCACGATTTCTCGGATGAGATGGTAGCGGTGCAGAATATGCTTCATCCGCTGGTGTGCCTTCGGTTCCTTCGTCTGAGCAATGGCTTCAGAGCTGTCATAGTAAAGCAGAACTGGACCAACAAGGGAGGGTGCTACTCCGAGCTCGATGATGAATTTCTTCAGCCACACCGCTTCTTTGGCAGCATCTGATGCAGCGACATACTCTGCCTCACAAACTGAATCAGCCACTGTGTACTGCTTGGAACTCTTCCAGCAGACAGCCCTACCATTAAGAGTAAAAGCAAATCCCGACACACTCTTGCTGTCATCATGATCAGACTGAAAACTAGAGTCTGTAAACCCTATAAGTCTCAAGTTCGATTCACCATAAACAAGCCACTGGTCTTTAGTATTTCTTAAATACTTCAGGATGGTTTTAACAACCTTCCAGTGATTCTCTCCTAGATCAGATTGGTATCTACTCAGTACCCCTAGTGAGTATGCCACATCTGGTCATGTACATGTCATGGCGTACATGATAGATCCCACTGCCAAAGCATATGGAATTCTACCCATACGCTGTCTTTCTTGAGGTATTGTCAGACAATCCCTCTTCGAGAGAGAAATTCTATGGCCTATCGGTAGGTAGCCTTTCTTGAAATTCTCCATGCTGAACCTCTTCAGCATAGTATCAATGTATGTGGACTGGGATAAGCCAAGCAACTTTTTAGATCTATCCCTATAGATCCTCATCCCTAGGATGTAGGAAGCTTCTCCCAAATCCTTCATGGAGAACTGTGACGACAGCCAAATCTTTATTCCCTGTAATGCAGGGACATCATTTTCGATTAAGAGAATGTCATCCACATACAATACAAGAAATACCACTACTGGACCATTAGCCCACTTATAAATGCAGGGCTCTTCTCCGTTCTTAACGAAGCCATACGTTTTGATCGTCCTATCAAAATGTATGTTCCAACTCCGGGATGCTTGCTTAAGTCCATAAATGGACCTCTATAGCCTGTACACCTTAGACTCATCTGTGGATGTGAACCCTTCAGGTTGTATCATATACACCTCTTCGTCCAGCTCTTCGTTTAGAAAAACTGTTTTCACATCCATCTGCCAGATTTCATAGTCCAGATGGGCAGCTATTGCAAGCATAATCTAAATGGATTTGAGCATTGCCACAGGAGAAAATGTCTCATCATAGTCTATACCATAACGTTGACGATATCCCTTGACAACCAGATGGGTTTTATAGGTCTCCACCTTTCCGTCTGCGCCTCTCTTCCTCTTGAAGACCCACTTATACCCTATAGATTTTACTCCTTTGGATGGGTCAACCAATGTCCACACATCGTTGACCTTTATGGACTCCATTTCGGATTTCATAGCCTCTAGCCATTTCTCAGAGTCGGGTCTCTGCATTGCATCCATGTAGGTGATCGGATCCTCATCGTTTTCATCAAGTTCGACAGGATCGCCATCCTAGACCAAGAAACCATAATATCTGTCTGGTTGACGTGATACTCTACCAGACTGCCTTAAGGGTGTAGGAACAATGGGCTCCAGATTTGATCTAACCAAATCCGGTTCAGGTTCAACTACTTGTGTCGGTTTTTTCACCTGTCGAACTTCCTCAAGTTTGACCTTAGAGGCAACAATCCCTTCACCAAGGAACTTCTTTTTCAAAAAGATTATCTTAAGGCTGACAAATACCTTTTGCTCATCAGCTAGGCAGAAATAATATCCTTTGGTCTCTTTTGGGTACCCTATGAAATAACACTTGTCAGACCTAGGTCCAAGCTTGTCCGTAATTAAACGTTTAACATAAGCTGGACACCCCCAAACCCTAAGGTGCGAGAGTACTGGCTTACGTCCTATCCATATCTCATATGGCATTTTGGTTACAGACTTACTCGAAACCCTATTTAGAAGGTAACAAGCCGATTCAAGCGTATATCCCCAGAGAGAGATTGGCAGACCAGCAAATCCCATCATGAATCGAACCATATCCAACAAGGTCCGATTCCTCCTTTCAGACACACCATTATGCTGTGGTGTTCCAGGAGGAGTCCACTGAGAGAGAATCCTATTCTCTCCAAGATATGTCAGAAACTTATTGAAAAGATATTCACCTCCTCGATCAGATCGAAAAGTTTTAATACACTTTTCAGTTTATTTTTTTACCTCATTTCGAAATAGTTTGAATATTTCAAACGACTCCGACTTATGCTTCATTAAGTAGACATATCCATACCTTGATAGGTCGTCTGTGAAGGTTATGAAGTAGAAATATCCACCTCTTGCACTTGAGCTCTTGGGTCCACATACATCAGAATGTATCAGACCCAAGAGTTCACTGGCTCGCTCACCTTTTTCAGTAAAAGGTGATTTGATCATCTTTCCAAGAAGACAGGACTCACAGGTTGGAAGTGATTCACAATCATCAACTTCAAGAATTCCTTCTTGAGCCAACCTGTTTATCTTGTTCTTATTGATATGACCTAACCTACAGTGCCAAAGGTAGACTTCTGATATATCATCCATTCTAGGGTGTTTACCAGAGGTTTGAACCACATTAACAGGCTGTGATAGTAAGTAAATTCTATTATTTAGTTGTCCAACAAATATTGTAACACCATTCAAAATAATATTGCAAACCTTTCTTTTTATTAAAAATTCATAACTGTACATGACCAAAAGATCTACAGAAATAATATTTAATAAAAAACTTGGACAATAGTGACATTCACTCAGAATTATATTATGAGAATTGATTACAAGGTTCATGATTCCTAAAGCTAGAACTGAAACTTTGCTTCCATCTCCAACGTTTAGGAACCTCTCACCTTCACCAAATCTCCTACTGACCTACAGACCCTGCATCGAATTATAGATATGATAAGGGCTTCCGGTATCCAATACCCATGCAGTAGTATCACAAATGAAAAAGTTGCAAAGTGTTATCATATAATTACTTTGCTTCTTCTTCGGCCTGTTAGGATCCAAGGAGGCAATGTATAGAGGACAGTTCCTCTTCCAGTGCCCCTACTTCTTACAAAAAAAGCACTCCGCCTGGCTCTGGTCAAGCTTGTGCTTCTTGGTCGACCCTGTGCAGACGTCCCAGCATGCGGCTGCACCTTCTTATTCTTCTTCTTTTTGTTCTTCTTTCCTTTCTTAAAGGGTCGACGACCAGAAGAAGATCCTCCCACAATATTCACCGACTCTTTATGGAGCTGGTGGTCCTTCTCAAAGTTCTGCAGCAACCCCATCAAGCCGTGGTAGTTCACTGCAGGCTTTATCATCCAAAAATGAGTAAGGAAGGGGAGGAAGGAGTTGGAAAAAGAATTAAGGATCGCATCCTTACCGAGCTGCTCGTGCAAGGAAAAGCCCAGTTTACTTAGGCGCTTAATCATTTTGATCATGTACAGTACATGATCAGTGACTGAAGCCCCATCCCTCATCTGAGCATTGAAAATGGCATAATTAGTTTTGTGTCTTTCAACATCGTCAGGCGTGCCAAAGGAGTCATTCAACATTTGAAGCATCTCCTGCGGCTGGACGTTCTCGAACCTGCGGCTGAACTCATCATTCATTGCCGCCAGCATTATGTACCGAACGGTGGTGTGGTCGTTGAGCCACTTCTGGTAAGTGTCTCGGACCGTCCCTCTAGCGTTCGGGACTGGCTCCTCATGTGTCGGATCCGTTACTACATAAAGGATCCGCTCATGCTCAAAGATGATTTTTAATTTTTGATACCAGCTATCGAAATTAGGTCCCATGAGCTTGTCATTATCTAATAATGACCGGAGTGACAGGGTAGTGGCCATAGTTGCATTAAAGAAAAACTAGACCTTTATTAGTATATAAATTATTAATACTAAAGATTTGGACTTTAGTCTAAAGTTTGTCCCAGTATTTTTACGAACTGGTAGCCTCAACCTCCAATTCGAGGAATTACTTTAATTCCTTAGTGGGTACTAGAATCTACATAGACCACACACGAGCCCAACTTTGGTTGGTCAACCCATGTGCATCTATGGGTAGGTTCATAAGCAGTTATTTCTCTAAACAACTTCTAGTAATTGATTTTGCCCCAGAACCTAATCAGTAGGCTTTGGCCTCCACTGAAAAGATCTGGTTACGTCCAACCATTAACATGACTTGATTTGGTGAATCAGACCAATAAATGATCAGGCCCGATTTTGGCCGGCCAACCTGACCACCATCAAAAAGATTCAACCAAATGATCATATTATGAATGATAATTTCATTAGTCAATAAGCACCAGGCCTTTGGACCTCCAGTGATTATTAAACTAATGGACTCATTATCACTCACTTAATGGGAGGCTATGACTTAGTTATCAGTATAACTTAATCATTTTTAGGAACCTAATAATTTTTAAGGATTTTATTAAAGGATAGAAGAGAAGAAATTAACCAACCAATTTCAATCCTCCCACTGACTTCATCAAGTCAAATTAAAAAAAGATTTAATTAAAGCCGGCATTAGGAGCACCTAAATCAGTCATACTGATTTACCTAATGACATGGGTGAGTCCTAATCACCAAGTGATCTAATCAAAATCTAACTCACCAGGTTGGCCAGGTAAGTGAGATCAGTGGTGAGGATATGCCATTAACTCGTCAGAGATCGAATCAATGCGAGTAGCTCCCACTTAAAAATCACTGATCAGACTACCGAACTTACCTTAGACACCAACCAGTTCATTAGTTTTAATTTGATCAACTTAGTAAATAGGGTTCCACCGCATAGCCATGAATTAAGTCCATCTTGGTCTAGTTAAAGACATGGACCCATTCAACTACAACTATTGAAGTTGAGTCTAAAGTGTCTTTGAGCTAATCTAATTTAACTTTTGATTAGATTTGACCAATTACTCTAATTTAGTCCATTTCTTTAAGCTAACCTTAGGTCTAACCCAATTATGGATCTAATCCATCTAACCCATTGACCCACATGTTTATGCAATTGTCTTAGATCTTAATTCACAATTCTAGACCAACTAGACAACACTTAATTCTTTTAATTAAGTATTCAGGCTGATGGGTCAGGATTTGGCATTTCAAAAATAATTTTTAAATTTGAAAGGTTTTATTTTATGTTCATCAAATGTATTGATTCATTTTACAAACGGATCAGCACATTTCATAAACAGCAATCTTATTGCTAATTACATAACAGAAAATAACTCAATCAAAATAAATTATGAATATTCTTTTAGATCTAATCTAACACATTCATGATAAATTTTATAATTGAATCTTTACAATAAAGTCCTTTCGCTGCTTCGTCTGCATGGGATATAATCGTATCGGCACCTCTATCGCCATAGGAGAACTCCATCGAATGGGAGGAGAGAGCCTTTAAACCCTTCTTTTCTCCTATGACTGGACGACCATGGCAACTAATCCAATTAGACTACTTGCTACTTGGATCAAGTATATCTAAATATACCAATTTCAAAATTTAAATTTTAAATTTTAAATTTTGAATTTCAAATTTCAAATAAATTTCAAATTTTGAATTTCAAATTTTGAATTTTAAATTTTAAATTTTAAATTTAAAATTTCAAATAAATTTCAAATTTTAAATTTTAAATTTTGAATTTCAAATTTTTGAATTTTGAATTTTGATTTTCAAATTTTAAAATTCAAATTTTAAATTTTGAATTTTAAATTTCTGAATTTTGAATTTTGAACAAATTTTAAAATTTAAATTTTAAAATTTGAATTTCAAATTTTAAATTTAAACTTTTAGATTACTACTTAATCTATGTATGCAAATGTATATCATATTTTAAAACCCGGCTCTGATACCATTTGAAGTGAATTCAGTGCAGGGGTAAAACGATAATTTTAAAATTTTTTCAAAATTATAATTTTACAGTGAAAATTATTAATTAATTTAATTAATTAATATATATTAATCCTACATAAAGATCTAAATATGATATATATAGCATGCATTTAAATTTAAAATTTTGAATTCTATAGTAAACCTTTTACTGTTATGTGTTCAGAACACATTACCTTTGTGCGAGTAGTTGATCGCCACAGTCTGATCATCGTTGGAAAGGTCTGATCATCATAATGTAGCCACACAGTATGCCTAGCCTCCGTGGATCATCCACACGAAGCTCCCGATCTGATTGATTCCTCATGAATGCTAGTTCGTCGCAGAATCTTTTTGACGGTCGATGCTGATCGAACTCCTTCGATCAATGTCTGTCGACTCTTTGGATACTCTAAATCATCAGTAAATATATTTGAAATATTGATGAAGCTCTCCCTAAAATTTGGTGGGCTCACGACACTCGTAGCTCACCTTCTCACTTCCCGAACCCCAGGCAGAAACCCTAGGGTACTCACTGAAAACCCTGCACCCACTTTTGTTTCTTTTCTTTTCTTTTCTCTCAAAAGTTTTTAAACTTTCAACTCATTCACAAGGCTTCCTCACGTCCACTATTCTCTCTTAAAAAAATTCTACGCATGCCCCACCTTCTCTTCTCTTTTAAAACAGTGCAAGACGCGTCTTATCCGCGTGAGAGGATAAAGATAGGTGGTTGCTCACTTGAATTCAAATCGAATTTGAATTCAAATGCAAACCAATCCATCCTTATCCACTCTAGATGAGAGAAGAGAGGAGGCATGGGTTCTTTATGCGTAGAGAATTTACATGAGAAACTCTTTCTCGTGTAGATTAAATGGCGCACAAGATAAGGTGGGTGGCGCATGGATTAGTTGCCCATTCAAATTCAAACATCCTTTGAATTTGAATGGCCAACAAACCAATATTTATCTAGATAAATGGCGCATAAGGGAGGGTGTGGGAAGGCTTCTGTGTGGGAGAAAATTCATGAGAAGTTGTTTCTCGTGAATTCAAATGGGCGCAGATAAGTGAGGTGGCGCAGGGAGATGAGGTCAAAGTGGTTTCAACCTAATTGAGCCAACCTAATCAAAATAGGTTAGGCACAATTAAACTAAGTTAAATCTAACTTAATTAGGTTTAATTAGGCTTAATAAAATCTTAATCAAATTAAAAATTGACTAAGCCCAACCTCTGATCAGATCAGGGACCAAACCACCTTGACGATTAGGTCAATACTTAACCTAATCAGGTCAAACCCAACTGAATTCAATTCAATTGAACTTGATCCAAAAATAATTACTCAATCATATTGAGTTAATTAATGATCAAATCATTAATTAAATCTCTCATAAATACTGAGTCCAAATTCGATGGACAATTAGGCATCAAAGTCCATTGATATGAAACCCTGATCAAAAAGTCCCAAACCTGTGAGACTCTTGACCCTGGTACCCAAAATGTATGGAACTCATGATTAGAGAATTTTGATTCTCGATCACAGAGTTTCAGACATGTAGGACTCAAAGTCCACGAGCATTAGGACTCTTCACCAGCCATCAGATCAGATAGGAACCTCTAATGTGTGTGACCCCGCAGGTTCAAATCTAAGCCGGTAGCACAGGAATCAATTCCTGTACTAATCGAAGTGACCATCTAGCAATGGTATCTGACGTCCGAATAGGTCAAATAGTCATAATCACAACATTCAGAACCTACGTGAATATGATTACTGTATAATTCATCCCTTTTGATCCTTGTGTATAGGATGACTCAGGGTTAAAATGTAAACCCTGATCAGATCATCCGAATCATGCTCAACTCAAACAGTCCTGTGACTCCTCACTAGGACTACCCTGGCCAAGGTTTTACTAAATTGAAACACGACTGTACACAGCTCTTGAACTGGAGTGGTCAATCCCATCTTGACACACGCACCGACAAGTCAAGTACTTGACTACACCCAGCAGCCTTCTGTCACTGAATTAAAAATTCAGATAGTCCAGTACCTAAGTACAGTTTGTTGCTTGCAAGTCACCGTGGCGGTCTTAGGTCGGAGGGACATTTATGCCCATATCCCATCGGAGCAAATCTTGACAGCAGAAATAGCTCCAGAGTCGGTCACGTTCAGTGCAGATGTATCCTTATATCTCACCTGTATGCCATACCAGTCTCTCCACACTCCTTGGTTAAGAGGACAACCAACCCATATGGCACACAATGACCTATGCTTGATAAACATTGTTGTTTTTGGTAACAACGTATCATTTGGTCGCGAATAGGTTTAAGGACTAAACGACAAATCCTCCTTTGTCGAGTCTAAATAGTCCGAAGGACTTCACCATAACACAGGAGTTCATTAGAGGATGAAACAATTTGTGATGAAAAATATCAAAATAATTTTTATTTATATATAATTTATATACTAATACAAGAATGAGCACAACCGTCAATAAGCTGATGATTGACTTTGAGATACTATTCCCAACGTGCTAGCTAGACATAGTCCACTCTTCAATCCTATTTGACCCATAACTTAATTTTCAATCAAGTTAGCTTATATGTTCAATCAAGTCAAGTACTTTCAAATTGGACATATAAACATAAGTCAATTCATTACTACTTTGTCTGATTTGTGTGCGTGACTCCATAGGATCAAACACTAAGCCAATAGTACAGGAACCAATTTCTGCACTAATCGAGATACCATCTAGCCATGATTTTCGACGTTCAGATAGGTCAAATTATCGTAAAGAAATATTTCAAAATCCATACACATGGTTACCGCATAATTCATCCTTTTAATCCTGAATGCTCTAAGATGATCTCAGGTTAACTATCAATCGAGATTGCTTCATCTATATTATATTTCAACCTTTCAGATCCATCTCATGGATTATCCTGATCAAGATTTTACTAAATTAAAATATAAAAATATATCAACTTTAATAATCTAGAGGGTTCAATCTCATTTTGATCCACATACAGATTTCGTAAGCACTTAACTGTACCCAGTAGCTTTCTGTCACTGTATTAAAAATTCAGATAGTTTGGCATCAAAACACAGCAAGTTGCTTGCAAGTCATTATGGTGATCTCAAGTCTAAAGGACACATATATCCATATGCTTCATGAGTAGCTCTTGACAGTACAATGCTCAACAGGTGAGTCACTTGTTCAGTGATGTTGTACTCCTATATCTCACCTGTATGCCATATCAGTGTCACCATACTCTTTGATTAAGAAGATAACCAACCCATATGGCACACAACGACCTCCACTCGATAAACGTCATCATCCCCTAATGATGTATTATTTGATCGTGAATATATTTAAAAACTACATAATAAATCCTCTCTTTATCATACACTGACATTGTTCTAAGGACTTCATCATAGCACAAGAGTTCAAGAAAGATGTAACTTTATGATGAAAAAATATCAGAATAATTTTTGTTCATTAATCAATAATTCATATATAAAAATAAACTCAATCATCATATGATTGATTTTAAGACATAATTTCCAACAGATTGACCATGTGACATGGCCACATAAATCTTAGAGTAATGTCCTATATGTAAAGCTTAAATAATAAACAAATCTATAAGAATATTGAAAGAATTATAAAAATTCAACTATATTTATCAAACAAAATCAATCCATCTTTATTAAATAAGATTCACAAGATTGAAATATTTATTTGGCATCAAAAAATCAACTAATTAACTAACTGCTAACTCCATTGCTCGAAACTCCATGCCTAACCCGACTGATGCTATGCATCATGTAACTCTGAAGGAGAAAAAGAATGGGAGCTTTACAGTCCAATAAGAATCTCCCACACTCACATCATGATCAGCATAAATATGAAACACCTTTATGATAATATTAGCCAATAAGAAAATAACAAGATTTATATATCAATAATCTAAATAATGCTCAATATAACAATATGTAGGCTATAAAACACACCATACCAACATGCACATCAAGTCTAATTATATAGCTACTTTGTTGAATATATATGACCGTATAGAAATCTTAAGATACATATCACTAATATATCATCCAAGCATTAATTTGATTCAATTTTATTTTTTATTATCTTATTAACATAGTTGGATCGTGACTGCATGATCACTCCGGCACTAGACTAGATCCACTCATGCTCCAGCCTGTGGTAGGTCAAATACACACATGTTTGTGCTCATAACCGACAGCCATATCTTAGCCCATGCTGACTTCACAAGTATCATATTTCACACATGCTGGCTAGTCTAAATACTATTTAATTAGATATGATTCATCATCTTAATTTAATTTCAGCAGTGAACTAATTACAACCATACTCTAGTCAGTGGTAGGCCAAACACATACCATGCTTTTGTTAGATTAAGATATTTTATGCATGAAGATTTCAAAAATATTTTTCAAAATAGACAGCAAAAGATTAGATTAAAATACTTTTAATCTACGCATGCATAGATCTAATCTAAAGACCTAAGGATCTAATTCATATGATAAAAATAAAAATGAATAGACATCTGATTTCAATATGAAAATAAATTCGATGATCGAATCACCTAGCTATAATGCTATTTTTTTTCTTCGAGATCTAGATCTAAAGATGTTTGTAGGTACCGATGAAGCTGCATACGTGTCTGGCCTCTATAGATATCCACATGGGGCTGATGTAAATTAGGAGCATCCGAGATCATCGATGTGCTAACTCTCTTTCAGATCTCGCTCCTTTGATTTAGATCTGATCTCCTTCTTTGACTCTTCGCAAGATTGGAGGAAGAAGATCCAATGAGAAAAGTTGTGCGTGAACTCCTTTCACAAAGAATAGGAGGAAAGGAGGAAGAACTCCTAGATGAGAGAACACCTTTTCTCTTTCTCACTTCTCTCTCTCTCTGATTTTTCTCTCTTTGTGCGCTGGCACACTAGGGGATGGGCACTAGAAGGGTGAGACGCAGAAGCAAATGGGGCACTAGAAAAAATATTTCTGCGTAAGAAAAATTCCATATAGAAAATTTTTTATTTCCTTCTCTCTTTCACGCTTGCTAAATAGAGGTGTCTAACAACCTCCAACCATCCCAGATAAGATTACCCTTATTTTTTGAATGAAATTCAGATCTAGAAAATGATAAAGCCTTATTCAAAGGAGAGAGAAGATCAGGAAAGAGGTGGATGCCCTCTCTCTTAATTACGCACACCAAAGAAGGGGGCGTGCATCCCCATGTGCACCCCTCCTTTCTGATGTGAGAGAGAGAAGAGAAAGTCTTAGTAAATCTAAGACTTTGGCATCTAATCTAATTCGGCTTATTTTGGATTGAATTTGAATCCAATTCGAACCTAGTTCGAGCCGAATTCGAGCCACACTCAATCCTAATTTAATTAAGACTCAAATCTGAAATCCAAATGCTCAATCAAACTTAATTAGGTCAAGTCTAATCAAATTAAATTTGATTTAATTCAATTAAGACTTGAGCTTTAATTTGATCTCATCAAATTGCATTGCAATAATTGCAATTAAGTCCTCCTTGCTAACTATTAGCAGATCCTCAACTTGTAACTTTTATAAATTGATTCAAATTATCAATCATATTGATAATTTGATCATGATCCAACTATTTGATCTAATTGAATCCCTATTATGTGTGACCTCATAGATTCTCTTCTGTCTGATAGTGAGACAGACCATAATCTCCATCATAGTATCATCGAAATATCTTTGAATAGGTTGAAACAATTCTAACTCACATCTATCAAGGATCATCGATCCAAAATAATCTTATTAAGTTCTCACAATCTACTAGTGATAACTAGCAGCATGTGGCGATAATCCAGCAGAACAGAGGAAGTAAAATTTTTAGGTGTATTTACTGTATGATTCAATTCTTCTATCATGAGTCTCAACAACATAAAGGTTATGAAAAACTTGTCAAATCCCAACATCTATCATATGCAAGATTCAATTAGTTCGAGTCCAAATCATGAAACTCATAAATTTTTTTTTTTATCAATCACCTTATTGTGGCCACAAACTTAAGAACTCGGCTTTTCAAATTCTGTAGGACTACTTTTTATCTACTAAGGTCTATAGATTCTATCTAAATGCACATCCTACTCCTACAATGTAGTTACTGTAGCCAACAAAGAACCAAATGGTTAAAAGACCTTATTTATATGCAGTCAAACTATAGCAATCCCATTGTGAGCAGCGGAGGCACCGTAAGTCAAAGAATCATTCACACTACTACTATATCGAAAAAATCACTGACGAATAAGTAGATATCTATATAATCTCTTATATGATCATGTTCGGGATCAATATTCTCCAACAACCATCCATATTTTTGCTTAATGTCTCCACACTGTAGACTCGAGACTCGTTTATCCTAAAAGAAGCAATCCGTAAGTCGATCTAATCGGATCAATCACTATCTCTGTGATAATCCATCAATCGAAAGTAATTTAAGAATTAATCACATATGTCTTAACTTCTAATCTCTTAAGAATATATATCTTTAAGTTATTAATTTCTTGAATGATTCAAGGATACATTATACAAAAATAAAAATAAAATTATCTATTTTATTTATAAATTAATATTTTAAGTATAATTTTATATCTTAAAAAATTATAACATGTTCGCCATATTAGCTTCTAGAGCATACATCTAACAATCTCCTACTTACACTAAAATCAATTGGCCCCTAACCTAAGTCCTATCTTCTCAAGGTAAACTTCAGTCTTCTATTGGCTCAACTACTTTGTCAGTGGACCTGCCACATTATCCACAGTCTACTCTTCACACCCTGATATATTTTTTCTCAAAATAATCGCATATAATATGAAATCACTGCTCGATGTGCTGGAACTTCTGATAAGACTTAGGCTCCTTAGCAAGTGCCATTGTTGTCGCAGTATAATGCGATGGCATCTAATGGCATTACATCAAGTTTCATGATGAATTTTTTATACCAGAAGGCTTCCTTTGCAGCATCCGAGGTAGCAATATACTCAGCTTTCATTGTCGAATCTGTAATGATAGGTTGCTTGAAATTTTTTCAGCTAGTAGAATCATCATTGCATATGAACACACACCCCGATGTAAACCTATCATCAAGATTAGACATAAAGTTTGAATTTGTATATCATTCAACCCGCAACTCAGATCCTCCTTCAAAGATCAAAAATAAATTTTTAGTTCTTCTCAAGTACTTAAAGATGTTCTTCACAGCTATCCAATGCTCTTTGTCTAGATTTAACTGATATCTGCTCTGACGCTCACTGCAAGGGCTATATCAGATCGAGTACATAACATGGCATATATAAGGCTCTCTATAGTCGAAGCATAAGGGATCCTGCTCATGCACTGAATCTCCTCAGATGTGCTTGCACATATTTTCTTGAAGAGATTGATACCATGCCTAAGGGATAGGAGTTCCCTTTAAAATCTTTTCATGCTAAACCTCTTCAGTACTTTTTCTATTTATATTTTCTATGAAAGGTCAAGTATCTTTTTAGATCTATCTCTATAGACCTTTATTCCTAAAATATAGGATGCCTTCCCTAGATTTTTTATGAAGAATCTTTGGACAACCATCTTTTGACTAAGTCAGCATAGGAATGTCATTCTCAATAAGGAGGATGTCATCCATGTACAGTGCAAGAAATGTGACAGCACTCTCACTAACCTTTTTGTATATACAAAATTTCTTCTCATTCTTAATGAAATCAAATAATTTGATCACATTGTTGAAATGAGTGTTCCAACTCTGTGAAGCTTGCTTTAATCCATATATGGATCTTTACAGCTTACAGATTTTGTGATCTCCATCACTAAAAGTGAAATTCAAAGGCTGCTCCATATAGATATCTTCCTTAAGATATCTATTTATAAATGCAGTTTTCACATCCATTTGCTATATCTCATAATCGTAAAATGCCACAATGACAAGCAGTGTGCGGACAGATTTAAGCATGGCCACAGGTGAAAAGTTATCCTGATAGTCAATGCCTTCATATTGACTATAATTTTTTATCACAAGTCTAGCTTTATAGATCTCTACCTTATCATCTATCCTAATTTTTTTTTATAGATCCATTTACACCCAATGGATACTATATCTTCTAGTGGATCTACTAAGGTCCATATTTAGTTCGAGTGCATTGAGTCAATTTTTGACTTCATAGCATTCAATCATTTCTTGAAGTCGATGTTAGACATCACCTTGTCATAGATTTTGGGATCATCTCCATGATCCTTATCTCTTACGAGGAATATTTTTTCTACATCCTCTGTAAACATACCTATATACCTTTTAGAAGGATGGAAGATCCTACTAGACTTATAAGATGGAGGAGGTACTACATCTACTGGCTCAGTATTAATAGGTTTGACAGGATCTATAACTTGTTACTCTTCAGAGACTTTCTCTTCGATCTCAATCAACCTCCCATTATCACCATCCTGGATAAACTATTTTTCAAAGAATGTGACATGTTGACTCACAATCATATTGTGATCGTCTGAAAAATAAAAGTAGTATCTTATTGACTTTTTAGGATACCTTATGAAGTAAACTTTTATAGACCCAGCCTCTAACTTGTCTGTCATTTGTCTTTTGACATAGGCTGAACATTTTCAAATCTTGAGATGACCAAGACTCGATTTCTTACCATACCATATCTTATACGATGTGATAAAAATAGATTTAGAAGAAATCTTATTTAATAAATATATTGTAGTTAGTAAGGCATGTCCCCAAAGATTTAAGAGTAAGTTAGTGAAGTTAATCATGGATTGAACTATATCTAATAGGATCCTATTCCTCCTTTCAGATATCTCCTTGAATTGAGGTGTACTAGGAGGAGTCCATTGTCAAACTATACCATTTTTACTGAGATAACTCAAAAATTTTCTATTAAAATATTCTTCTCCTCGATCTGATCAAAAAATTTTTAAAAAAAAATTTATTTATTTTTTTACTTCATTTCTGAATTTCTTGAACTTTTCAAAGATTTCTGACTTGTGTCTTATAAGAAACACATTTTCATATCATGACTAGTCATCGATAAAAATGATGAAGTAGTGGTAACCTCTTCTGACCTACACATTAAATGGGCTACACACATCAGTGTGTACTAGGATAAGTATCTCAGTGGTTCTTTTTCTATATCCTATAAAGGGTAACTTGATTATTTTTTTTTGAATACAGGATTCACAAACTGGATATGACTCAAAATTTAATAAGCCAAGGATATCATCTTTTTTTAATTTATTTATCCTATCCTCTCCAATATGACCAAGCCTAAAGTACCACATATACTTATGGTTAATATCATCTCTAGATCTTTTATGACCTACGACACTCATTATTTGCTCGTTTACATTCACATACATATCAACATGCAAATGATATAGACTATCAATTAATAAACCACGTGCAATCAATTTATTTAAAAAATAAATTGAACAAAAATTTTTATTAAAATTGAAAATAAATTCATCCTACACTAGTACAGATATGAAAATCAAATTCTGACTAGCTACAGATACATAATAACAGTCTTTTAAAACTAATCTAAATCCTAACGATAATCGAAAAGGATAGGTTCCAACGACTTCAGCAGCAATCCTTGTTCTATTGCCGATCTAAAGGATCATCTCATCATGCCTCAACCTTCTATTTTTTATCAGACTCTGCATAGAAGTATATATATGAGCACTTGAACCATAGTCTAATATCCAACTAGAAGTAGAAAAAATCGTTAGGTTAGATTTAATAACGAGAAAACTAGACACACCTTCTGAAGGTGTGTCATTCTTCTTGGTCTACAAACTTTCTAGGTACTGTGGACAATCTTCTTTTAGTGGCCATCAGTATTACCATAGAAATATTTTTCCTTATCTGCAGCCTTCTAAGAAGTATCCTTCTTTGACCTATTCTCCTTCTTCTGCTTCTTTACAGGCTTATTCTTGTTTTTCAAGTAGACTTTCTTTTGGAGAAAGATAACTACTTCACAGCAAGAACAGAGCTCCTTGAACTCTACAAGATCTCCTTTGTAGTAACCAACATATTAAGCAATTCGAATAGAGTACAGTCCAACTTGTTCATATCGTAGTTTATAATAAATTGACTATATGAACTAGTAAGAGATTGCATGATCAAATCCACCTGTAATTTCTTCTGCATAGTTATGCCGAGCTTCTCAAGCTCCTCTAAATCCTTAATCATTATCAAATAATGATTGTAGAATAACTACCCTTCGCATAATTTACAGTTGAAGAGTCTCTTAGATATTTCAAAATATACAGTATGGCTCTGCTCACCATATAACTCTTATAGGTAAGTAATCATAGGCCTGGCAGTTGGTATGTGCTCATGCTGGCTTTGCAATTCATTGATCATCGAAGCCAGTGTGTAGCACTTCCCCGATTGTCCTCATCCATCCATTTATCCTGTGCTGCCTTCTGATCAGCACTAGGATGGCTTGGCAAAGCTAGGGGGTCTTGGTCAAGTATATATTCTATTTTTTTAAAAATCAAGATAATTTTGAGATTTTTGAACCAGTCCTTGAAGTTAATTTTGATCAACCGGTTGGATTCTAGGATACAGACTAAAGGGTTTGAAGTTGACATGATAAAACTACGAGAGTAGAGATTCAAGTTAGATATTTATACTTAATTTTATATTCATTCTAAAAATTTTAAGAAATAAATAGACTCTCACTATTTTTTCAGATCTCTCACACTCTTCGGATAGAGAAACGAAAATCTTAACATGACAAGAATTTATAGTGGATACTGTAGTCCTATTGATGTAGGTGCACCTCATCTGATAGATATTGATGACATGCATATCGATGAGTGGACAACTCTTATCCAATGCTTATCCAAGTATATTGCAGTGATTCAATCTCTAAATCATATAGGCTCACCTGACAGATATTGACCACATTCCTTAGTTAAGTCAAACTCACGGTTCAAACACAAGTGTGAAGCCATCATTGAGTCCCTCACTTGACAGATATTAGGTCCAACCCCATCTTTATCCTGTAGCAATCCTTGGCTAATAGAGTGGTTGCATATTTTTGATGCAATTGAATCATTGCACCAGCCGAGAATAATCAATATTAGTAGCACGTCTGCACATCTACAATGATGGAAGACTGCTAGACTTAATATTTACGATAAGATTTTAATTTAGATCTCATCTAATTAGTCATTACAATGACTAACCTAATTGGCATGGGCTAAATCAAACCACCAAGCAATATTATTCAAGATACAATCTATCAAATTGATCGAGTAAGTGAAGATTGGTGGGAGGCTCCCCCTTAAAGGATCAAGGGTCCTAATTTAGTAACCACCTTTCAAGCACTTGTCTTAAACACCAATTGATCAATTAATTTTAAATAAGTTAGCTTAAGTGATTCAAGCTTGAGCCACTGAGTCGAATCAGATCTTTGGGTTAATCGATTTAACATATGGACGTCAATTGATTCGACCAACTACAACTATTGATTTGATCTTGAGCACTCTTGACTTAATTCTAATCAACTCTTAACTCGATTTGATCAACTGCTCATCTCGATAGGGTTTCATTATATTCTAATCAAAAATTTTAGATGTAATCAAATTACAAGACCTAATTTGATCTATCCATGACCAATCTCTTATGCATAAACATAAAGTTTAGATCTAAATTATAAATTTCATATCTAAATTAACTGCATTAAATAACATGTTATGATCTCAAAATTATTTTTCAGATCTAAACAAACATTCGCATCTCATACATGAATAAAATCAGATCTAACACAAAAATTCTTTTCAAAATCGTCCAACATGGATATAGGACAACCTCTCCAACATAAAGGATATACCTTATGCCAAGACAACCTTACATCATACCGATATCGGATTATTAATCATATTAATTTTAGATCTGATTAAAAATCAGATCTCATCTTATTCTCATGCATATGAACCCATGGCTCTGATACCACTATTAGATTAAAGTATTTTATTTATGCAGATTTCAAAAATATTTTTTGAAACAGGCAGTGAAAGATTAGATTAAAATATTTTTAATCTATGTATGCATAGATCTAATCTAAACACCTAAGGATCTATTTCATATGATAAAAAAATAAATAAATATGCATCTAATTTTAATATAAAAATAAATCTGATGATCGAATCACCTACCTGTAGTGCTACTTTTCTTCTTCGAGATCTGGATCTGAAGATATCTGTAGGTTCCGATGAAGCCGCACACGCATCCGACCTCTATGGATATCCACACGAGGCTAATGTAGATTAGGAGCATCTGAGATTACCGAGGTATTAGCTCTCTTTCAGATCTCACTCCTTTGATTTGAATCTAATCTCCTTCTTCGACTCTTTGTAAGATCAGAGGAAGAAGTCCAACGAGGAAGGTTGTGCGTGAATGCCTTTCATGTAGAATAGGAGGGAGGAAGAACTCCGAGATGAGAGAACACCTTCTCTCTTTCTTATTTCTCTTTCCTTCAATTGGCACACCAGGGGGTGGGCGCCAGAAGGGTGAGGCACAAAAGCAAATGGGGTGCTAGAAAAAATATTTCTACATAAAAAAAATTCTACATAAAAATTTTTTTATTTCCTTCTCTCTTCCATGCCTGCTAAATAGAGGTATCCAACAACCTCTAACCACCCCAGATAAGATTATCTTTATTTTTTGAATCAAATTCAAATCTAGATAAGGAAAAAGCCTTATCCAGAGGAGAGAGAAGATTAGGGAAGAGGGGGGCCCACCTTGGGTGCCCTCTCTCTCAATTATGCATGCAAGAAGGAGGCGTGCATCCCCATGCGTGCCCCTACTTTCTGGCATGAGAGAGAGGAGAGAGTCCTGGTAAATCTGGGACTCTGGCATCTAATCCAATTTGACTCATTTCGAGTTAAATTCGAATCTAATTTGAACCCAGTTCAAGCTGAATTCAAGCCAAATTCAATCCTAATCTAATTAGGACTCAAATCTAAAATTCAAATACCCAATTAGACTTAATTAGATCAAGTCTAATCAAATTAAATTTGATTTAATTCAATTAGGACTTGAACCTCAATTTGCTCTCATCAAATTACATTACAACAATTGCAATTAAGTCCTTCTTGCTAACTATTTGCAGATCCTTTACTTGTAACTTTTATAAATTGATCCAAATTATTAATTATATTGATAATTTGATCATAATCCAACCGTTTAATCTAATCAAAATTCTATTATGTGTGACCCCATAGGTTCTCTTCTGTCTGATAGTGAGACATACCATGATCTCCATCGTAGTATCATCGAAACACCTTTCAACGGATTGAAACAATTCCAACTCATACCCATCAAAGATCATTGATCCAGAATGATTCTCTTAAGTTCTCACAATCTACTAGCAATATCTAGCAGTATGTGATGGAAATCCAGTAGAACAGAATAAGTAGAACCCTTAGGAATAGTTATCGTATGATTAAGTTCCTCTATCGTGAGTCTCGACAACATAGAGATTATGAAAATTCATCAAACTCTAACATCTATCATATGCAAAATTTAATTAACTCGAGTCCAAATCATGAAACTCATGAAAACTTTTTTTCATTAATCATCTTGCTATGGTCACAAACTTAAGGACTCAGCTTCTCAAATCTCATAGGACTATTCTTTATTTACTAAGATCGATAGATTCTATCTAGATGCGCGCTCTACTTCTATAATGAACTTACTGTAACTAATATATACTACAAAGATCCAAATGACTAAGAGATCATATTTATGTGCAGTCAAACTACAGCAACCTCACTGTGAGCAGTCGAGGCACTGCAGATCAAAGAACCATTCACACTACTACAGTATCGAAAAAATTACTGATGAATGAGTAGATATCATGTGATCTCTCATATGGTCATACTCGGTACCGATGTTCTCCAACAACCATCCGTACTTTCGCTCAGTATCCTCACACTGTAGACTCGAACTCATCTATCCCGAAAAAAGTGATCCATATCCGATCTAATTGAATCAATTACCGTCTCCATGATGATCCATCGATTGAAAAAATTTAAAAAATTAATCACACATATTTCAAATTCTCAATTCTTGAGAATATGTGTCTTTAAGTTATTAATTTTTTGGATGATTCAAAGACATATTATACAAAAATAGAAATAAAATTATCCACTTTATTAATAAATTAATATTTTAAGTATAAATTTATGTCCTAAAAAATTATAATGTATCTGCCATATTGACTTATAAAGCAAACATCTAACAGCTTCTACCCATGACTGGCAACTATAAATCATATTCTTAGCCCATGGCTAATACGCTACATTTTACACATGGCTGACTAGTTCATATACTTTCCTTTATCCCACTCTTACAATTATACAAAATTATATTTGTCCATCTAGTATTGGACTAGTTACAACAATGCTCTAGCCCGTGGTAGGCCAATCACAATACTGCAACCCAAGCCAAAGGTTGCCTTGTACACACATCATATTACTTGCATGGCCAAAAAGTCCAAACACCACTTATAATCTATCTATATTATTAAAGTCATAATCTGATTTTTGATATTAAATTAGTCACAGTCATGTTACAATTCGTGATAGGCCAAAAATAATATTGCACCTCAATCCGAGACTAACTTAGTATATATATCATACTTTTTTTATGACCGACTAATTTAGATGCTGCCCACACCCCATTCATTAAGTTAAATCATAATTTTTCTTATTTTTTATAATATCTATCATTAGGCATCAATCAACTATAAATTATTCAATATCAATTTATTAACGCATAATATGCATACCAATATATATAAAATATGCAATCATCATGCAAATATAAAAATATATATTTTTTATAACATATAAATGATTGTGTTGAAGAACCCTCATATCTACTAATGATAGATCCAAGTACAGTGAACATCGATATACTTCCAAGTCTATAAATTCAAAGTAAAAGTATTTGACTCAACACTATTTTGCTCGAGCAATTGCTCATCTATAGAGCTAATCCAACCATCGAACTAATCCAACCATCAGGCTAATTGTAAACATTCAGGATCCCTAGTAAAAATTATAGAAATTTAGATAAGTGGTTGCATGATATTAGCCCGAACCCCTGATTACACAATGTGGTCTAGCCCCCCCTCTTAGGGTCAACCATGAATTAGATTTGCCTAGATATCTAGACCTCCACTAGTTCAAAAGACATCTAGAGAGAGAATCAGTGGAAAGAAAAAGTACAAAAGAGAGAAAAAGTATTGAGAAGAGAGAAAGTGTAGAAGAGAGAGAGAAATTTCTTCTAATTTCTCTCTCTCTATCTCTCTCCGCCTCTCATTTTCTCCTTCATGGGAAAGAAAGCAGGGAAAGAAAAAATAGGCCGGCCTCCTCGCACGACTATGACCCATGATGGTAGTGGACCCCAACACATCAATGAATCCATTTATCTTTAATTTTCTTTGCTTATCTTTACTTTATCTTACTCTTTGATTACCTCATAGAATTCTATCCTTAGGAGTGGCGGTAACACTAGGTTACTTCAACCATAGCCCTAGCTGCAGTACATCTTACCATATCCATCTTATCATATGCATCACCCCAACGAAAGCACATTGTTACTGGGTAACAGGTGCAACGAATCATGTTGATGCATGCTATCTCATGTCTACTTTCAAGCCACGAGCCAAACCGACAACCAGCTCCTTTGAGCCTGAAACATTCATCAAAGACCATAAATAAACTACAAAATAACCTTCATGTGGCCAATAAAACCCAAGCAAACAAGGTGCAAGTTCATGCCCAGTAATCCCCATCACACGTCTAGTATTCCCTTTTTACGCCATCACATGCTAGTTCCACTATCTCTTGCAGCCAACCATGCAATTTGGATGGAATTGGTGTGTTGGAAACAATATCAAGCCTTTCGACCTAAGTAACTACTTCAAAGTAGATGTATGAGACTGCTCACATGACAAGTCTATTTTTTCTTAGCTTTCCTCCATCCCCGCAATATTTCTTTCGGAACTACTAATACTTTGTTGTTAGTTTCTTTCAAGGAAAAAAAAAGAAAAAAGAAAAAAGAAAAATCTCATCATTGGATCATTAAAATTTGCCATTTTTATTCAAATGTTACAACATTAAGGAGCCGTTAGTCATTGGTTGTTGGCTACTTTCTATATGGAGTTGACCTTAGTTTTGTTGAGGAATGCTGATAGAAAAAATATGCCTAGTGTGATACCCCAAAATCTGCATGAATCCTAAAGCATAGAAAAATAAAAAAAAAGAAAGAAATTTGAAGAAAACTCTCATAAGGAATCTTGTTCCCCAATCGACTCCTAATCGAAGTCAAAATCCATGATCGGGGATGAGTTGAACTCCTACCTTCTAGCTTTATTTAAAGGGAAGAAGGTTTTCCTTTTTTCCATCGAAGATCATTGACTCAAGCTGGCGAAATCACCGCACTTTGCCTTCTGAAAGCCTTCATCATGTCCGCGGGAATCATGACCAACTATCATCAAAAATAAGGTAATGATCCTTTGAATCCTTTGCTAATCTTTCTCCTTATCCTTCTAAGCCCTTAAAAGCTTGAATTCCAGTCAGTTATCACCAGATTTTTGTTGGAAAAGACCAAACCAAAAAATCCCATATTTTCCCCTTGTTTCCACCCTTCTCCTTTTGATTTTTTCTGGCACCAAGGGTCACCGTCAGTCGTCGGTCTGGAAATGATGGGATGCGCCTCATAGCCCCAACTAACGCTGGCCGCAACTATGCCAGTTGTGGCCTCTGATCTAAAGAACAAGCAGAAGCACAAAATCCCCTATTTTTGCTAAGAACCCACGGGAAGAAGAAAGGAAAGAAAAGAAAAGAAAAGAAAAGAAAAAAATGAGAGAGAGAGAGAGAAAGAGTTTCTCTCTCTTCCCTCTTCCCTCTCTCTTTCTCTCCTTGAAGTTCTTTCTCTCTACTTTCTCTCTCTAAGAATAGTTTCTCTCTCTATAATATTTTCTCTTTCTAAAATTATTTCTCTCTCTAAGATTAGGTAATGAAGGACTTTCTTTCGATGATTTTGATCAAGCTTAGTGAAAGATCTTGATCCATAGTCATCGGACAACATGTCTGCACTACCTTAACTGGATCCGGATACCATTAGAGTTTATCTATTTGATCTCTATAAGGTCAATCATATCTTAATATGATCTTGATTAAATACAGTCATTTGAGCAAATTGATCGCTGATCGCAAGAATTGTGTTGGCCTCAATCATGACTCTTGTCGAATACTATTGATTGGATTATCTTTGATCTTGGTTGAACTATCTATTTCTTAATATGATCCTTGATTAGATAAAGTTAGATGACCGACCGATCCGGATTATGAGATGCAACTACCATTCATCATGTCTTCCTTGATTATTCATATATTTTCTAATTATTAACTTAATTATGTTTAGGAGTGTTGTTGCCTTGACAAGAAGATGTTTTATAGGAGGATATTGCGATGTGATCTATGAATTGAAGATTTTAAAAAAGAAATTATAGAATTATGCGTATTTGTTGGAATATATATGAGGTTAGTAATGCGAATCTTTTTTTTAATTTATCAATAAATTATATAATATTTATATCATTGAATTTTGAATGATATTATTTATGGTTTGTGAATATGAAGTATGATATTTAATTGTTAAATCTATTATGGAATACTATTGATGCATTATCAAAGGTATTGATTTCTTGATGAAGTTGTGATCAATTGATTTTGATTTTGGATAGTTTTGTGTATTGTTCAATTGAAATATGAAGTTAATTTTTATCAAAAGAAGATATTTGAATCGAAATAGATTTTGACTCACATCCTGACTTTGTATTGAAACCCTACCAATGCGGGTTAAATATTAGTATATCGATATCCTACCAATAGGAGTTATATGCTGACATATCGATACTCTATCAGTGGAGATTATGCACTGGTATATCAATAATCTGTCAGTGAGGGTTATAGCTGATATTTCGATATCTTACCAATGGAAGTTATACACTGGTCTATTGACACACTGCTAGTGAGAGTTATATACTTATATATCGATATCCTACTAGTAGAGATTATGCACTGGTATATCGATACTTTACTAGTGGAGGTTATGCACTGGTACTTTATTTAGTTCATGGCTATTGAGAAGAATCGGATGTTTTAAAAGAAATTGATTTATGAATAAAAATAAATTTAAAAATAAATTTTAAAAAGGATGAACTTGCATGGATTTTATTTAATGAATATTGCATAATTATTTTTTAATATATTATTATTACTTATTTTATCTAGTCAAAAGATATATTGCTTACTGGATTGTCTAATTTATTATTCTATATTTTACTATTATTACATGTTCAGAGGACTAGCTTGACTCGAGGATATAATATGGGAGAGTGAATTTGAGGTGGACTTTAATATTTTATTTTAGATTAGGATTTATTAGAATTTGATGTAAGATTATGAAATATTATTTTATAAGATATTTAATTTAGTTATTTAAAATAAATTAAATATTAATTATTTAAATTTTTATTCTATTGTTGCTTTATGATATCATGATGAGATGCTTTGCATGTTTGTAGAGAGAATCTCCATAGATAAACGGTAGTTGCCATAACTTCTGATCCATAATATCGGATTAGAGATATGACAATTAATATGATTTTAGAGCATAAATGGATAGATTATGATAAATAAAATTAGATATATGAGTATAGATGGATAGACATTAGGGGTATTGGAATGATAACTTATATTGATTTTAACAACTTAGAAACTTAGATCTAACATAAGTGCATTGATGGATTTGAATCAGAGTGCACAATGGAAGTATAGTAGCTTAAATTACTTTTAAGCTGATCACAGCTATAATTTGATTTGAAAGATATGATGATGAAAGATTCGATTTTAAAATTAAAGGATGACTATGACGTGAGGTAAAAATAATCTTAAATTTTTAAGGATTTAGGCAAAAAAATTTTGATCGATGATGAAATTTCTTTTTAGGGGGGAAGAGCATGACGCCCCCAAAACTTGCACAAATTTTAAAGTATGAAAAAATAAAAAATAGAAAGAAATTTGAAGAAGACTTCCTTAAGGAGTCTTCTTCCCCAATCGGCTCCTAGTCAAGGTCACAATCCACCACTAGGGAGAAGTTGAACTCTTTCCCTCCAGCTCTATTTAAAGGGAAGAAGGTTTTCTTTTCTTTCCATCGAAGATCAGTGACTCAAGTCGGCAAAATCGTCGCACTTTGCCTTCCAAAAGCCTTCATCATGTCTACGGGAATCACAACCAACCATTGTCAGAAATAAGATAATGATCCTTTGAATCTTTTTCTAATCTTTCTCCTCATCCTTCTAAGCCCTTAGAAGCTTGGATTCTAGCCAACTATCATTGGATTTTTGTCAGAAAAGATAAACTAGAAAATCCCTTATTTTCCTCTTATTTCTGTCCTTCTCTTTTGATTTTTTGGGGCACCAATGGTCACCGCCGACCACCACTCTAAAAATGTTAGGATGCACCATCACAACGCTAACTATCACCAGCCACAGCCACACTAGTGGTGGCCTCCAATCCAAGGAACAAGCAAGACCACAAGATCCCCTATTTTCGTTAAGAATCCATGGGAAGAAGAAAGGAAAGAAAAAGAAAAAAAGAAGAAAAAAGAAAAAAAAGGAGGGAGAGAGAGAAAAAGAGTGTCTCTCTCTTCCCTCTTCCCTCTTTTTTTCTCTTCTTGGAGTTGTCTCTCTCTCTCCACTTTCTTTCTCTAAAAATAGTTCCTCTCTTTAGAATTATTTCTCTCTCTAAGATTAGTCCAGTGAAGAAATTTCTTTCGATGATTTTAATCGAACTTAGTCCAGGGTCCTCATCCATAGTCACCGACAATATGTCTGCATCCATCTTGACTGGATTCGGATACTATCAGATTTGATCTATTTGATCTCTATGGATCAATCATATCTTCATTTGATCTTAATTAAATAAATTTATTTGATCAAACTGTCCTCTGATTGCACAGAACTATGTTGGCCTTCATCGTGACTCTTGTCAAATACTACTAATTTGTTCATTATCAGAAAAATTTTTTTTACCGATGGCTATTAGCGACGGTAATTTTGCCGTCGCTAATAACATTTTTTACCGACGGTAAATGACGACTAACAAATTTACCGTCATAAAAAAAAAATTATTAGCGATAGTATTGTTGGGAATGGTATTTTTGGCTTTTATCAATGGCTAGTTGTGTCGCTAATAAAAAATAATTTTATTTTTTAAATTTGATTGTAGAATTATTAACGACAGAGTTATCTTATTAGCGATCGCATTTTATCATCGCTAATAACCCTAAATTTTTCCCCTAATTCTCCCCTGCTTCTCGATTCCTATGATTTTTATCTTATTGTGTGCCCTTATTTTTCCCCACCCCCTCTCATTTTCCCCCTCCAACGATCGACCCTGTCCCCTCGATTTCCCCCTCTCCGAGCCTCCAGATCTCATTTTTTCCACCAACGATCGACCGACCGTCGGATCCTGCTTTCACGAGCCCCAGGCCACCTCCCTAAGCCCCCGTCTATCAGATCCCGAGCCCCTTGGCCGCCTCCTCGAGTCCCTGATCTGTCTTCCCCCGACCGCCTCTGGTCCCCCTCTTTTCCCCATCATCGGATCGGACTTCCCCGAATCCCAGCTTGCCTCCCCCTGACTGCCTCTCCGAGCCCCCGTTTGTCGAATCTCGAGCCCCTCGACCACCTCCTACCTCTTCGATCCCTGACCGCCTGCCTAAGCCCCCAACCAGTCTCACCCCGACTGCCTCCGGTCCCTCTCTTCCCCCACCGTCGAATCTAGCTTCCTCGAGCCACTGGCCGCCTCCCTGAGCCCTGAGCTCCAAGCCCCCGACCCACCTCCTCGGGCCGTCAGACTATCGCCCCCACCTCCCCCCTTCGGATGCCCAGCTGCTGGAGCACCGTGCCGCCAACTCATCATCGGACCCGCACTAGACCCATCACCGACCCACTATTGAACCAAGTGATTTTTAGCGATGGCAACGACGATGGCTTCATCACCGTCGTCACAACCCATTCCCATCTTTTTAAATTTTTAATATTTAAAATTATATTTATCTGATTAATTTTAAATTAATAATATTTAAATATAAATATTATTAATTTAAATATTAATAATATTTAAATTAATAATATTATTTATTTAAATAATATTATTAATATTATTATTAATATTATTATTTAAATAAATATTTTTCTCAAAAGATGGAACTACTTTGGGAGGCTCTCCGGTGAGAGTAGTCCTACTGCCTTCGATGGTAGGAGTTCGAGATCGGACCACCATCGAACCAATTCTGACCTACTCATCTACTTCGGTGGTGGTTAGAACAACTCGATAATTGGACTCTAGACCCTAGGCCCAGTCTGAAGTTCAAAAAAAAATTTTGAATCAAACTTAAGGAGGGGTGTGGCCTGGCCCACTCCAGCTCATTTTCTATCCTATTTGCAATCTTATTCGGTACTTTGGAACCTTCAAGATGGGATTTATCAGGATGTCATGCTGGTGTGCTCACACGACCTAATCATTTGGCACGCTCCAAGTCCGGATGCGTGAGATGCACATCCTGACTATCTCCATTTGTAACGATGTCCTTTACTTAAAAATCTAGTGTTTTAAAACTTTTAAAAATATTTCATTGCATATAACGATAGATCCATCTTTATGAGCCTTATGGTTGTCTTTTTCTTCTTATGGTTGCCTTCTTAATTTTTCTGATAATGATTCAAACTTAATTAATGGATATTAAAAGAAATGACTCCACAAATTGCTATGAACTCTTTTTTTGTTCCCATATAATGTCTAAAACTTGATGAGTGCTGATGGATTTTGCTTGCTATATTTTTATAGTTGCCTTCTTATTTTTTCTGATGATAATTTAAACAAAATGGATATTGAAAGTATTGGAAAGATAAATATCAAACATAACTAATCAAAATTTTTAAATCTATGAGAGCCTCACAATGTAATCGATGGCTTCATAAATGACCACAACCTCATCATGATCTAACTAATTGCGTACAAGTATATAACATCTCCAATTCTTGACCAACTCTTCATGCATCATCAAAACAAATAAGAGAAAAATCAGGAGTCATGAAATATTAACAAAAAATTTGAACTTATACTTCCATGCATATGGAACTTTCCATCTCAAGTCTATTGGGATTTGGACTCTATTAATCATATGGAACTTATGATTCTTATCTAAATAAGGCATTATGGGAAAAAAGAAAACCGATGTTACCCATCTCAAAATGTGGAAAAAAGGAAAACAAAGCGTGGCCATCTAAATACATGAAGAAAAGGTGCGAGGCATCGTGAAAATATTGGACGTCATCTATCTCCAAAATAGAAAAAAGAAAACCGTATGAGGCATCCTTAAAAATATCTTGGGATTGACTCCAACACGAAGACTTTTACTAGGTATGGATGGAATCCCATCACACAAATCTTTGATTTCATCAAGATTCTTCTATGAAGCACTCTTTATGATCATACAATCTACATCGAGCATTTCTCTACGAAAATTTTTTGCTGCAACATCATCAAGGTTTCATCCATTACATCCATGAGAGGTTTTATCAATCTAGGATCTCTTTGATCTCCATTGGTATGAGCCCTAATCTCCTCTGTATTTCTTCTCTATAATTAAGTTCTAATATTTAAACCCTAGTTGATTCCTTAGGATTTTAAAATTTTCTTAAAATTTAACCTATTGATGCATCTATAACATAGAAATTTTATATTTAATTATCATATATACTTTTTTAATGTTGTCCTTGATCTGCGGTAGATGGTGCATCACAGCAGACCTATTCCTAGACCTACCAACCGAATTCAATCCTCCATCAAAAAAATCAGATGTTATATAAGATTGTATCTCATATCGCAGCATGGTGAGGATCCATATTCTCGGCCCCTCCTTGAGCTCGAGGGATGGCTCAAGGCCATCGGAGGAAAAAGTAGGAGTCGGGTCATAGGATTCAACCACAGCTTCAACCGTCTAGCAACTCGATACTCCTCATCGATGTCCTCCTCTTAGGGTACGATGATCCAAACATGGGCTGACGCACATATGGAGGAGGTTGTGAAGAGGTTTTGGAGCCAGCAACCTCAGAGCTTCTGAGATGCCATCTACGATACAGTGGTTGAGATTCTTTGAGATCTATATCTACATGATCAGTTAGACTCATTATCACAGTCATCATAGTAGGTAAGTCTATTATAATTTTTTTTACTTATTTTAAATTTTTATATTTAAAAGCTTCACATATTTAGACTTGAGTTTGAAAAAGAGATCTAGGAGGTAAAAATTCAATCTAACCATCCAAATGATAGATCAGGGGTATCTATAGCTCCATATTATCAAATAGAATATGTAGGAATAATCTATTCAAAAATTAAAATAGTATATCGAATATACATCTCCGTATTGACATATATACTTTCGTATCGAAACTTATTAATAATATTCTATTTTTTTATTATGAAATATTGGGACATTCAGCTCTCATCCACCAGTTGTTGGAGAGGATGAACAGAAGCAAGAGGAGGATGATAAGAAGGATCTTACATATTTTTTTTATATGTATATAATTTTTAAACTTGTAAAGCTGTATAAATTTATAAAATTATAAAATTTATATTTTTAAAATAATATAATTAATTTTTTATTTATAATTCTATTAAATAATTATTATTTTATTTATAATAAATTTTAAAAAATAATTTTAAAATAAATTTTAAAATATTTAATTATAATTTTTTAAAAAAAATAAAAACTATTAGCGATGGTTATGTCATCACTAATAATTTTTTTTAAAATTTTAATTAAAAAATAAAAAATATTAGCAATAGTGGTAGCGATGATAACTTTCATCGCTAATATTTTTTTAATATTTTAATTAAAAAATTAAAATTATTAGTGACAGTATTTATCGTTAATACCGTCGCTAATTATCATTATTAGCGATGGAGAAATACCATCACTAATAATCATAATTAGCGATGAGATTATCTCCATCGAATTTTTAGCAAGGATAAAATGACTATTAGCAATGGCTAATTAGCAACGGCAATTAGCCATCGCTAATGGTCTGACTTTTTGTAGTGGTTCATCTTTAATCTCGATTGAACAACCTATATCTTAATATGATCCTTAATCAGATGAAGTTAGATGATCAACCAATCTAGACTGTAGGATGCAACTATCATTCGTCATGTCTTTCTTGATTATTTATATCTTTTCTAATTATTAGACTTAATTATATTTAGAGATATTGTTGTCTTGATAAAAAAAATGTATCGTAGTGGGATACTATGATGTGATGTATGAATTGAAGATTTTGGAAAGAAAATTATGAAATCATGTAGATTTGTTGGAATATATGTGAGATAAATAATGCGACTCTTTTTTAAGATTTACTGATAAATTATATAATATTTATATCATTAAATTTTGAATCTTATTATTTATGATTTATGAATATGAAGCATGATATTTAATTGTTAAATCTATTATAGAACACTATTGATGCATTATTGAAGGCATTGATTTCATGATAAAGTTGTAATCGATTGATTTTGATTTCAGATAGTTTTGTGTATTGTTCAATTGAAATATGATATTGATTTTATCGAAAGGGGAGATTTGAATCAAAATAGATTTTGACTCGTAGTCTGACTATACATCGAAAATCTATCAATGAGAGTTATATGTTGGCATATCGATACCTTATCAATAGAAGTTATTTATTGATATATCAATATCCAATCAATAGAGATTATGTGTAGATATATCGAGATCCTACCAATGGAGATTATGCGTTGATATATTGATACCCTATAAGTAGGGGTAATGCACTGATATATCGATATCCTACCAGTAGGCATTATATACTGGTATATCAATATCTGATCAGTGGTGGTTATGCGTTAGTATATCGATATCCTGCTAGTAGAGTTTATGCGTTGGTATTTTGATATCCTGTCAGTGAAAGTTGGATACTGATATATCAACATCCTATCAGCGAGAGTTATGTACTGGTATATCAATATCCTATTAGTGAGGATTGTACACTGGTATATCGACATCCTGTCGATGGGAGTTGTGCATTGATTTTTTATGTAGTTCATGGCTGTCGAGGTGAATTGGATATTTTGAAAGAAATTAATTTATGAATGAAAATAAATTTAAAAATAAATTTTAGAAAGATTAAACTTGAATAGATTTTATTTGATGAATATTACATAATTATTTTTTAATATATTATTATTACTTATTTTATCTAGTCAAAAGATAAATTACTTACTAGGCTGTTTAGCTCATTACTCTATATTTTACTATTTTTATAGATTCAGAAAACTAGCTTAACTCAAAGATTCGACGGAGAGTGAGTTAGAGACAGACTTTAATATTTTATTTTAAATTATATTTTATTAAAATTTAATATAAAATTATGAAATATTATTTTTTAATATATTTGATTTAGTTATTTAAAATAAAATTAAATATTAATTATTTAAATTTTTATTTTGCTATTGCTTTATGATATCATGATGAGATATCTTGCATTCTTGTAGAAAAAGTTTTCCATAAGTATGCGATAATTACCATAACCTCTGATCTATAATTTTAGATTGGAGACGTGACATCACTTAGTTTATCAAAAATTAAGAAAAATAGCTAATATAGAATAATCTCCAAAATATACATAATTATTATGGCTAAGAGGGCTCTTGCAAGTGTTCTAAATTTGAGGGAGGGCTACCTCCCGCTGTATAGCTTATTCTCTATCACCCCTTCCACTAAAGAATTTATATTTTTATATTACTTGAAAAAAGTATGAAAATTATTATTTTTTTCTAGCATGAGGATGGTTTTTGACAATGAGTTTTATTAAAGGAAAGAAGGGATGAGGCAGCGAAAGAAAAGGCAGAGGCTAGGAGAGAACCGGGCCTCTCAAGAAATAGAGCAAGACTACATTGTGTTCAATATGGATTGGCTCCACAGATCCTAAAAAATAGTAGAAAAAAATCAAAAGGCCTGTAATACCAAAATAGATCTCTCTTCTCACAGTCCATTTAATAACATATTTGGTCTTTTCCATACATGAGATATATGTATTGACATAGGGAATACTCCTTATGACATCGGTGCATGTTGAGGAGAAACGAGCTTAGGATGGACCAACCTAGTCACCCCATTTACAGATGACCTAAAATCGAACCTTGCCAATATGCAATACTCAATGATGATTACACTTAGTATCAATATCCGATCGTTATGGCATGGATATGGCTCCTGAAATCGTAGGATGAAAGCTCATACTAGTCGTATGTGGAATGTGGAGCATGATCACTGCTTGTACGATCTTCATGGAGATGGCCGCATTCATCATGGAAATGGCCTTTGATATCCCTCTATATAAATAAGGGGAGGAGGGGACTTTAGATAAGTCTCAAACCCTCTTGCTCTCTCGATCTCTTCATTCTCTATCCCAGCGTTTGCTGATCTCGAGCTGACTTGAGCATCACAGGATCTTATTAGAAAATCTCTAACAAGAAACTTCTCTATAGATTTGGCCTTTAGTTCAAGAGGCTAAGCCACTCCACCAACCACAGTTCCTATAGACCCATCCGACCTCAGTCTACTTGCAGAGATTGACAACAATATGTATCATCATGTGATTCTTATTGGATCCTTGAGTAGCATGGAGGGTGGCTATTAAAGAAAAGCAATCTCCTCCACAAGATCAAGCTAAGAAAGCTGTAATCGATCCCAAGAGATAATGCCAACTAAATTGTTAGAGGAAAACAATCTTCTTCATAAGATCAAGCTAATAAGGCCGTTATCAATCCCAAAAGATAATGGCAACTAAGTCAAATCTATTTGAATATGAAGAACTATCATTTCTTAATTCTAGCACAATTGCTGTGACTTATCTTGAATTGTAGTGCCATTATCATAGCTTAATTCTAGCAATATTTGTTATGAACTTATCTTGTATTGTAGTGTTATTATCACTCCTTAATTCTATCACTACCTACGAGGAACTTATCTTATATAGTAAAGCCTTATACCATAAATTCTGTACAAACCTAATAGATTGGTGAGTATGATATTCTTCTATTCAAATATTTGTCTCTTTCATGGTATCAGAGCAATAGCTCTCACGAGCATTTTTTTTCTCCTTCCACTTGTTATGGTTGAAGAAATTCATGAAAGCACCACCACTGCAACATCGATTACCCCCCAAATTGTTCTTGTCATTATCAATGCTAGAGCACAATTGCTGCTCAAATCGAGCTCTTCAAACTTTCCATCATGGAAAGCTCAAATTCATTCATTGTTGGTGGGCTATGATCTACTTGGGTATGTTGATGGGACACTACGATGTCCATCACCATCTATTACTCAGAACAATGCTCTTGTATCCAATCCAGGACATACACATTGGGTAAGACAAGATCAACTCCAACTCAATGCCATCTTTGCATCTATATCAAAAATTACTCTTCCTCTAATTGCTTCAGCTTCTACCTCACAACAAGCCTAGGATAAGTTAGCTCATCTCTATGCTAACAAGTCTAGATTGTGAATTATAAATTTAAAGGATAAACTCTCCAAAATAACTCATGGTTCTAGATCTATCTTAGAGTATTTATAGATTCTCAAATCTATTGCAGATGAACTGGCCCTTATCAATGCCCCTATTGATGATGATGATCTGATAATTTATACACACAATTGTCTTGGTTCTGAGTTCTAGAAAATTTCTATAGCAATTCGTACTCGAGAATCAGCCATATCATTTGAAGAGCTTCATGACAAGCTCATAGAATATGAGGACTACCTTGCTCGACAAGAGTCTAATGGGGCTGATCTATCTATAGCCACAGTACATTCCATGTGTGTCTTGGGTGATTTCAAGGATTCTACTTGTGGCTCTGACAATTTCAAAGGCGGCAATAATCGCAACTTCTCTCGTGGCAGAACTAACTCTGATTTTTAGTTCCAAAATTTCTCTCAAAAAGGCTATACAAGTCAAGGTGGCCCTCGCTTTAATCAAAATAATTATTTCATCTATTAATTTTGTGATAAATTGAGACATACTGCTAAAAATTGCTATCATTTTTATGGAAGGCCCTCCAACAAATCCTCCAAGCCTAGTGCTAATCATGTATCTTCTTCCACTCCCACCAACTCTGGATGGCTTGTTAATTTTGCTGCATCACATCATGTTACCGAGGATTTGCAGAATCTCTCCCTTCAATCATAGTATGATGTCCTGATGAACTCTTAATAGGTGATAAGTCAGGTTTGCCTATATCTCACATTGGTTCCACTCAATTTCAAACTTCTCCTACCATTTTTTCATTAAATCAAGTTCTTTGTGTTCCTTTAGTTAAGCAAAATTTAATTTTTGTTGCTAAATTTTGCCAATCAAATAATGTTTCCATCGAGTTCTTTTCTTCTCATTTTTTGGTGAAGAATCTTCATACGGGGGTGATTCTTGCACGCGGATCGAAGAGAAATAATGTCTATGAACTTTCTATATGGGCTAATACGACATCCCCAAAGGCTCTAGCTGGCATTAAGGCATCTCTATATGACTGGCATTGTCATTTTAGTCATCCCTCTCTAAAAGTGCTTAACACTATTGTCAATAATTTCTCTTTTACTTACTGTTTCTTTGTCTAAGTTATCATTACCATGTTCTTCTTGCTCCTGCAATAAAAGTCATAAATTACCTTTTTCTATTTCTAGTTTAATGAGTCATGATCCTCTCGACTTGATATTTGGTGATGTTTGGGATCCAGCTCCTATCACCTCAATTGATGGCTACAACTATTTTGTTATTTTTGTTGATCACTTTATAAAATATATATGGATATATTCCATTAAACATAAATCCGATGTCTCTCCAATTTTTTATCATTTCAAAAATCTTATTGAAAAATATTTTCACACTCCCATTGTTTTCATTTTATGAATGGTGGGGTGAATATCAAAAGCTTAAGAATTTTTTTCTCACTCATGGCATTTCTCATTGCACATCTCCTCCCTATAAGCTTGAACATAATGGGACTGCTGAACATCGCAATCATCATGTTGTTGAAATGGGGCTAACACTCTTACATCAAGCTTCTCTTCCTCTATACTTTTGATCTTTTGCATTTGCCACTGCTATCTATTTAATTAATTGCTTACCCACCATGGCACTTCATAGACAATCCCCCTTTGTAGCACTTTTTCAAGAAACACCAAATTATAATAAACTTGAAATCTTTGGGTGCTCTTGTTTTCCTTGGCTACGTCCCTACAATCAGCATAAACTAGTTTCTCGTTCATGTCCATGTATTTTTCTTGGTTATTCTAAATCTCAAAGTGCATACATTTGTTATGATCCCACCCTTCATAAATTCTATGCTTCGTACATCATGTTATTTTTCATGAGTCTATTTTTCCTTATGCAACTCAAGCCACCCATCTCCCTCATGTCACAAGTTCAAGTTCCTCTTCTTGGTATCCCGCTATGTCTTCGGTGTCTCTAGCTATTCTTATCTCTCCTACAATGCCTTCTAACGCTACTGTCTTACCAGATATTAATGTCCAATTAGAAGTATAGCCCAGCTTCAATTTAGATTTGCAACAAAACTCAATCTCCATAGATAATTCTTCATCTCTCCCTCAATCGGATTTGCCTGACTCTTCCACCCCATAGCCAGCATCAAATAACCCTTCTCTCAACCCCTCTCAACCACTTCAACGGACCCATACCATGGTCCCCAGCAGCCAAAATAATAGTTTTAAATCAAAAAAAAAAATTTCTATGACCAAACACTCATTATTTGACTCGATTGAACCCACTTGTGCATCTAAGGCTTTTCAGGATCCTCGATGGCGGGAAGCTATGTATGATGAATTCAATGCGCTTATTCATAATGGTACATGGAAACTTGTTCTACGATGATCTGGATAAAATATTATTGGTTGTAAGTGGATCTTTCATATCAAACAGAATTTCAATGATTCTATTGTTCGCTATAAAGCACACTTTGTCGCCAAAGAATTTCATCAACACCCTATAGGCATTGACTTTCATGAAACTTTCAGTCCTATCATAAAGCCTGTAACAATTAGGCTCGTGCTTTCTATTGCTCTCTCTTGTCAATGTCCGCTTCATCAACTAGATGCTAACAATACATTTTTATAAGAAACACTCTCTAATGAAGTATATATACAGCAACTGCCTGCCTTCATTGACAAATATTTTTCTGCCCATGTTTGTCATCTTCGAAAGGCCATCTATGGCCTCAAACAAGCTCCTTATGGATGGTACAAAGCCCTGAGTGCCTTTGTACTTCAAAATGGTTTTTATCAATTCAGGGTTGATCCCTCTCTTTACATCTTTAGCCAACATGGTGTTCTTGCCTATTTATTAGTTTATGTTGATGACTTAATACTTATTAGCAATGATTCTCATTTTTTCTCCGAGTTTATTGATGCTCCTTCTAGGAGATTCTTTATCAAGGATTTAGGTCAACTTGATTATTTTATTAGTGTCGAAGTCACACCAGTCTCTTTCTTTCTTAACACAAATATGTCACGGACTTATTGGAGCAATCCAACATTCTTGGGGCCAAAGCAGTCTCTACTCCCTGGGCTACCTCAATGTCTCTTTCCTTATTCGATGGCTTGTCATCCGTTGATGCAACTGAGTATAGATAACTTATTGGCTCTCTTCAATATTTACTTGTTACATGATCTGATGTTGCTTTTATTATCAATAAGTTGTCACAGTTTATTTGAAAGGGACCTTATTTCATGATGTGCATCTGATACACAACTCATCGCTCAACTTTCAAGCTTATGCTGACTCGGATTGGGCTGGAAATCATGATGATCACACTTCGATCTTTGGTGATTTAGTTTATTTTAGTGTCAACCCAATCTTATAGAGTTCCAGAAAGCAAAAATATATTGCCTGCTCCTCAACTGAAGCTGAATACTGAGCTATTACTAATGCTGCCACTAAGGTTGCATGGGTTGAGTCCTTGTTATTGGAACTTGGTATCCCTTCTTTTCATCCACCAATCATCTATTGTGATAATCTCAAAGCAATATACACTTGTACCAATTCAATATTTCACTCTAAAATAAAGCATATTGCTCTTAACTATTATTTTATTCGACAAAAGGTAAATGATGGCTCTCTTCGTGTTACTCACATATCCACACTTGATAAACTAGCTGATGCTCTCATAAAACCTCTCTCCCATGTTTGTTTTGAGCTTTTACAGTCCCAGATTGGTGTCTTTAATGGATCCACCATCTTATGGGACCGTGCTAAAGGAAAGCAATCTTTTCTATAAGATAAAGCTAATAAAGCTGTAATTGATCCCAAAATATAATGCTAGCTAAGTTGTTAGAGGAAAGCAATCTTCTCTACAAAATCAAGCTAATAAGGCTGCAATCAACCCCAAGAGATAATGCCAACTAAGTCAAATCCATTCAAATATGTAAAACTATTATTTTTTGATTCTAGCACTATTTGTTGTGACTTATCTTGTATTATAGTGCTATTATCATAGCTTGATTCTAGCAATATTTGTTATGAACTTACCTTATATTGTAGCGCTATTATCACTCCTTAATTCTAGCACTACCTACTTAAAACTTTTCTTATATAGCAAAGTCTTATACTATAAATTCTGTACAAACCTAATATATTAGTGTGTGTGATATTTTTCTATTCAAATACTTGTCCCTTATAGTGGTAAGGTACAAAATCATTTAATCTGCCACTACAAAAAAATTGATCTTATGCGACGAAATTTTTTTATCGTTAAAGATAAAATTTTTATTGCTAAAACTACTAGCGATAAAAATTTTCGTTGCTAAAAGTTTGTAGAGAAAGCCTCATAGCAAAAGATCTTAGCGACGAAAAAATTTTATTTCATCGCTAAAATTACTCAACTACATGACAGAAAAGTTCGTAGCATTAAAAATAAAATTTTTTCATCATAAAAGTCTATACTTTCATTGCTAAAATTATGATAAAAAATATTTTTATCATCAAAAATGAATATTATTCATTGAATTTTTTTTTTAAATTTTAGCAATGAAAAATAAAATTTTGTCACAAAATTTAGCAACAAAAAATAATTTTTGCTGCAAAATTTAGTGATGAAAAATAATTTTAGCAATGAAAAAATAATTTTATCATCAAATTTGCAACGAAAATAATTTCATCATAAAATTTGTGATAAAAAAAATTTTATCACAATTTTAGCAATGAAAAAATAATTTTATTGCTAATTTAGCGATGAAAATAAAATTTCATCACTAAATTTGAGATGAAATTTTTTTTCATCACAAATTTAGCAATGAAATATGAAATTTTGTCACTAAAAAAAATAAAAATAAAATAAAATTTATGATGAAAAATTTTATTTTTAGCGATGAAAATTCATTTCATCATAATTTTAGTGAAAATTTTCATTTTAAATAGCACATAAAATTTTTTGATTATTTTTTATGATAAAATTAATATTTCATCACTAAATTAAGTTTGAAATGAAATAAAATATGTTTTACTATTTTTGTCATGAAAGCACCTGTTTAAATATAAATTTTCATCAGATTGAACATATTTTACACAAAAATATATGAACATAATAAAAATATTTAAACTTCAAGTAATAATAAGTTTTATAGCTATTATTATCAGATACAAAAATATGAGTTTATACACTATTTAAAATTTTAAAAAAAACTACAAACTATACATCAACATAGTCGTTGGCCTCGTTCTCTCCTCCAGGCATCGATCCTTAGCCCGATATGTGTCGCGATAGCTGTGCAGAGGCGGCATCATGAAGCTGTAGAGGTGCTAGCTCAGAGGCATCAATATCGTGTTGTCCCACCATCGCAGCCACTATCCTCTCGAGCGTCTGGCTATAATTCATCCAATAAGTAATTTGATCCTACATCATGCTCATCGATGTCCTGACTGCCTCTAGCACTGAGGCATCCTTAGATCAGTCAGATGATGAATTGCAGAATTTTTTTGAGCGCATGCTGTGCCCAAACCCTAGCTACCATTCAAGGATGGCATCCAGGATCGCATCATCTGTCATTGAGTAAACAGACCATGATCCAACATTGCAGTCAGATCCAACCTCCCTCCTCCCCTACTCTCTCAATTGTAACATTTTTTTCTTCACAATAAATCAAATAATACCATAAGTTTATTTCAAAGGTGTTAAAAGCATTCAAAATATAGTACCATACTTACATGACGCTGCCTCGCCTCTTCAATCACAAACTCGTCATTCTTGTTCTGATAGAATTTACCATAGGTGTCGACCTCAGATAGTCCCTATTCAAACAAAAAAAAGAAAAAAGATATCAAAGTAATTTATATATTCAATAAGAACTTATAGCATGCAATTGCAAATACAGTTATATACCATCTTCTTCATTTTTTGTGCAAAAGAGGCACTCCCTTGCATGTGAATAGAATCAATCTTCTATTCATCCTGTTCGCCTCTGATCGTCGCTAAAAAATACATACAAGTATAACCAATAAAGGACATAGCAATATCAAAATAACTTGAAACACTAAACATACCTGAAATATCTCACTCTCAAAATGCTTGCATAACCACCGCCAATCGTCACTAGACCCAGTCCAATTTCTATAAGGCTAGGTCGTGAAGGAAAAATCGACTTTTTCCTTGTAGGATCTTTCAGATCTAATGAGATTTGGGGTAGAATATTTCAAAAAAAATTATCCTACGATATTTCAGATCTAAGATCTATTAGATCTAATTTCTATTATCTGATATTAAATCTAAAATTAAATCTAAAAATATGAAGAATAGAGAAATACCTCTAGGGTAACTAGATTACCCTGTAGATGATCGCAGCAATGCCCAAGGTTCTAAAATAGCCACACAGTCGCCTAGTCTCTATCGATATCCACTCGAGCAGGATCTGGATCATCTTCTTCTCATAAATCTTTACTCCAAAAATCAAATCTGGATCTGATCTGAAAGATCTTCAAAAGATCTTCTGAAGCTGGAGCAGCAGCTTCTCGACAAATCTCTGCAGCCTTCTAATCAGGAAGCCACCATGCCTTGGACGAGCACCAGATGGATGCCCAACCTCTTGGATGTGAAGAGGGGAGGGAAAGGAGTAGAGGGGGTATGGAGAAGTGGAGAGGATTCAGGCTTTTGTTCATTATTGTGCAGAGTCTCTTAAACCCTAGGCGCAAACAGGGTTTAAATAGACCCTGCTGCGTCATGCAGTGCCACATCATTCGATCAATCAAAAAATTTTAATTAATTTTGAAAAAATTTTGATTGGTGGAGTGATATCATCTGATCATATCAGATAAGAATCTCCACAATCCCTCCTACTGTTGGCACCAACACTGAATAAGCACAGTGAGATTTGCGCCCCACAGTCCAAGTTGATCAAGAGATCAGAGTCCTCATCTCATGGGACTCTATCCTTATCCACTTGGGGCGCACGCCCAATCTGAATATGGTGCCCACTTTGAGGCCCAATTTAGTAGGTGGACACTCCACAAAAACTCTTCAATGACCTCTTGCCCAGTGGCCTTCAGTCCAAGGTCCATGGGTCAATGTTTGACCAATGTCCTAAAACGAAAATGACAAGTGACAGGAATTAGCAAATGTTGTCTTAAATTCATCTTATGAATTAAGATAAATCTTTTCTGAGCTGAACTAGCTCCAGTCAGACTGTGAGAAACCTTTTCAAGATTCTCTGAGTGAGTCAAATCACATTTGGCTCAGTCGAGATAGAAAAGATTACACAAGGAGAAAGTTAGGCTCAATCGTGTGCTAGCACGATTTTCTTGAACCTAATTGGATCTAATCCAAATCAATCGACCTGGACTAGCTCAATTGATGACATCCAGACCTTAACTCTTGTTTGTGTGATCCAGTTAGGTTCATTTTCGTATGGTAATGAGACATGTCATGATCTCATCATCGACATCATCGAAACTTCTTTCGATGGACCAGAACTCTTCTAATTTAGACAATTAGAATGATCGATCATCAAGATCATTCTAATGGCTCTCAAAATCCACCAGTGACACCTAGTAGTATATGGTGGCAACCCATCAGAAATGAAGATGAACCTCTCGGTGCAGCTACCTGTGTGATTGAGTTCCTCTATCATGAGTCCCGACTGAATTAGGGTTAAGGTGAACTCGTCAAACCCAACATTAGTCATATGAATCAATTGATCGATCCAAGTCCGATGTGAAACCTTAATAAAAAACTTTTTTCCATTATTTCACTCTGCCATGGCCATAGGCTTAAGGACTCAATCTTTCGATCATCATAGGACTACTCCTCTTATCTACTGAGGTTGATAGATCCCATCTTGATGCGATCTGGTTCCTACAATGAATATACTACAACCAACATACACCTCAGGATTTTGAATGGTTAGGAGATTGAGTTATGGTGTAGTCAAACTATAACACACTCAAAGTGAACTATCGATGTACCTCAGATCAAAGAACTAGACACACAGCTACAGCATCGAGCTAGTCATCGACAAGAAGGTAGACTTCCTTATGACTACTCGAGGTGGTCATGTTCAGTACTCTCATTCTCAACGAATACCTGTACTCTCGCTTTGATGTCTCCATATCGTAGACTCAAGACACATCTATCCTAAGGAAGCAATCGTACACCAACCATCCGGATCGATCACCATCCTCATGATGATCCTATGGTCAGGAGCTGTTTATGAGTTAGTTATGTAAATTCATGCATTAAATTTTCAACTCTTGAAAATATGAATTAACATTCCTACTAACTCAAAGGATGTATCACAGACATAATGTACACAATGTGATAGTAGAATAATCCTTTTATTTATTTATAGTCAAAATTATAAATTTGCCCTTACATTTGTACAGGAATGTGTCAGCCAATCTGACATCTAGGACACACATCTAACAAACTCCCACTTGACCTAATGCCAATTGGCTACATATTTAAGTCCCATCTTCTCAAGGTGGGCTTCGATCTTCTGTTGGCCTAATGGCTTTGTTAGTGGGTCTGCCACATTGTCTGTGGAGTCGACTCTCTTAACTTCGACATAATCTTTTTTGAGGTAATCACGGATCAGATGGAATCGTCGCTCGATATGTTTGGACTTCTGGTGAGACTTTAGCTACTTAGTTTGGGCTATGGCACCATTATTGTCATAGTAAAGAGGGATGACATCCGATGACATCACTCTAAGTTCTATGATAAACTTTTTGTACCAGAATGCCTCCTTCGCAGCTTTCGATGTAGTAATATACTCTGCCTCCATGGTAGAATCAGTAATCACCGTCTGCTTGAAACTCTTCTAGCTGACTGCACCATCATTGCAAATGAACAGACTTTCAGATGTCGACTTTCGATTATCTATATCAGATATAAAGTCTGAGTCTGTAAATTTCTGAACCTGGAGTTCTCCATGCTAAACCTTTTTAGCACCTCCTCTATGTACATCTTCTGTGAGAGTCCCAGCATCCTATTTGGTCTATCTCTATAGACCTTAATACCCAGTATAAATGATGCCTCTCCTAGATCTTTCATAGAGAACTCCTTAGACAACCATATTTTGACTGAGGTCAACATGAAAATATCATTCCCAATCAGGAGGATGTCATCTGTGTACAGTACGAGGAAGATAACTGCGCTCTTACTAACCTTCTTGAACACACATGGTTTCTCCTCGTTCTTGATGAAACCAAACATTTTGATCACATCATTGAAATGAGTATTCCAGCTCCGAGATGCTTGCTTAAGTCCATAAATGGACCTTTGCAGCTTGCAGATCTTGTGATCATCATCACTGGATGTAAAACCAAGCGACTGTTCCATATAGATATCTTCCTCAAGATATCCATTTAAGAACATCGTTTTCACGTCCATCTGTCATATTTTATAATCGAAATAGACTGCAACAGCAAGCAATGTGTGGATGGATTTTAGCATGGCTACGGGCGAAAATGCACCTATCTTTCTCTTGAAGATCCATTTACACCTAATAGGTACAATACATTCAGATGGATCTACCAAGGTCCAGACTTGGTTTGAGAGCATCGAGTCAATTTCTGATCTCATTGCCTCTAACCATTTCTCGAAGTCGATATCTGATATCGCCTCGTCATAGGTCTTGGGGTCATCACCATGAGTCCCATTTTTTGTAAGGAATATTTTCTCTACTTCCTCTTGTATAGTACCTAAGTACCTTTCAGAAGGATGAAAAACCCTAGTCGATCTACGAGATGGAAGAGGTTGTGTTAGGACTGGTTTTAATTGATTTGGTTCCTCAGGTTCTTTAACTCGTTGCTCTTGGGAGACATTCTCCTTGAGCTTAATTATTCTTTCGATGCCACTATCTTGAATAAACTATTTTTCAAGAAAAATAGCATATCGATTCACAATCACATTGTGATCTTCCAAAATATAGAAATAGTATCCTAATGACTCTTTAGGATATCCTATGAACCGAGCTCTAAAAGACCTGAACTCTAACTTGTCCGCCTGCTGTCTCTTAACATGAACCGGACAATCCCAAATTCTGAGATGATTCAGACTTGGCTTCTTACCATGTCATATCTCATACGGTATGGTAGGAACGATTTTAGAGAAAATCCTATTCAATACATATATTGCTATCATGAGATAATGTTCCCAAAGAAACTCAGGGAGGTCCATGAAGCTCATCATGGAACAGACCATATCTAATAAGGTCTGGTTTCTCCGTTCTGAAATCTCGTTGAGTTGTGGCGTTTCAGGTGGAGTCCATTGAGAGACTATGCCATTATCTTTAAGATAGTCTAGAAACTCCCGATTAAGATATTCACCTCATTGATCTGATTGAAGAACCTTAATGGACTTTTCTGTTTATTTTTCTACCTCATGTCTGAATTCTTTGAACTTTTCAAAGGCTTCAGACTTGTGTTTCATTAGAAACACATACCCGTACCTAGACATATCATCGGTGAAGATAATGAAGTAGACATAGTTACCTCTAGCCGGCATATTAAATGGGCCGTACACATCTGTATGTACTAGGGCAAGTAGGTCTGGGGCCCTTTCCCTATGTCCTGTAAAAGGAAGCTTGGTCATTTTGCCTTGAAGACATGATTCACAAACTGGATATGACTCAAAAGTCAACAGACTCAATAGCCCAGATTTCTCCAATTTGTTAATCCTATCTTCCGCTATATGACCTAGCCTTAGGTGCCACAGATACCTATCATTTAGACTATCTCTAGGTCTTTTAATTCCCATGACATTCATATTTTGCTCGATATGAAATACAGATACATCAATATGTAGCTGATAGAGACCATTAATAAGAAAATCATTTGCAACTTTATTATTTTCATAAAATATGTTACAATGGGTCTTATGAAAGCTAATCACATAGCCTTCTTGTGCTAAACATGAAACAGAAATCAAATTCCTGCTTGCTGTAGGCACATAATAACAATCTCTAAGAACTAAATCTAATCATAACGGTAATCGCAGATGGTAGGTTCCTACGGCCACAGCAGCAACTCTTGCTCCATTCCCGATGCATAGGATCATATCCCCATCCCTCAGCTTCCTGCTCTCCTCAAGATCCTGCATAAAAGTGCACAAATGAGTACTAGAACCAGAGTCAAGTACCCAACTGAATGCAGAGGAAACCATAAGATTAGATTCTATAACGAGCATACCTCTAGAAGGACCATCCTTCTTGTTCTTCAGGGTGGTCAGGTACTGAGGACAATTCCACTTCCAATGGTCGTTTGAATTGCAGTGAAAATATTTTCTCTTTTCAGCAGCCTTCTTCTTCAGTTCCATCTTCTTCTTCTTTCCATCCACCTTCTGATTTTTCATAGACTTCTTCTTTCCAAAAGACTTTCCCTTGGAAGAAATCCGCTCCACAGTAAGGACTGAGCCTTTTGAACCCTTCAAAAAAAGCTCGGCCATAACCAACATGTTTATTAACTCAGCTAAGGTACACTGCATCTTATGCATATGAAAGTTCATAATGAACTGACCATATGCATCAGACAAGGATTGAAGGATCACATCAATCTGAAAATCCCTGTCTAAGATGACACCGAGCTTCTCAAGCTCCTCAAGATCCTTGATCATTGTCAAACAATAATCTTGGACTGACTGTCCATCATGCATTTTAGCCTTAAAAAGTCTTTGGCAGACTTGATACTTGGCTGCGCGACTTTGTTTACCAAACAACTCTTGTAGATGAGCCAACATTTGGCGGGTAGTCATAATATTCTCATGCTGGTGCTGCAAGTCATCAGACATGGCACCCAACATGTAGTACCTGGCTTTGTTATCGTCATCCGTCCACTTTTTCAGAGACGCTCTCTGTCCAGCAGTCGGACGTACTGGTATGGCAGGTGGGTCCTGGTCCAAGACATGAGTCAGTTTCTCGAAATCTAGAATAATTCTGTAGTTCCTCAATCAATCTTTGAAATTAGGTCCAGTCAATCTGTGGGTGTCTAGTATTTTGGTCAGGGGGTTGGACGCAGACATGTTTCCTATAGAGTGTTAAAAGTTTCTAGTTAGATTTTGTAATCAGACTTAACCAATTTGTTTAGGGGTTTCATTTTTAAATAAATTAGGCTCCCACTATTTTCTCAGATCCTTATACTCCCTAGGTAGAGATGTGAAAAACTCCGTGATTAGTGATTTCTAGTGGGTGGTGCGGTCTCACCGACTAGCTCACCACCTCACCTAACAGTTATTGGTGATGGGTCAACCGATGAGTGGACAACTCTTGTCCAATGATTCTCTAATCATGGTGCACCCAAAACTTGATCTCTAATTCATGAAGCTCACCATACCCGGAATATTACTCCAATCCTTAGTTAAGTCAGACCCACCATTTGCATGAATTAGATTCCTGATTGGATCCCTCATCGTATCCAAAATATTGAGCATAACCCATCCTCTAATCCGTAGCATCCAATGCCTAATGGATATGGTTGCATCTTTCTGGTGCAACTAAGCCACTGTAACCAGCCAAAAATAATCAACCTTGGGAAGGACCCGCACATCCACAATGGTGGAAGACTTTAGACTTAATATTTTCTGAGAGAGATTTGATTTAGGTCTCATTAAACTTGACTTGACATAGTCATAACAATTATGACTAACTTAATGACATAGGTTAGTTCGAATTGTTAGCCATCTCAAATCAGAACTAAGTCGACACATATGGTCAGGTAAGTGAGACCGGTGGGAGGGATATGCCATTAACTTGACAAGAACGTATTCGAATTGAGTAGCTCCCAATTAAAAATCAGTCGGTCGCATCTGCCCATCTTACCTTAGACACCAAATTATTGAACCAGAACTAATTGGGTTAGTCTATAATCCAGGCTCTAACCACTGAGCCAAATTAGGTCTTAACTTGATCGAGTCACATCTAAATATGATTCAACCTTGACTTAGACTTAATCCCATTAGACTGATCAATTATTAGCTTTCATGATCCCACCTAACCAACTTTTGATTTGATTTGATCAACCACTAGACCTAATTAAGCTACCCAAGTTCGAACCCAATTTTATGAAAATGACTTAGATCTAAAATTCTCAATTTTAGACCTAATTAGATTTCATAAGATTAATTCATTAATTAAGTCTTGGGTTCATAAATAAAATATGTAAAATAAATCCTAGGATTTTAAGATCTAGGATTTTACAAAAAAGTAAATTTTAATTTCTGATTAAGGATGAACATGCAGCACTCCTACACGCCATAAGAACACCCCATTGAATGGGAAGAGAAGGTCTTAAACCCTACTTTGTTTTTATGACCGGACGGTCATGATGAATACCTTAATTAAAAATATTAATTTAACTACAAAACTAGTTAGATCTAAGTTACATATCATATATATAATTTTAGATCTAACTTATACATACTTTGCATACATCTCATGTATTAAAATCTGATCTAATTAGCATGCTTTCAGATCTAATACATCACATATAACATCTGAAAAATAAGATTTAAATTAAACTATTCAATATAAAATCTATTCTAGACAGTTACTAGAATAATTCTACAACTAGTCTAGTCATGCAACAGATCAATCTTATGCATTAATTAAAATTTTATTTTTTATTTTTTGATCTGAATATAATATTTATAATATCAAAAAAATAAAAAATAAATTAGATCTAATTTATATTTTAATCATATTGAAACATAAAACTATAAGACTATTCATAGATCAAACTACTCCTAGTCTAGTCATGCATCTCATACATGTTGGATCTACTTAGATTTAATTTTAAATTTTTTTGATTTCAGATCCTATCATATCTGATGTGACATCTAAAATTTATTAATATCAGATAAATAAAAATAAAAATTAGATCTAAATTAGATCTGAAATAGAGCCATCAACCTGGCTCTGATACCAGTTGAAGGAAAAATCAATTTTTTCCTTGTAGGATCTTTCAGATCTAATGAGATCTGGAACGGAATATTTAAAAAAAAATTTATTCTATAATATTTTAGATCTAAGATCTATTATATCTAATTCTTATTATCTAATATTAAATCTAAAATTAAATCTTAAAATATGAGGAATAGAGAAATACCTCTAGGGTAACTAGATTACCCTGTAGATGATCGCAGCAATGCCCGAGGTTCTAAAATAGCCACGCAGTTGCCTGACCTCTATCGATATTCACTCGAGCAGGATTTGGATCATCTTCTTCTTATGAATCTTTGCTCCAAAAATTAAATCTAGATCTGATCTGAAAGATCTTCAAAAAATATTTTGAAGCTGGAGCAGCAGCTTCTCGACAAATCTCTGCAGCCTTCTAATCAGAAAGCCACCACGCCTTGGACAAGCACCAGATGGATGCCCAACCTCTTGGACGTGAAGAGGGGAGGGAAAGGAGCAGAGGGGGCATGGAGAAGTGGAGAGGATTTAGGATTTTATTGGTTATTGCGTAGAGTCTCTTAAACCCTAGGCACAGATAGGGTTTAAATAGACCCTGCTACGCCATGCAGTGCCACATCATTCGATCAATCAAAAAATTCTAATTAATTTTGAAAAAATTTTGATTGATAGAGTGATATCATCTTATCATATCAGATAAGAATTCCCACTATCCCTCCTACTGTTGGCGCCAACACTGGATAAGCACAGTGAGATTTGCGCCCCACAATCCAAGTTGATCAAAGGATCAGAGTCCTCATCTCATGGGACTCTATCCTTATCCACTTAGGGCGCACGCCCAATCTGAATATGGTGCCCACTTTAAGGCCCAATTTAACAGGTGCACACTCCATAAAAACTCTCCAATGACCTCTTGCCAAGTGCCCTTCAGTCCAAGGTCCATGGGTCAATGTGTGACCAATATCCTAAAATAGAATTAACAGGTGTTGTCTTAAATTCATCTTATAAATTAAGATAAATCTTTTCTGAGCTGAACTGGCTCCAGTCAGACTGTGAGAAACCTTCTCAAGGTTCTCTGGGTGAGTCAAATCATATTTGGCTTAGTCGAGATAGAAAAGATTACACGAGAAGAAAATTAGGCTCAATCGTGTGCTAGCATGATTTTCTTGAATCTAATTGGATTTAATCCAAATCAATCGAATTGGGCTAGCTCAATTGATGACATCCAGACCCTAGCTCTTGTTTGTGTGATTCAGTTAGATTTATTTTCGTATGGTAATGAGACATGTCGTGATCTCATCATCGACATCATCGAAACTCCTTTTGATGGATCAGAACTCTTCTGATTCAGACAATTAGAATGTTCGATCATCAAGATCATTCTAATTGCTTCTAAAATTTACCACTACCACCTAGTAGTATATGATGGCAACCCATCATAAATGAAGACAAACCTCTCGATGCAGCTACCTGTGTGATTGAGTTCCTCTATCATGAGTCTCGACAGAATTAGGGTTAAGGTGAACTCGTCAAACCCAACATCAGTCATATGAATCAATCGATCGATCCAAGTCCGATGTGAAATCTTAATAAAAATTTTTTTTCCATTATTTCACTCTGCCATGGCCATGGACTTAAGGACTCAATCTTTCGATCATCACAGGACTACTCCTCTTATCTACCGAGGTTGATAGATCCCATCTTGGTGCGATCTGATTCCTACAATGAATATGCTACAACCAACATATACCTCAGGGTTCCGAATGGCTAGGAGATCGAATTATGGTGTAGTCAAACTATAACACACTCAAGTGAACTGTCGTATACCTCAGATCAAAGAACTAGACACACAGTTGCAGCATCGAGCTAGTCATCGATGAGAAAGTAGACTTCCTTATGACTGCTCGAGGTGCTCACGCTCAGTACTCTCATTCTCAACGAATATCTATACTCTCACTCCGGTGTCTCCACACCGTAGACTCAAAACACATCTATCCTAAGGAAGTGATCATACACCAACCTTCCGGATCGATCACCATCCTCATGATAATCCTATGGTCAGGAGCTGTTTATGAGTTAGTTATGTAAATTCATGTCTTAAATTTTCAACTCTTGAAAATATGAATTAACATTCCTACTAACTCAAAGAATGCATCACAGACATAATGTACACAATGTGATAGTAGAATAATCCTTTTATTTATTTATAGTCAAAATTATAAATTTGTCCTTACATTTGTACAGGAATGTGTCAGCCAATCTGGCATCTAGGGCACACATCTAACAGGTCACAGGGTCAATCTCCTTTGTCTGTAGCTTATTGTAGTATGTATGAAGCCTACATCGCTGATCTCTATATCTATTTGCGGCCATTTTGAGAATACATACTATCACTTGTTTGTTGGTGCAATCTTTGAAGTTAATATTATCCTGCACATATGAACATTCATCATAATAAGAAGCGAAGATATAGAACTATCCATGTAACAAAGAATTATCCATATAGCATCCTTGAAGTCTGACAAAGAGACTAGAGAAAAGATAATATGGACTATATAATGAAGTGCAAGACATAGAATTATCCATTATTTATGATAGCATTCTTATTATCCTATACATTCAAAGTTAATTCTTACCTTGATGTGAGAGATAAGGGCATCGCAGTATCGAGGGATGACATGCTTGAAACTTTCGATGGCCCATGAAAAATGGTTTCACATATACGGACTAATCTCGTTAGTGACTATACTAGCCTTTGTGCCAGTCAGATGATCCCGAAATATCTATACTTTCAACTTTTCATTATGCGTATGCATGTATTTCTCCAAAATAAGGCCCCTACTAGGACCACGCACCGTGCATCATTGCTATATTCCTACATATGAAAATTCATGAAATAAATATATATCATCTACCAATAGATGTATATAACAAAAAAATATGCATAGTTTATAAATTTGAAAGAGATGTACCTGCAGGAGGATGATGCTGTGATGCTATATGAAAGAATTATGCGAGATAAATCAATCGCATATGAGATACGATGGGATATTTTTTTATATTTTATCTTCCAAACTCATATATTTAATATTATTAATTAATAAAATAAATATTTTTAATTCATTATATGCTGCATCTTATTATTATTTTAAGATTATAATGAACTCCATAGGTCCGGGCAATAGTTTTAGGATCGTGATGAGATCACGCCAGTGAGATCTAAATTTTTGATAGTCCTGATCTAAAATATTTTTAGTCATTGGTTCATTGAGTGAAGATTAATAATATTGGTAAGATTGGCACATCCTATGTATGCTCAATGGTGAGGGTGGTTGATCTCACAACTACTTATATGGCGATACTAATATAAAGATGTGGGTGCTTATTAGAGAATGAGTTCACTGAATTGACCTGTAAGAGAATATCTAATGGAGTCTTATTTACATGTCAGCCGGCTGTTCTCTAGTGAAAGTTGTGCAAGTGATCCTTTGATCTGAGATCATCATGGTACCTTGTGTACATGAATCTATATTTTGATTCACTTTCTAACTTGATTCTTTGATCCTTGTGTGGGGTGTTCTAGATATGGTAAAGTATGTATGAAGATTGTGAGTGATCAATAAGGGATCGATCACTCCTAATAAGGAAAGCAAACATCTTATGTTATCTCGTAGGTTGATGATTCTGGAAATCTTTAACCAAAGCAAAATGATAATTAGAAAAAAAAATTTAATGTATCATCAAATGAATCATCACCTTCTAATCAAGATATATTTAGATAAGCAATTGGATTTGATATGATTTCATACCTTTTGCTCATCTGGGGTGTTGTATGACTGAAGGATTGAATTGCATGGTAACTTGTTACTGAAAAATATTTTTTATATTTTTATTAAATTTTATCTCTTTCGGATAGTCACAACATATTGCTAGATATTAATCTTGACTTGTGGACTTATAAGAATTTAAAAAATTTAATTTAAAAATTAATTAAAAAGAGTCCTAGTTAATTGATGTAATTAGGCTGGTCTAGTCTAATCAGACTAGGATTAAGTCAAGAGCCTAAGTCTACTGCTGGCCAGATTTAAAATTCAATAGATCACACCACTTTGAGATTTTATCTTGATCTAATTTAAATAAAATTTAATATAAATTTTAAGGATTAATTTGATATGCTAGCATATTGTATTAATCCAAGTTCCCAATTAGGTTAGTTCAAATAAATTTGAGCTAGTCTTGACCTATTGCCTTTGATCTAATTAGACTAGGTATAATTTATTTGATTTATTTTCTCATCTTGGAAGTGTTTCAGATGGAAAAAGAGTCCTCCAAGCCATCAGGTCCATGCCATTTATTTATTACTGCCCCATATTTATTGACACCTAAGAGAAGGAAGAGTCCTTCTGCATTAAGGCACCAAACCACCTTCTGTTTATCCACTCATTCCTCAATTGTCACATGCTAATTTAATCTAGAGAATTTATAGGGCATAGAAGAGGAGAAGTTCTTCTATATGAAGGCTCTTTTGTGCCAATTAATTTATCAAAAATTTAATTCTCTACGTAGGAAGGTAGAGCACCAAGAGTTGGCGCCCGTTGGCGCCCCTTGGGACTCCCTGCCATTCCTTCATCTCATATTTATATAGGACATCCCACATAGGTTAAAATCCTAAAAAAATCAGTTCTTAGGCATGTGATAAGAGAGGAAAAAGTCAAAAAAAATTAGAGCAAGAAGATAAGAAAATTGAGTGAAAAAAATAGAAAGAAGAGAGGTGAGAAAAAAAGGCAAGTGTGGTGTGCTTGTCCTAATATTTGATTTTTTCATATGTTAGAGTACAAAATCAAATTCTAGGTTATGAGATTTTTAGAGAGAACTCTCTTAATATGGTCCAAATAGATGAATCAAAGGCAAATGGATGTTGGTGCGATTGTTCTTCGAGAAAGAAGCCGGCAGCATACTTGTGAAGAAAAGACTACGGTGCTGCACCGGTTGGAAAGGACCTTGATCATCTTCCATGTGGATCACCGTTGGAGGACTTCTACTTTAAAGTCTCGTAGAGATCATTATTTTATCATATTGCTTATTTTAAAAAGTATAAGTTTCTAACTCTTTGCATGCTTGGTTTTGGTTTGTTCGACATCTACAAGATGATTTTAGGGTTTGAGTTCTGGTTAGATAGTTTTAATTGTTAAAGCTTTTGATATGCATGTTAAAAAATTTTTAAAATTCATATTCTGCTGCATGACCAGAATCCAACATCATGACCTCTGGCTGGGCGGGCTCTGGTTGAGCACTAGCTTGCTCCATGGATTTGGGCAGCTGAGTCTCATCTAAGTTTTCTGACTCATCATGCAAAATGCTAAAGTGAGGATGTGTATCATCAAATGGAGCCAGCTGTCTACCCTATGAAAGTCAATGTCCCGGACCAGCCATGATGATGTAATGATTAAGATAATTCAAATCAACACGTAATCAAAAAAACTCAAATACTACATGATATAACCAAAAAATAAATTGAATTAGTTATTCATATTAATTATTATTCTCATAATCTGAACTCGTGTTCATATAGTCGTCCTCAATAGGACTCGTAGGTGTCAACCCTAAAGTACTATCATCATCATTGTTGATGAAGTCATCATCCACATGTGATTATAATATCAAATTATTGTTGGATCGTGCCCATGCCCGTGCTGACGTTCTAACAATAGGAACATCTCCAGGTTCATAGTCGTTTCATTGCAATTGTCCTATGTCGATGGTATCATCTGACACTAATATGTTATCTGGTGCTTACATTTGATACGCTTCATTCTCAATAGTTGCACGAACTTCATTCTCTAGACCTTCATCATTCGGGCATGTAAAAAGTGTGGGATCGAACATATGTCTATGCTGAGCCCTTATTGCAACCCGTCAAGACTCTTTCATTTTGGTGTCCTCAACATATCACACTAGTCTCACTTGCTTTGCAAAAATATAAGAATCACTTTCGTACCACAAGTGATCAGTGTGGAGACTGACAAGCTGAGGGTCTACAATAATTTGCCGGTGTCGTCCTAAAACATACCATCGATACTTGAATAATACGACCCACCAAAGATCACTATACCTCAGCTCTATAACCTCATGCAGAACACTGAAAAAATTTATTATCTCACCCTTATGCTCACCCTCCATTCTTCTTCCACAATTCTGTGTGGTTTGATCGCGATCGCGATTCCTCATATGTAATAACTTTATTATGGTGGACAATAAAGAGTACTTTTTACAACCAGGATAAATGTCATTTTGCACATCTCTTAATAGATGCTCGAATCTATTGTTCACAGGCATATTACTGTCCTCCTCATCTTCTTGTCTCGAGATGAGATGCTGATATTTTGATCCCGCTTCCACATTTGCTTCAAATAACTCTGGATGGAGATCCTCCAGAATTTTTCTATCTTCTGCACTTAGTGTTTGCCTTTCATGACTGGATGATCCACTTATTGATGATGTATTTGTGGGACTTCTAGGCAACATGCTCGAGCCAGTCGGCAAATCTTCACCATGACAACTCTATCTCTTATAAGTCACATTTATACCGTGTTCGTATAAATAATTTTGAATATCTGATAGGGTACATCAAAATAGATTTCTGCATCGACGATATGGACAACGAGTTTTCCCATCTTCTCTAGTGTGATTGAACGCCACATTCATTAAAGATGTCACACTCGCAATATACTCAGGGTAGAACTTATCACGTAATGACATCCAACTACGATCCATGCCTAGATGTTTATGATGTAAACTATATAGTCAATCTTATGTAATAATAGTTGACTAATGCCTTATATCCCCTACCTGTAGGGTGGTGATCCTATCCCATTCAAGAACATGAGAATTTAAAATTGCCATATATATCTTCTACACCAAAAATATTTCGACAGTATTTCGACATAGTTTTCTAGATACACAAATACTAAAATTGTGCTATGTACTCAGAGAACATAATGAAAAATACCGATGAAACTCTTCGATGTAGAAACACATGGTATGCAATATAAAATTCACTCACATGCCTAAACTGTCCACAAGGATAATTCGAGAATAGCGTATACACCACCAATATTTTTTTTCTATTAAAGGACAAACATTAGTTTATGCACACTATCCTCGAATAGAAATTTTAAGATTTATAAATTTTTTATGCTACGATTAACATATTATTATAATCATTTTTATTTTTAAACTATTTTCAATCTAAACCTATGCTTCATATAAGGAGTAGACCAACAAATAATCATAATTATGCCAAACGTCTCAAATCAATTACAAAAAGGAGAACAAAATTTAAAATACTACGAAGTGCCAAAATTATTGCTTTAGATTTATGTAACCACTTAACAATCACAAAATTTAAAATAAACTATGCCCTAATCTTCCAACTCCCCCCATAAATCCCACAGAGAGAGGGAGAGAGAGAGGTACTGAGATGGATGCGGACGACGGTGGCTACGCGGCGACAGTGACGGCGGTGTGACAACAGTGACGGCGGTGCGACGACGGTGATGGCGGCAACCTATGGGATGGACCATGAGAGAGAGAGCCATAGAGAGAGAGAGGTCGTACCTAAGAGATCTTGAGAGAGAGGGAGAGATCGCGGTCCGACGGACTTTAAAGAAGGATGGTGGTGGTGGTGGAGGTAGAGGTGGAGGTGGAGCGACGACAACGATGGTGGAGCGACGATGACGATGGCGGCCCCAGAGGAAGCAAACAACCGTAAGAGAGGGAGAGAGAGAGAAAGTGAGGGAGGGAGAACCCGAGGAGGACGACGATGGTGGTGGCGGAAGGAGCATGATAATGAGGAATGGTTCAATTCGGCCGATGTGGTAGGATGGTGGCACGGAGGGATGACGTCGATCGACGATCGGGGAGGGCTTGAATCAGCCGGTCGATGGCGCGGCTCGGTGGAGTGAGAGAGCGAGAGAGAAAGATGAAGAGAGAGGACGTGCTGGGATGGTGGCGTTGGCACGTGAAGGATTTTGGAACAAAATTTTATCCTAAAAATTCTTATTCCCTCTTTTTTTTTCAACGAAAAAATTCTTTAGCAACGAAAAATTTTTCGTCGTCAAAAACAAAAAATTTCATTGTAAAAGAGTATTTTTTACGATGAAAATTTTATTCATCATAAATACTTAAATTTTGATAATGAAAATTTTTTTTCATCTTAAAAAAATAAAAACTCTAATGATAAAAAAAAATTTATCATTAAAAATCTACTTCTAGTAACGAAAATTAATATTTCGTCGCAAAAAAGTCAATTTTTTACGATGAAAATTTTTTTCATCGTAAATATTTAATTTTTGATAATAAATTTTTTTTTTGTTGTAAAAACATATCTATTTACAATGAAATAATTTTTTATCACTAAAATTTTATTATAAAAAAATTAGATTTCTTATAATGCACTCAACTTATAATTACAGTCACATGCCAGAACATTTTATCCAAAACTACGGGTCAACCAACAATTTTAATGATTTTATGATAATTAATTAATTGACAATATAGAAAAGAATGAGAAAGGGTGTATTATTTCTGGCTATAAATCTGATCAAAAAAAAAAAAAGCTAAACTATTTTCTTATGAATATCAGGGAAAAGAAGAGGACATGAGACTATCACAGAGAATATATGACATTCAGAGGGGACCACACAAGAATATGAGGCAGACGTGGTTTCATGATAAAGATGTTGTTTCTTGCACACGCTGGAGTGCATCCGGTACTTTTTTACGCTCTACATTTGTGGAATGTAACTATCGATTTGATAATTAGCATTCACCATTAAAGAAGGAATCCTCGAGACGGAATAAAAACTCAGAGCAAGAGAGGCACGGAAAGGATAACTAAAGTGTCTTTCCAAAAAGAAAAATGAAAAAAGAAAGAAAAAAAAAAAAAAAAAAAGAAGAAGATGACTAAAGCGTAAAGGGGCTTTCAGCTCAGCGATGCATGCACCGTGAAAATATTCCTAGTCAACGGCTAGGCCGAAAGGCAATTAAAGCGGGGATACCCAGCCGCAAATCTGTTCGGGTCGTACCTTTTCGCATGATCTTTATTTTTAACGATGTCGATCATTGGATGGCGTCTCGCACGATTCTAGAAGCACTCAGAACTCCTTCATCCATCTGCCTGTATGGATTGTGACGCGGCTATTGCATGATCCAATGGTGGATCCATGAGAAGGAAGGTGAATCCATCTTTTCCTCCAAAGATGCAACCCGAACCCAAAGCGGATGGGTTGCGAGGCGCCACGTTCGCATGCAAGAGAAAAGATCTCGAGTCGGATGCACCAAGAAGCGTAAGTTCTCCATCCAGAAGGCTCCTCTTTCATCCACGTGTCCAAGTAGACGGGATACTTACCCGATCTTTTTGGTGGTAGGAGCAGAGGCCGGCCCCCGACGCCGGCTAGGTTAGATTAGATGGCTGGGAAGGAGGGAAGTGCGTTTGGTAGGCATGTATGGATATTGCCACAAGATGAGAGAAGTTAGGATAAAGGAAGCCTTGCTGTTGGAGGGTAGTAATGCGACGCCGTTTTCTCATTAAACAATAGCCTGGCTTTATATATGACGGACATGGTAACAAAATATATATGGCTCGATATAGATCCCCAGCTAGTTTTTACCATCTCTCTCTGGCCCCTGTCCAGATTAGCGTCAGAGTCATCAGCTGATTTGATCGTGGGATGGATGATTTGGATTCGCCGTCCTAGCAAGTTTGGTCTTTGAAAGTAGCTCTTCGTTCGTGGAAAGGATGTCTCTGTTCGGCCATTTGATAGTCTTTTAAGCAGCCTCGTCATCTAAATTTGGGAGCTTGCTAGGTTTCTTAATTAGGTAGGATTGTCACTCCATAGGTTAGGTCATGTTGCTTTTTCTTTGGTAAATGTTAGGTCATGTTGCTTCAATGCTGGAAAATGGCGGCTCATTTCAACTGCAATGTCATCCCGCCACCGACTGCTTTAAGCACCATCCTTACATGACTTGCCTGGCTTCACATCGAGCATGCATGCAATCGTGTCTATCATGACAGTTTGTTTCTCCATCGACCATAGAGTGCAAGTCATCATCCTCATTATGCGTAGTTCCCTGGTTTTGCAATGACAATCGACGTAGTTGTTCATATTTCCTAAGAAACAGCTGATTTTCAGCAGAGTGATGATCGTCAACCGTATTCAGTATTTTTGTGATTTTTCAATTTTTTTTAGCAATTATATTTGGTAGCAATTATATATGCTGCAAATAAACTATGATATCCAGTAAAAAATTCTCAAGCAAACCACATGATCTATGATTGGAACCGCCAAGCTACAGCATATATTCCTATTATATATGAAGAGTTTATTTTATTTATTCACACATATTCTGATCATTAAATAATCATTTCATGTACTATTTCATATAAAAAATCCTTTTCTACTTTGATAAAAATAAAAAATGAACATACTTTATACTATTATTTATGATATTTTCAAAACTTTATTGTTAAAAATGTTTAACAATTAACTTTTGTATATTCCTATATTCGATACAAAAAATATTAATATTCTGATATAATTTTATATCCTAATTAAATCACTTTTGATTATTAATATTTTAATATATGTAACACTTGCACCATAACCTATACATAGTAATGCTAAGAAGATATGTTAACTTGTTGTAATTAACTTTATTGCAAGGCGGCCAATCACAAGAGATTTGATGACCATTACAACTCATACAACATCATATTTGATACAACTAGGATGACCAAACCCAAGCTCTATTAAAAATAAACAATTTTAGATTTTGGCAATCTCTCAAAATTACATAAATTATGATCTTATTTATTTGCATATTAATTAAATACCATCATAGTAGTTCTAATTTCCAACACTTTGAGCTCATTCGTTGAGAGACATGAAACTTGCTCGAAAATATGTATCTTTCTAGATAAATGTTGTCCAGATAACACTTAGATAAAAAATAATTTGTTCATATTCTTTTAAATACTAAAAAGTGGTCATATTCTTTTACATTATGGCTTTCCGGATAAGTTGTTAGGTTTATCTATCTCACAACACTCTTTATGCTTCGAGGTGGCCGATTTATATCTACTATTGATGTCTAATTCCCTCACCATCTTTAGATATTAGCCTGACACTAATCTCCCCCCTCCTAATGACTATGATTAGTGGGACCATGCAATACGCCATTAAAACTTCATTATTTTGTCATGTTGAGTATGGCTTGAATTTTGGTGTGACCCACGATATGGATCCAATCCATTGTGGACTTTGACCTATTTGGATATTTTGATCTTTTTTTATTATTTTAAGATTTGACGGCTATATATATATATATTTATTTATTTATTTATTATAATCATACCTTTTGTTATTTACGGCCATCTTTTATTATTTGAGCCGATGCATACTTTTTGTATTTCATCTTTTTTGATATAGTGAAATCTCTCCCCATCTTCGTCAGTGGATATAGGTCAAAAGCCAAATCACATAAATTATTATGTCCTATTTTTTTTGCATGTGATTGTTCGTTATTATTTTAGATATTATACTAATTAATAGGTAATCCTACAACAAACTGGTATTAGAGCTCGGGGTTTAGTTGTTCTGATTTATTCATCATATTTGTTTTGGATTTTCATTATCTATTGATTCTATTTTTTATTCTTTATAATTTTTTATGATTGCTGCGAGATTCAAGATTGAAAACTTCAATAAAAAAAATGATTTCAATCTTTCGCATGCGAAATTGCGAGCCCTATTAGGTTAGCAGGGATTGTTGAAGTTGCTAAATGATAGAGATGCTTTATCGATAATGTTATTAGAGAAGGATAAGGATAACCTCTTAGAGCATGCATATAGTGCGATTTAGTTGTCTTTGGCAAATGAGGTTCTATGAAAGGTTGTGGATGAGTCATCTATTGTAGCATTATGACTCAAGTTGGAGAGCATCTATATGATCAAGTCTCTAACAAATTGGCTTCATCTGAAACAGTAGCTTTACATTATTCAGTATTAGATATGTACCCTAGAAGCCAATTATTGACTAACATATTTTATAATTTTAGAGCTTAATCTTGTACTTCTAATATTCTTATTATTCATAAAAAAAATTATTCTAATCATGTTTATGTATCCATGATTTGTCCTTGAAATTAACAAAGATAATTTTACATATTTTTAAAGGTGTTGAGAATTTGAGACATATATTAATTAGTGATTAGTTTTTAAATACTTTCAATCAAAAGATCATCACGGAAGACAGTGATCAATATATTTGAGATCGATGCATGGTTTTCCTTTTTTGTGGGCAGATGAGTCTCGGATCTGCAGTGTAGGGACATTGGTATGAGGGTGCGGATGATTGTTAGAAAATAACTTATACTGAGTGTGATCAACATGAAAAATTACTTGGATGTCTACTCACTCATCAGTGGTTATCTCGATGCTGCAGTGGTGTGAGTGGTCCTTTAATCTGCAGTGTCATCAGCTATTCACAGCGAAGCTACTGAGTTTGACTGTATATTTTCTTAGTCCTTAACCATTCGGATCCTTGCTATATATGTTGGTTACAGTAGGCTCAGATTCGCTATTAGTAGGATGCACCTATATGAAATCTATCGATTTTGGCAAAAAAAGAAGAAGTCCTATGCGATTTAGGAGACTGAGTTCAAAAAGTCTTTGATCAAAATAAGTATGAATACGAAAAAAAAAATTACAAGATTCACAAATAAACTTGAATCGAGCCAATCTAGCATATGACTGACGATTGGGTCTGACGAGTTCTCCATGATCTTCATCAAGTTGGAACTTATGATGGAAAGACTGAATCATACGATAACTGCATCTAGAGATTCATACCTTAATTCTACTGGATTGTCACTATATACTACTAGGTGTCACTAGTGGATTATGGGACTCATCGGACATCATCTTGATGATCGATGATCCTCGAAGGGTAAAGTTAAAATTATTTCAAATCATCAAAAAAATTTTGATGATATTATGATGGAGATCATAATATATCTCACTATCAGGTAGAATAGAATCTATGGGATTACACATTAAGAGATTTAATTTTAAATTAATCAATTAGACTTGTAAAGTTCTAATTAGGTTAGGATTTATTGAAATCCTATTAGGTTTAAGAGAACCATGCTAGCACATGGTTAAACTCAATTCTTTTCTGAACTTTGATTTCTTGTTAAATAAGGATTGGGTCAAGTCCATAGCCTTGAACCTAATCTAAATCTATTTTGATTTGGATTTAGCTGGGCATCTATTTGAGGGCCAAAGATGATTGGATTAAGTCAATGAGTTGGCTAAATTATCTCCTTTTTTTTTATTTCCTAATGTAGTATAGAATTATTGGAAAGAAGAGATGGCACCATCCTTCCTTTTTAAAAAATCCAAGGGGCGCCAACCCCTTTGAGTGATGTGAGGAAGAGAGAGGGGCTTGCCCCCTCTCTTGCTTTGGTGTGGAAGGAGAGAGAGAGGGGCTATGCACCATCTCTTGTGAGCAAAACTCTAGAAAGGGTGCCAAGGGTTGGCACCCCAACTACCTGCCCCTTTTGTTAAGAGGTGCCCACTCAATCTGTCTATTTTGAGTGGGGTATCCCATCTGCTTGTCAAAAGAGGTGAAGATCATACTAAGTCTGATTTTCTTAAAAAATAATCAGATTAAAAAAGTAAAAATCTTTATGAGATAAGAACTAACCTTTTAGATTGATTGGATCTTGATTTGGAATCAAGATAAGATCTCTATATAAGAGATGGTCTCCTAGAATTTTAGAATTAATTAAAGAATTAAAAATTAGATCTCTCCATCTCTCCTCTCCATGCCTCACTCTCTCTCCCTCTTCTCTTTTCAATGCCCAAGGGTTGGGCGTCCATCATCTCACACATCTGAGTTGAGAGGAGTCTCTTCTACAGCAAGAAATAGGGAGCAAAGACTGCAGTTCAAGGATTGTGATCGCAGTCAAGATCAATAGTTCATCAAGGTTCAAAGAAGCTAAGATCCTACTTGGAGAAGAAGGATCTATTACGAGAAAAAAGATTTAAGATTGATCTCGGTAGATACGTGTAAAGGTCGGATATGTATGCGGCTCAAGAATCTTCAGATCTAAGATCATTGGTAGCGTGGTATTTCAATCCGTGCAAAGATATTGAGATTCGATCTCATCTTTATTTTAATTTTTAGATTATATGCATGTCTTTATTCTGAGGCTCGAATAAGAATAGATAAGATCTAATGTATGTGGGGTTAAAAGATTTAACCCAGTTCGTTTTCATTGCTATTCAAAAAAATTTTGAAATCTATGCATGCATCCTACCCGATTTTCTAACATTCAGATGAAAAAAAAAATATATCTCTTAAAAATTACCTGGATGAATTCAATAAAATTATTCTTGATTTAAAAAATATTGATGTGAAAATTGATGATGAGGATCAAGCCCTTATTTTGTTGTGTTCATTACCTCCCTTATTTGACATTTTGTTGATACTATGCAATACAGTCGGGATACACTTCTTATGAAAGATTTGAGGGTTTTATTGATCTGAAAAGAGTTAAAAAAATGAGTGTCTGAATCTTGGGGTGAAAATCAGACGGATAGTGGTTGCTAGAAGTAAATCAAAAAAAAGAATTTGGATTCAAGTTTAAGAAATAATAAAGATAAATTAAAATTCAAAGGGAAAGGAAAGACAGGCAAATGCAGTTACTGTAAGAAAGAAGGGCACTAAAAATCTAATTATCCAAAATTTTAAAAAAAAAGATGAAAAAATTCAATAATATCTTTAATGCTGGTGATTCAGCTAGTATAGTAGAGGATAGTTCTGATGGTGTCAATGTCCTCTCAATATCTATCAATTCATCTGAAGATGATTGGATTCTTGATTCAGTATGGTGTTATCATATGTGTCCTTATCATGATTGATGTTTTACTTATCATCCTATTGATGATGGTGTTGTGCTTATGAAGAATAATTTATCCTATAAGATTGCTGGTATAGGAACCATTCGGACTAAGATGTATGATGATATTGTTAAGGCCTTATCTGATATGTGGTACGTATGTCAGATTTGAGGAAGAACATGATCTTTGAGTACTCTTGATTCACATGGTTTTAAGTATTCTAGCGAAGGAGTTTTAAAGGTTTCAAAGGGTGCTCCTATTGTGCTTAAAGGCATATTATTTCATAGTCTCTATTTGCTTCGGATAATACTCATTTGTGACATATGCATTTGGATCATATGAGTAAGGCTGGCATGTCTATTTTGAGCCAACGAGATTTGTTGTATTATCAGAAAATCGAAAAGCTTAACTTTTGCGAGCATTATGTCTATATGAAATAGTGCAGAGTCAAGTTCAGCATAGCCGTCCTATTGGATATATTCCAGCACACATCCTTTGGGACCCCCAAGGTCGGGGTTTATGTGCCGGTGATATGGAAACAATGCTCAGATGAGTTGTCTCTTATGGGAGAGTCGGCTCGGCCCCTGGTTAGTAAGGATTAAATTGAGACTGACAACCTAGCCTGCTGCTTAAGTTTAATCTAGCTTGAAGTGGATCGACTCAAATGTGAAGCCCCTTAAGCCTGCCCACGTGCTTGTCATGGGGTTCTATGGCCTCATAGATAAATACTAATAAACCTCCTTCTCTAATAGGGTAATTCTCTTTTAGTAGAATGGTCGAGGCTACTGTCGTAACATGTGACATGAGAGAAAGGTTATAGGTTCAAAATCTGCCAAACCCTCTGGGTGTTGCTAAGGGAGAGATTGTTGGCTATATTCCAGTGCATACCCTTTGGAGCCACTAAGACGAGGGTTTATATGGTTGATGATGTGACAATGATGCTCAAATGAGTTGACTCTTATGGGGGAGTCGGCTCAGTCACTAGTTGGTAGGGATTAAATTGAGACTGATCGCCTAGCTTGCGCTTGAGTTCGATCTAGCTTGAAGCATGCTGACTCAAGTACAAAGCCCCTTAGGCCCATCCATATCTTTATCATGGGATTCTCTGGCCTCATGGATAAAGGCTAATAAGCCCCCTTCTCCAATGAAGAAAATTCCTTTGACAGAATAGTCGAGGCTATAGTCCTAACACGTGCCAAGTGTGAATGAATGAATCAATTCCGAAATAGCAACGTGAAAGTGGGCATAGGTAGTGCTGTTTAGGAAGTGAAGGGTATGCCAGTTGAGATTGATGTTGAAGGAATCAAGAAAGTTAAGGCAAACCAGCTGAGAGTAGAGATGAGACTCCTACATCAGACGATCAGTTGGATTTTCTTCCTCAAGATAGGAAGATTTGATTTTGTGTCAGAGAGAGACATCACCCTGATGTACCATATTGTTCGAGAGATTCTTTTGAATCTTTCATCCTTCAAGATAGGGCTGATGCATGATGCTATGAATTGGTCAAAGGTATCCTTACCTTACGGCATGGTTTTGACTTTGGTCTTCCAAGAGCATGGGATAGATCTTGAGGGGGAAACCATCAGGAAGCTAATACGCATAGACATATACAATGATCGGTCACTTAAAAGAATATGTTTTCAAATAATTGACGGTCATTGAATTCGTGGAGAAGCAGCACAAAGAGAGGATGATGATTCAGATGAGGATGAGGCTCCAATAGCTATTCCGATAGTAGACATTAGATTGGAGGAGCCACCAACAGCATATTAGAAATAGTTTCTGATCATCCAGAGAGCTCAGACAGACCATCTACTAGACTAGAAGAGGACTTACTTGTTGAGAGGGTCTCTATGAGAATTATGGAAACAGTCCGTGTTGAGATTCAAACATACACATAGAGGCATATCTGTGCTCAGAGAGGAGACAGCTAGATCAGTTCAGAGGATCATTTTTGCGAGGACTGATGCTCAAGGACAGCCATCTGGAGATACTTGTCCATCCTCGCCATCTCAATCTGGACCCTTTACCTAGGATTTTACTAATCTATCTTTATAGGATGCTAGGACTTATCTTGTAGAGCTTTAGTTTTTCTAGCAATCCTTCATTTTGACAGATGTATATGGCACATATTTTGGACATTTGGTATTTATGCTCTTTGTAATCACTTGTGTAATTATCTTTTTAAAATCAATGAATCAAAGTTGATCCTTTTATGAAAATCCAATGTGTAACTATCTATTTGATGCTTATTTTTAATATTTATTTGATTGAAAATGTGCTTTGCTTATGAGGTTAAGGAGGAAAAAAAAATATAAAGATCATTCTCTTAAATTTATCTAATTATGCATCATTTGGAAGAAAAGAGGGAGTATCAAGATAAATGAATCTTTTGGCATTGACTATTAAAAATAAGGAGAGAATTAAGAATTAATTTTTCTAGCATTAATTATAAAAAATAAAGAGAAAAAATATTATTAAAATATTAAAAAATAATTTTAGAACTTAATAAAAATAAAAATTATTGATGATCATTTATCTTGATCTATTTGAAAAATCATTACTATACTCAAAAAGAAAATTTATTGATAAAATGTTTGTACTTTAATTTGAGAAATCATGTGTTATTTATTCATACTTTGAATGATTTGATTATATCATCATTTTTGATATTTAATTTATATTTAAAAAATATTTTGTATTGATTGATCATGAACTTGAAAATATTTTTCACAATTGGTATCAAAAAGATTTCTCTTAAATAAATTTTCTCACTTGATATCAATGGTATCACTCTTGTCTTGCATCTTATTTCTTTATTTTTGGTAAAAAAATAGAATATTTAGTCTCAAATCTATTTTATATTGGCATATTCTTGATATGACTTCACTTGAGACAAACTGATTCCATTTCTGACCTTAATGGGTTGACACTTCTTAAAAAAAAAGATATCTTTTGAGAAAGAAAAGCTTATCTTATACTTGGTTTTAATACTCAAAATTCTCAAAATTTAAAAGTACTATTTCTCTTGAATTTTTAAAGCTCAAAGCTATTCTCTATCTAAATTTAAGAAGTACTTTTTTGAATCTATGAATCTACAAAAAAAAAAAAAAGGGAAATGCATTATTGAAGTTGCATTAAATGGCCAAGCTTGATTTGAATTATTTTTCCTTAATCTCAATTTGATACAAGTCTTTAATTCTTTCAAAATGGAGGTGCAGCCTTTAATCTAAATTTGAAAGGTAAATTCATGTTTAAAAAGGGGAGAAAACAAATCAATTTCTAAAATTTGAATATATATCTAACTTGATTTTAATGATTCATCTTAAAATCCTTCCCTTGTGATTTTGATACTATAAAAAAGAGAGAGAGTTATGATGAGTATATACTTAAAATGCTTAAAATAAAAATGCTTGAGCTCACATGTTTCAAATACATAAATTACTTGAAATTTGAATCTTAGCTAAAATGAAACATTCATGAAGTATATACTCACAAATGCTTAATTATTTCCTTCATGAATCATATTAAAAAATCGATTGAAATATATTATATATTTTTATTTATATATATATTCAAAGTTTTGTTATCATTAAAAAAAGAAAGATTGTTGATCCTATGATTGATTTTGATGATTCTTAAATTTTGAGCAATTATAATTCTTATCATATGTTTCAAGCATAAATATAAAATTTTTTAGATATTTAAATTAAAAAATTTATCTATGAAAAAGATTTTCTCAAAAGAAGCTAAGTTAAAGAATTCAAAAAAAAAAATTTAAATTTCAGACTTAGTGGAGTCAATCTCAGATGACCAGGAGCCGACCCTTATATTGAAATGGGCTGAAAATAGAGAGATTTTAAGTTTCAAGCTATTCAAGAGTCAACTCTAGAAAAGAGGAGTCGACTCTAGCATGTTGGAATAAAACTGACATGCAGACGAGTCGACTCATGTGAAGGATGAGTCAACTCTCTCAGAGAATATAGAAAGCTGATTTTTCAGATTCTATGATCAAGTCGACTCATACAAAGTTCGAGTCTACCCGTAGGCAGCTCGAATCGACCCCTAAAGAATTGGAGTCAATTAATTTCAAGCAAGGGATCAGCATAATGGTTTAGTTATGCTGATCCCAATGGCCATTTCTTCACTCTAACAGCTAGTCCAAGCATCTCAATAGTCAAAACTCCTTCTTCAGCCAACTCCAAAACTATTAAAGGCTAGAGAAGCATTTGAGAATTAAGATTAAAAGGGATTAAAGAGAAACTCTTTTAAATAAGCGAGAGCTTCATTGAATACCTTTGAGAAAGAGAAAAGAGAGAGATTTGTGCATAGAATTCAGAGAACTTTTAAGAATAATTTTCTCCAACATCTTTTGCATATTCTCAAGTTTCAATTGAAGAGAAGTCAAGCGTCAAAAGAGTAGATTATTAGCTTCTTCTCCATGCTCCAAATAGTCTAAATTCTAATTTTATTTTCTATTCTAAAATTCATTCTTATATTTTATTTTCTTTATAAGTTTTTTTGGAGAAAAAAAATTTGGAGTTTAGGTCTATCCAAGTCCGAAATTAAATTTTATAGATTTTGTTTGGTGAGTCCATAAAATCAATTGTGTTGATTGTGAATCCAGAAAATAATCAATGTATAGATTGTGATTGGTGATTCTATAAAATCAACTGAATTTATTTGTGATCTCGGATAAAATAAATATGCTGTAATTAGAGAAATTATAGTAAAATTTTTAAGGAGCTCTTAGTGAGTGGACATAGGTGCGAGATTGTATTAAATTATTATAAATTTATTTATATTTGTATTGTGCTTTATTGTGCTTGCTTTACTTGCTTTCATTTTTTACTTAGCATTGTTTTGATTCTTGCATAGCTTATCTTATCTCTTAATTTCACTGTTGCACATTATTTTCACCTCATAATCATATAAGTTAAATCAATTTGAAGCACATAATTGTCTTAAATATCTATTTGGCTAAAATTTTTAAAGAACCCAATTCACCCCATCCCTCTTGGGTTGCTATCTTTCTGGGCAACATGTCCACAGCACAAATGGCACATTAGATTATATCCATTTTGATATTTAGGATCTTATACCTATTCAGTTTATAGATAGTTCTCAGTATTTGTTGACTTTCATTGTGATTTTTGAAGCAAAAATTTAGTGCAGGGGCAAAATGATAATTTTAAAACTTTTTCAAAATTACTATTTTACAGCAGAATTATTAATTAATCTCATTAATTAATACTAATTAACCCTACACTAGGATCTAAATATGATACAACAGCATGCATTTAAATTTAAAATTCAAATTTGAATCAGTAAACATTTTACAGTACTGTGTTCAGAACACATCACCTTTTGCGGGTAGTCGATCACCGCAATCTGATCACCCTCGGGAGGCTCTGATCGTCACGTCGCAGCCACACAAATATCTGGCCTCTGCGGATCGTCCACACGAAGCTCCCGTCTGATCAGCTCCTCATGAATGCTAGTTCGTGATTTCACCCTTTTGATGGCAGATGTTGATCGAACTCCTTCGATCGATGTGTGCTGACTTTTCAGACGCTCTGGATCATCTGCACAGTTGCTTGAGAGGCTGATGGATCTCTCCCTAAAATTTGGTGGACTCACGACACTCGTGGCACACCAATCTCACTTCCCGAACCCTAGGTAGAAACCCTAGGGTGCACACCAAAAACCCTGCGCCCAATTTTCTCTCTTTTCTTTTTTTTTCTCTCGAAAGGTTTTGGACCTTCACCTTGCGCAGAAGCCTTCCTCACGCCCCAAAGTTTCTCTCCTAAAATTTTTACGCACGTCCCACCTTTCTCCTCTTTTTAAAACAACGTCGAACGTGTCTTATCCGCGTGAGAGGATAAAGACAAGAGGTTACACATTTGAATTCAAATTAAATTTGAATTCAAACGAAAACCAACTTATCCCTATCCTTTTGGGCGTGAGAAGAGAAGGGGCGTGGCTCTTTGTGCATGGAAAATATTTCATGAGAAACCTTTTCTCGTGTAAGTAATGTGGCGCACAAAATGGATAAGGATGAAAGGGCTAGTGATAAGTTATCCATTCAAATTCAAACATGCTTTGAATTTGAATGGCTAACTAATTATTTTATCCATCCATATGGCGCACAAATGAGGGTGTGGGGAAGGGTTTTGCGTGAGAAAAATTTTACGAGAAGTTTCTTCTCGTGAATTCAAATGGGTGCAAGGAAGTTGGGTGTCGCAGAAAATTTAAAACAAGGTGGTTTGATTCAAATTGAGCCAACCTAGTTTAAAATAGGTTAAGCACAATTAGATCAGATTAAACCCAACATAATTAGGCTTAATTAGGCTCAATAAAATCTTAATCAAATCAAGAATTAACTAAACCTAACCCCTGATCAAATCAGGGACTAAACCACCTTAGCGATTAGGTCAACATTTAACCTAATCGGGTCAATCCAAACTGAATCCAATTCAATTGGACTTGATCCAAAAATAATTACTCAATCAAATTGAGTTAATTAGTAATTAAATCACTAATTAAACCTCTTATAAATATTGAGTCCAAATCTGATGGGCAATCAGGCATCAGAGACCATCGATATGAAACCCTGATCAAAGAATTCAAATTTCAAATTCAAAATTTGAAATTCAAAATTTTGACCCCGGTACCCAAAATATGTGGAACTCATGATCAGAGAATCCTAATTCTCAATCATAGAGTTCCAGACAGATAAGACTCATAATCAGCCATCAGATCAGAAAGGAACCTCTAATGTGTGTGACCCCGCAGGTTCGAACCTAAGCCGGTAGCATAGGAACCAATTTCTGTACTAATCGAAGTGACCATCTAGCAATGGTACCCGACGATCGGATAGATCGAATAATCACAATCGCAACATTCAGAACCTACGTGAATATGGTTACCGTATAATTCATCCCTTTTGACCCCTGTGTTTAGGATGACTCAGGATTAAACTGTCAACCCTGATGATATCATCCGAATCGTACTCAACTCAATTAGTCCTGTGACTCCTCACTAGGACTACCCTGGCCAAGATTTTGCTAAATTAGAACACGACTGTACACAGCTCCTAAACTGGAGTGATGAATCCCATCTTGACACACGCACCGACAAGTCAAGTACTTGACTACACCCAGCAGCCTTCCGTCACTGAATTAAAAATTCAGGTAGTCCAGTGCCTAAGTGCAGTGAGTTGCTTGCAAGTCACCGTGGCGGTCTCAGGTCGGAGGGATATTTATACCCATATCCCATCGGAGCAAATCTTGACAGCAGAAATAGCTCCGGAGTTGGTCACGTTCAGTGCAGATGTACCATTATATCTCACCTGTATGCCATACCAGTGTCTCCACACTCTTTGGTTATGAGGACAACCAACCCATATGGCACACAACGACCTATGCTCGATAAACGTTGTCGTCCTTGGTAACAACGTATCATTTGGTCGCGAACATGTTTAAGGACTAAGCGACAAATCCTCCTTTGTCGAGTCTAAATAGTCCTAAGGACTTCACCACAACACAGGAGTTCATTAGAAGATGAAACATTTATGATAAAAAAAAACCAAAATAACTTTTATTTATTTATAATTCATGTACTAATACAAAAAGGAGCACAACTGTCAACAGACTGACGATTGGCTTTGGGACACTATTTCCAACAATTTTTTTATGAGAGTTTACGATACTTTCTAAATATAAGAATGAAATATTTTTTACTTTTAAGAAGTGGAAAGCACTTGTTGAGAAATAATCCAGCAAAAAGATCTAGAGATTGAGAATTAATAATGGCATAGAGTTTTGTGAGGATCGATTTAATGAGTTTTATGAGGTTGAAGGTATTGTGAGACATCGCATAGTTATGGAAACACCATAGTAGAATGGTGTTGTAGAATGCATGAATAGAACTCTTTTAAAAAGAGCATGATTCATGCTTGCTCAATCTGATTTGTCTCAGAATTTTTGGGTTGAAACTATTAATATGGCCTAGTACTTCGTGAATAGGTCTCCATCCACTTCTATTGAGTTGAAGACTCTTGAGATATGGTCTGGTACACTAGCTGATTATTCTATTTTGAAGAGTTATCCTACTTATGCACATGTCACTGATAGTAAATATAAAAAAAGAGTATAGAAATGTATCTTTCTCGATTATCGATCTGGGATGAAAGGCTACAGATTGTGGTGTATGAAGTCTGGTTCTCAAAAATTTATAGTCAGTAGAGATGTTATATTTGATGAAAAAATCATGCTTCATTCAAGAAAAGAGTCAGTTACTATAGATAAAGATCATAGTATTGATAAGTAGGTGAAGTTTGAGATTAGACTTTCAATTCATCCATCATAGGGTGATACTTCAGTTCAGCAAGTTCAGGATGATGAACTAAGATTATTGATGAGAGAGATGCCACATAGGAGCAGCAGTATACTATAGCCACTGGTAGATCAAGGAGGTAGATTAGACCCTTTCAGAGATATGGATGTGCAAATTTGATGTCTTTTGCATTATCTATGGTGGAGTCTATTAAGGTTCAGGATCTATTAGTTATCATAATTCTATCACTAGCAATGAGTCTGTATGGTAGTCTATTACTATGAGTAAGAAGATTGAGTCTCTTCACAAGAATCAAGTATTGGAGCTTGTAGAACCACCACAAAGCTAGAAGATTATTGGATGCAAATGGATCTTCAAGAAGAAAGAAAGAATCCTAAAGCTAGAAGCAACAAGGTTCCAAACATGTTTGATTGCAAAAAGCTACAGTCAAAGTGAAGGTATGGACTTTAACGAAATATTTTTTTCTATTATGAAACATATCTCTATTCTTGTGTTGCTTGCCATTGTTGCATTGTTTGACTTAGAGCTTAAGCAGCTAGATATAAAGGCAGCTTTCCTGTATAGTGAGCTTGAGGAATAGATTTATATGTAATAACTAAAGAGATTTATTGTTCAAAGGAAGATCATGTTTGCTTATTGAAAAAGAAATATTGTATGATTTGAACCAATCTCTAAGGCAGTAGTATAAGTGGTTTGACATATTTATGCTTGGGCATGGTTACTCTTAGAGTAACTATGATAGTTGTGTTTATCACAAGAGGCTTCTAAATAGTTTTTTTTGTTTATTTATTGCTATATGTCGATGACGTGCTTATTGTATTAAAGAATAAATCTAGGGCTAAAAAGTTAAAGGCTCAATTTAATAGTGAATTTGAGATGGAGTTAGGTGTAGCAAAGAAGATTTTGGATATAGATATTCATAGGGATCAATGCACAGGCAGAATATTCTTGTCACAGCAAAATTATATTATGAAGGTGTTTGAGCGCTTTAGTATATAGGATTGTAAGTTAGGGAGTACTCCATTTGTAACACATATCAGACTTTCAGCTGTTTTGTCTCCACAGTCAGATGAAGAGGAATATATGTCACATGTTCTATAAGCTACTACAATTTGGAGTATCATGTATGCCATGATTTGTATATATCCAGATATCTCACGAGCCATCAGTATCATTAGTAAGTATATGGGGCATTCAGAAAAGGTCCATGGGCAAGTTGTGAAATGGATTTTACGCTCATTGGCAAGTTGTGAAATGGATCTTATGCTATTTGATATGCACTATGGATATTGGTTTGATATACAATCAAGATTCAGAAACTTACAGCAATGTTGTTAATTATGTAAACTTTGATTATATAAGTGACTTAGATGGAAGAAGATCTCTGACAAGCTATGTTTTCACTCTCACAGATTGTGCCATCAGTTGGAAAGCAACTTCACAGTCTATTATTGCTTTACTACAACAGAGCAGAGTATATGAAAGTGGTAGAGATAGTGAAAAAGGTTGTTTGATTGCGAGGTTTTATTGGTGATCTTGATTTATAGTAGAATGTGGCTATTGTTTATTATGACGGCTAGTGTGTCATATATCTAACTAAAAATCAGATGTATAATGAGAGGACCAAGCATATTGATGTTAGGTACCATTCCATTCGAGATATTGTATCACAAGAGATTATTATACTGAAGAAGATTCTTTGAATAGATAATCTAGCAAATATGATGACCAAGCCACTTACTTCTCTCAAGTTCAAGCCTTTCTTGGACTTGGTTCGTGTTATAAGATGTTGACCTAGGCCCTTAAGAAAATTATTGGAGAAGATGGAGAGGAGTTCATTATTTTTGTTGTAGCTTGATGGAATTCAAGTCAAGGTAAAGATTTATTAAGTGTGACTTGAATTTTGGTATGACCCATGATATAAACCCAACCTATTGCGGACTTTGATCCATTTGGATATTTTGATCTTTTTTTTTATTATTTTTTGATTTGACGACTATATATATATATTATAATCACACCTTTTGTTATTTGGGATCATCTTTTGTTATTTGAGCTACTGCATATTCTTTGTATTCCATCTTTTTTGATATAGTAAAATCTTTCTCCATCTTCCCCTGTGGACGTAGACTAAAGGCCGAACTACATAAATCGTTGTATCCTATTTTTCTATGCATGATTGTTTGTTATTATTTTAGATTTTATACTAATTAATAGGTAATGTTGCAACATGTCATAGTATAACCCTATGATAGTAGTAGCAACTCTCCTCCTCCTATTGCTATCTATATGACCAATGACCATCTCTATACATACACATTGATTATATTTAACATACATAATATGAAAAGAAACACACAATACGATTTAATCAAATAACAAATACCTACTATATTAATTATTGATCAATATATAGCAAAATCTAGAAAATAACTTCACATAGCAAATCAAAATTGTGCAACAAACAAAAGTTGAAATCAACAAATTTTAACACTCCAATAATTCTAAATTACCGTATCCTCCAAACTCCTCCATCCTACTCTATGGGATAGGAATTTCAATAGAGCCCATTTGCAGTTCTAACAAAAAAAAAAAAGAAAGAAAAAAAACCTAGATACAATCTTGATGCATACCTTAAAAGTCGAATCTTGATTTTCAACTTATACACAATCCATGAGTCTAAAATTTCATATTGATTTATTTTCAATTCATATTCTCAATAATTAAAATTTAACCTGCATTTGTTGTTATATACACTACAACTTATTTTTATGTATAACATATTTGGCAAGAAATATTATCTCTTATTTCCAAATTTACCCTCATCTAACCAACACCCAAGATTTAAATGTTAAATTTGATAAAACATAATAAAATTAAGAATACTTAGCCTTATAGATATAATCTTTTTATATAAATAATATGTGTTAGAGAAATTGGCAAGAAACATATGTTTGGAATAAAATTTTGAAGTACTATAATATATTTTCTCTATCCAATTCCATCAATCCATCTTCTCTGTCTATACTTTGTCCTCTTCTCATCTCCATTGCCTGCCCTATCTTCCTTTGGCTTCTGCACCACAACTTTTATCCCCGTGCCTCTCTTTATCTCTATTATGGGTGACAAACTACTATTCGAGGTTGGTAGAGAAGAGGACTGATTGATAAAAGTGGCTTTGCTTCGACTACTAGGACTGGGATTGATAGTGATAGTGGGCAAGGAGAACTCCGAGGATATCTCTAAACTAAAAATTTTTTTCCCAAAATATCTTGTTTTCACGGTAAAAGAATACCAATTTCAGATAAAAAATTATAAAATTTCACCAAATCAATCGAAGATGCAAGTCCGCAAAACAAATAAAAAATATTAAATAAATATTTTTAAAGAAATAATCAACTATTGAACTATAATCATATTAAGAAATTTAATAAAAAATTAAAAAAATCAATCAAATCAAATAATAAAATGATCCAATCTCCATTAAAGAACAATAAGAAAGACCCACTGATAATCATTGACGAGAAAAAATGTAAAACTCATCGGTTATAGAAAGAGTAGGAGCTTTTAAGTGAGAAACATGAGAGACTCATGGGAATCTAGTGATCTTTTGTTTGGAAATTGGCTGAACATTGCAACAGTGGTCCTTGAGTTATGGTTCATTATAGATGAAGAGACCAAGTGGGAGATTGGTACTCGTTAGTGTATCGGCACGAGGAGAGGCATTTTAGGAACAAAAACTTGGGTGGGTAACTTTACCCAACTGATACGAAACCAATTTATCCATCTTGAAAGTGGGTGAGTTTTTCCATCCATTTTACGGCAAATACTATCGAGGAGGAACTAATTTGACAATCTTATCTTTTTTGACCGGAGCATAAGAATATGAATAAATTGATTAATAAAAAAATTAATTAATTTTTTTATAATATTTTATATTTAATAAATAAATTCTTAAACATGATATTTCGTATCGATCAGAACCGGTCAATATATCTCGTACTATACCATATCGATGGAGAACTAATCCGATTGAGATCGGATTTTCGAAAAATGATTTCAATCGGATCGAACTAATTGGTTCGATATGGGATCTAAACCATTCAATACCGAACAGTTCGGTTCGATTTGGTATGTTCGAATCCGATTCAATCCGATTTTTTTTTTTTTGGTACTGTTGGATGAGATTTTTTTTGATTTTTTTATTATCAGTATGGATTAGTATAATACGGTATGGTACCATATCGACGGATAAATAGTATGAATTTCGATATCGAATCCACGAATCTTGTTCTTAAGTAACACACCGTGGAATAAAAAGTTATAATGATATTTATAATAAAATATTATTAACAAAAAATATTTGAAAGATAGCTTATATTGTAATACAGTTAAAAAAATATATATAAAATATGAAATACTATGTGCAATTTTTAATCCAAAAAATTATTTTTGTATAATGCTGGAAGAGGCGTTGGAATGCCTTGTATCGTTAGGAAGCGGCAAAGGCCTCTTAATCTCGCAGCTCTCCTTGGTGAGGTAGCTAGAATTTCTTTTCCAAAGGACCCTGTTCTAATGCACTACTTTGTAAAAACGTAACTGACTTCCTTTCCTTTTGAAAAAACTGTCTTTGTTTCGTTAATTAATATATTTTTTTACCAGGCTGAGAGAGGTCGCCTACCAAATCTCATTCCGTATTGGCTTGGGTTTCGTTTGCTTAATCGAAGTATGGGAAAACTAAGCACATAAATTTGTTGGGAGTTGAGCATAAGTTATTTTGGTGACTGTAGTTCAGCATTTTAGTTTTTCATTCCTGTTGCTCTTGTCTTGTTGACAAATCTTGAAAGATAGCAATCAATTGTTAAGGATGGAGACAAATTTTACTTGAAGTTGTACTGATTCATGAGGATGACACTTTTTTAAAAAAAATTGAGAATGATCTTAGCATGCATGAAACACGATCTTAAACAAATACGTGGTAAATGGCTGATTCGAACATACTAACTCTTTTGAGAATCGGGCCAGAATACATGAGGTTACTTCAATAACATGCGGCCAAAACAAATGCTCGATGCATCCCATTACCGCGAAAGTGTTTTATTAGGTAGCGAGTTCCCTAAATTTTTGTTTTTTAGTTATAAATTACAAATTCCTCTGATAGTGATAGACATCTTAGTTTTTAAAAAGTCATAATAAATTAAAATTTTATTTTTTTTTCTTTTTTTTCCGTACAACATACATGTGGTGATGTTCCCTACCACATGTTGGGACCGTCCGAATTTGAATAATCAACAATATGAGTGGAACAAAGAATTGGTTTAAGTTTTTTTTTTTGATGGTGTTCTCATACAACAAGGTTCGATCATTGCGTCTGTATGATATTTGCACTACTTCAGAGAGCCTTTAATATATGTAAAATCTACGTATTATCCGTGAACTTTCCCAACATACATTTCAAGGTGGAAATAGAATGTTTCCATCACAACTTTTCTCAAGATAATTGAAGCCAAACATATATAGAAATAATTTTCTGATATATATACAAATATTTAAGAGTAAAATTTTTTTTTTGTCATTGTCGTATCTTCTCCCTTCATATGAGATAACAAATTTTGCCCAACACGCGCAGCCTATTGCTTAGGCTGGCAAGCTAGCCCATCATAAGGTTCTTTTTGCAAGAGTTATAATTGAACATGTATCAGGAGTTTCAATTTATTCCACGGATCATCCTCAATCGAACCTAACTTGTCTGTATGCCAAAATGAAATAGTCTCAACATGCTTACCTAATTTGTTTGGCATAAAGATAAAAAATCCACATAGAGTGGGTTACCCACCTCCGTTATGAACCGCATTTATGAACTGCGGGTGAAGATAAACTTGGAAGGTTGTATAAAATGTTTTAAAGCTTATCTATGTGAGAACTTGTGTACTTCAAATAGTTCATGGCTTTGATATATCACTTACCCAAATGGACGCATGCGTTTGTATTGAGTGAGAGGGCCGCTCAATCCCCTTTGCCAACTTGCACTTGTTTATCTAAATGGTATTTGATGGCGGCAAGCATTAAGTTCATATATTATATAAAATAAGACGTAAGGTTGTTGGAGTGTTTAAGATATGCACGTACTTGAAAGGTAAATTTACCTCTTTATCGCAATTTAATCAGGCTGCATACGTGACCATGGTGGCAAGCTAATGTGGGGCTGGAGCGTCAAGTGTAGAACCGTACAAATTACTGGGAAAAGTCGGCTCTGGCTGCGGTCTCTCACCTCATCTGCAAGTTTTCATCGGGGGGGGGGGGGGGGAGAAAAAAATAATAAGAAGAAGAAGAAAGAAAGAAAATAGTAGAAAAAAAGTGGAAGAGAAAAGAAAGAGAAAAATATAAAAAAAATTTTATGCCGAGATTGATGTGCGACGATTGATGCACAAAAACTATATTTGATAATTAAAATTTATGATTTAATTTAAAAAAATTTATAGTAATAATTTTTACATTTCAAAAATTTTTAATTTTTTTATTAAACACAAAAACTTAGATTTTGATTGTCATGTACGATTTTTATAAGGATCCACCGACATATGATTATAGATATAAAATTTCAACAATATCTCTGCTAACTGGAGTAGAAAAAAAGTTATATTTAATAAAAATAAAATTTTAAAATTTTATTAATCATTTCATCCTCGCAATTTTCAACGGTGGAGCTAGGATGGATACGTGGACTATATTGCTACTAATACGTAATTCCAAAGATCTAGTTAAAAATTAAAATTTTAGAATATAAATATAATTTATGAAAAATTAAAGAGTTGTCCATGTAATTTTTTTTTAATTTATGATAAGTTAAAAGAAAAAAAAAAAAAAAAAAAGTAGCTGGAGACGTGGCAGATTAGCGCGAGCAAGGAGCACGGGCAGCCGGGCCCTGCACGACTTAATATTTTATTTGCCAAGTTGAAAGCACCTGTACTTTTATTCATTTGTTTTGTCCTCCAATTAACGGTTTGTGACGGTGACGGCACGGACACAAGGTGTGGCCATCTCTTAGTTGCAGCACATTAAATTATGCTCCTGACTAGAAGCTTATCATGATAATCACTTAAGAAAATATATGAGGCTACGAGCAAGTGGTATAAAAAATTTTCAAACGAGTGTCAAATTAACTCTCGCGATGAGTCAGCTTTGAGACATGGTCCGCTGGTAGTTCATTCTAATGGATCCACCATAGACAGTTGGTCCAGATGGAGCATGTTGACCTGAATATTCTTCAACTTGGACAAATGATGAGATACAATCATATCAGCATTAATACACTGGATCTTATCAAAACTTAGATAAATGATGCATCGGGGCTATGGTTTTTTTTCCCTCATATCTGTTAGATTAGAGATCTAATTATGGTCTCATTTTAGGGGCATATGGTAATAGTGAAACTGCAGACATTATATTGTTTCTATGATTTTAACCTGATGAGAAACCGGACGCGGCCCCAGTGGACGCACTATATTAGAAGCCTCAAATAGCACGGGCCAGCCCTACGTTAAATAGAAACTGAATTCCCCCAACTGAGCCTGGCTTGTTTCAATACGAATATCCACAACAGTATCAGTTAGGCCCGCTGTCATCGGGGCCTGGGGTTGGGCCTAAGCTCTAGACCCAGACCATATCCATTCCTGGGCCCAAAACTGGCAACCGGAAGTTGGATTTTTTCTTTTTTTAAAAAAATACGGGCAGCTTTGGCACATCTACTCTTGGATTTTGATTTCGGAGAAACAAAGAAAGCCTAGGAAGAAGTTGCATTAGTGCTTATAGAAAATATTATGTCCTTTCAAGTTCTCACTTGAAGCGATTTTTGAAATCCAATTTAATGGATTTGGTGACTCATTGTTGACATATTATTTTCCTTCACCACCTTTCCTTTTTTGAGTTAAACACATGATGTGTTTTTGTTAACAAGTCTAAGGAAAATCAAACTAAAAAGTTTTTTTTTTCTTTTTTTTTTTTTGGTACGTCTAGGGAGCGAGGTGGGTTTGTGGCCAAACTTCAAGGACCTTTTTAGTGAAAGTGAAATTATACCCATATTATTTATTTATTTTTATTACAATAGAACAAATCAATATCATGTTATTTGATAGATCATGGTCATAATCAAATACCTATATTATTTGTTTGGGATATTTTTGTACTGGCCGGAGGCATGGGATCCGGAGGACTTTTGAACCTAGCTTTCCTCCATGCACATGCTTTGAGAATTGCCTTGGGTCCTTTGAATCTAATAGAGGCTTTAATTGCCCCATCCCTTTTTCCATCTCATCCTTTCATCAGCATCAAAATAAGACAAAAAGAAAAAAAAGAGGACAAAAAGAGAAAAGATGGCAGAAGAGGAAGAGAAAGGAGGACACGCCCGTGCATCCTGCTTCAGCCTGCGGGTGGCTACATTCTCTGCATACGTCTGACGACTCACGACTCTGGTATCAGCTCCCACTCCCAACTTTGGCCATTGACCCTTTAGAAGCCTCTTTATGGTCCTGTCATATCACTCCATTAATAAATAGGAGTAACCATGAGCAAAGCAAGCCTTTCCCACACTCTCAACTCTTGCTTGTCAATCTGTGCCATCAATAGGTGGGCCCCCCATATGCTATTAGGTGACATTATCGGGCATGATTTTTGAAGACATTTAAGGGAGATAAAATTTCTAACAATCTTGTGCTCTCCCACGTCTAACAACTAGGTAGTGGGTGGACAGTCTATCCTGATAACTTACGGACTCAAGCCTAACAACCTATGGTCTTCATCTATAAGGAGAAGCCAAAAGAGAGACCCCAAAGTATGCGATCTCTTCTCTTCTAAAACGCTCGCTCCTTCCTCTATTAAGCAGAAATCTAACTTGAGAGTCGGAAGATTTCCGTCGGAGCCACCTTCGATCGAAGACTTTTTTTGCAGATTCTGTTGCCGCCATCACACCATCATCGATCTACCATCACCATCCGACTCCAGCCATCCCGACATCGAGATGAATTTCTGTATCAACATTATTGATAGACATTCTATAGCATGCAACTTCAAATTATTTCTATCATTAATAATAGGAATGCTTGGCATGGGATAATTTTTTCAATAATTATTTGGACTCTCTACCTCAATGCATCTTTTTTTTTTTCTATGTTTTTCTTCCTTTTCTTTTGATAAAGCTTTCCTAAACTTTCTCCCGAAGGCAAAACTTTTTCAAGAAAGAACTTGGGTCTGAACTAATTAAAGAAAAAAAATAAGAGGGGGGTGTTAATTATCATTTACTTTCATGCAATTACTTACATAATATGTCTTTTTCTTGTTGCTCTCATCTTTAATATACTTTTTTTCCTTATTTTCTTTGTTGCTGAAATCCATGAACAAATAGAGGGATTATCGTGCTTATTGTACCTCATTGATTGAATAAACCCAAGATCTTTTTCATCTTACTACAGATTTATGTGCTATTTTGCTTCACTCATATTACCATCTTGTTTAACTCATTGGTGAATAGAAAAATATCTATCAATATATTCAATATTTTTTCTTTATTTATTTCCAGGATACCCAAAATGATACACTGTTGAAGATCCATTTATTCTTCCTGCTAATCAATGATCAACATAATATTAGGCAAATACATCATTTATTTGATCCTATCGATATATATTTGCAAGATAGATAATTTTCCCTTCAACAAAAATAATATAAATATAATTATTATCAAATTAGTTAACTAATATATTTTGAAAATAATTTTAAAATTATTAACAATCAATATAATTTAAGTGTAATTATATTATATTAAATGTAATATGCTCTGCAAGCTATGCCATCTGGTTTTAGCACATAGTTAATTGATAGAGAAGACAATAATTGTTATTGAACAAAGGTGGGAAGGAAAAGCTTGTATCAGTTTTCCATGTTGGTTATAGTCTCTAAAAATTTGTCCAAATAAAAAAGATCAAAGGCTTTATTCCATTCTTCGTTTCATCAATTCTCAATTGTACTTCTATCTCTATTTTCTCATCCTTCCATCTTTCTTTCAAACTGAACCAAAAAGAAGATAAGTTATTAAGCATATATCTTCAAATGAATAAAAAGGAAGAGGATGCAATCAATGAGCAATAAGGAAAAAAATCTTGATCTTTTGATCTAGCCACTAAAGATAAAAATGATATTTATGCAGTACCCAGCTTAGGCTTTCACATCTCAAGAAAACATAATAAATAATCCAATTAACATTAAACAAGTGTAATTATTTGAATTTTGCAACATTTCTAAATAAAAGGTAGTCTGCAGGAGATACCAAGAGCTACTCGTCATGCATCCAAGTAGGTGTGGCTTATTAAATTTTACAACCTTCCATCTACTGCATCCAAAAGTAACTCTAAGGCATTGGTCATGTATTTTCTCATGTGATACAAAATAAAAAACAAACCCACTTTTCACATCTATACAAATAATCTATGTACAGAAGTAAAAAGAATTTACCCATCTTTAAACTATTTATCTATAGCCATTGGCAAAAGAACAACACGTTTTCTCATTGGCAAAAGGCATGGATAGCAAGAATTAATTGCCGACTCTAGCTACAAAAAGGTTTAAGTAAAATAATTCTTCTTTTTGTCAGACTGCACCTAGCAATCTTACTTCTTCTCTTTTCCTATCTTTTTACAATGTGTATATTTTTTTTCTTTTTTCCTTTCAATAAAATATTCTGGGTGGTTCAAAGCCTCCCTTTCCAATAAAAAAACTATTTATATACAGCCCAAGTCAGTTATTTTCATTCTGCCTGTATTGGTATCACAAGTTGAAGCATTTGATAACTTTCTCTATCTGATCTAGATTCCACCTCTTCCTTCATCTCCTTCCATCCTAACTTTAAATCTCACAATAATCCAAAAGGCAGCATATATCATCAAATCTAGAAATAAATGGGTCACAAAGAACCAAATCAGAGAACAAGAATGTAAACTATATACAAACACATTTCGTACGAAAGAAATTATCGATGGAGGCAGTCCTACACCAGACCCTAAGGGTGACTCCAGAAGGATGGAGGACTTATCATTAAAGAAAACAAAATAGATAGGTCATTATAGGAAAAGAAAAAAGAGGAGAAATAGAACACTCGGTGGAATATATGAGGATGATCAGTTAGGACTCGGCTTCACATCCCATACTTGCTGGAGTGCTATGAAAAAATCTTTTTGAACAAAAAAAGTATATTAAATATTTATGATAAGATTCCATGAAGAATTAAATTAATAAGCTGATAATCAAATGTCGTTGATTCAAATCTTATAAAGATTAGAATTTTGAGAAAAATGGAAGAGGATATAATTGAAAAAAAGAACTGACATATAGTCTTACCCAAAGAGAATGGCTTGATCCTAAAAAATAATTTTTTTAAAAAAATCATACAAAATAAGATGAGGATCACAAGAAGGGGTGAAAAAAAGAGGGTTGCCTATTGTTAGGATTTGACGTCTCGAGATTCAGCCCACATTGAGCCCACAGCAAGGTTCGCGGTGAAAAATGGAGTCCAATGAGACCAAGATCACCCCAAATGGAGCTCGGACGGAGAAGATATGAGCTTTTGAAGTTGGCACGAGATCCAAGGCAGTGGAGGACCGCCAGTGGCGGACTGGCGGAGCGGCGGCGGTGCGGCCGAAGGCGGCGGTGCGTGGCCCAGGCAGGAGCGCGGCCCAGCCCATGCGCGGGCCCGCGCGCGGGCACGGCCCAGGCCCAAGTGCCTTGCCTGGGCCCTGTACCCTGATCCACCGTGGACCGGGCGGTCCATGGCAGACCGCGTGGGTATTTTTCACGCATTTCTCACGGTCCACGGTACTATTTCGTAGATCGAAGCACGATCGGAAGGCCCAGGGATGTCTCAATCTTAATCCAATGGTCTGGGGCCTTGATCTGGGTTATTTTAGCTGTGTTTGGGTTCGATTAGGATTGAAAATCCTAATCTAATACAACTTTTAGCCTTTAAAAAGGCCTGTGACGCACAGAGGAGGATGGGTCTGGTTTTTTGTTGAGAAAGCCGCATGGAACCCGAGAAGAGAAGGAGAGAGAGGTGTGAGAGAAGGAGCAGGGCTCCTGGACAGCGGACGCCGGTCACTTCAGGGGTTCAAGGGGTCTTCCAAGAGAGAGAGCTTTTGAGAGGGAAACTTCTAGAGAGAGAATTGGGTGTACAAGGGTTGAGGGTGAGGTCTCCTCTTGCAAATTTTTTTTTTCATAGTGAAGTTTGCATGCCCCATGGAAGCGAACCCTTTTGTGGCTGATCCACGTATTTTTGATTGTTTTATTTTGTTTCTTCTTTCTTCTTGCTGCATCGCGTGGTACTGAAAAGGTCTTGGGAGGTAGTGTCCTGGCCAAACATCCACCCAACAAGTGGTATCAGAGCCAGGTTGGTACAAAGATGCAGATTGCAGCAGTGGTGAGCAAAACTGAAGATGGAGAAGACAGGAACAATCAAGATGGAGATCAACAAGTTCGATGGTAAGAGCAATTTCTCTTTGTGGCAGGCAAGGATGAAGGACTTGCTCATCCAACAAGGATTGATCGATGCTCTCTTGTGCGATGAGAAACTGACCACCATGGAGGTGCGGGATTGGAAACAGCTACAGATGCAGGCGGTGAGCACCATCCGCATGTACCTGGTGGATGAGGTGGTGATCCATGTGCTGAGCGAGACTTTTCCGACGGTGCTGTGGTCGAAGCTCGAGGAGTTGTACATGGCAAAGTCTCTCACCAACACTCTTTTTTTCTGGAGGCAGTTCTACCAACTACGGATAACTGAGGGACAAAGCATGCAAGAGCATCTAAGCCACTTCCAGAAGATTCTCACTGACCTCCTCAGCATTGGCGAGAATGTTGAGGAGAAGATCAGGGCGCTGATTTTGCTGGCATCACTTCCCCCTTCGTACAAGTTCTTAGTGACTGCTCTTCTAGTGGGGAAGAGCACCATCAAGATGGACGAGGTCACCGCGGTGATACTCCAAAATGAGGTTCTCAAGAGGGAGAACCCAGCTTCGAGCTTAGGTGGCGGTAGCTCAGCTTTGGTGGCTTCTGGAGGAGCAAGAGGCGGTAGACGGAGTGATAGGAGATCGCAACGAGGGCGGTCCAAGTCCAGGAGGGACTTGAGTAAAATCAGGTGTTATCGGTATGAGGAGTTGGGACATCTAGCCAGAGATTGCCCTCAACTCAAAAATCGGACGGTGGCTGCTGTAGCGACGGTCGGCAGCAATTCAGATGAAGATGTCTTGAAGATATCTGATAAGGTATCTACTTCTTTCCAGCAGTAAATTTTAGATTCTGCATGCCCCTATCATGTATGTTGCAGAGAGAAGCAATTTGATTCCCTGAAGAACAGTGAGGGCACTGTATATCTGCCGGATGGATCGAGCTGTGCGATCAGAGGTATTGGGACGGTCAGCTGGAGGACACATGACGGTACAGTGAGGAGATGGGGGAGGTCCGATACATATCCGATTTCAGGCAGAATCTTATCTCACTTAGCAGACTGGATTCGAGAGACTACAGGATGGTAGCTGGTGGAGGAATCCTAAGGGTGCTATGCGGCAATAGGATTGTGCTGGAGGGGAAGAAGGGGAGCAGAGGACATTATTATCTGGCAGGAAGTCCAGTGCGAGGTGGAGCTTCGGGAGCCAGACGGAGTCCAGAGCGAGGTGGAGCTCTAGGAGGCGGATTGGGCACGAGATAGGAGACTCGGGAGGACGAGAGGCGACGTCGCAAGGTGAGATTCCTATTGCCGCAGGACGATGCCCCGAGCAGATCTCAAGTCAGGAGGAGCACAGCATACGACGGAGATGGGACCAAGCAACTTGGCTCGACTCCCATGTTTGCCCATCCATGATCAGCAGACGATTGCCCAGGACATGGGGGCGAGGAGATCCAGAAGCTCTCGGAGTTTGGAGGAGGCCGAATATCGAGTCAAGGTGAAGATTGTTAGGATTTGACGTCTCAAGATTCAGCTCATATTGAGCCCACAGCGAGATTCGCGGCAAAAAATAGAGCTCAACGAGACCAAGATCATCCCAAACGGAGCTCGGACGGAAAAGATACGAGCTTTTGAAGTCGGCACGAGACTCGAGGCGGCAGGCCGACGGAGCGGCGGCACGCGGCCCAGGAGGGGCCAACGCGCGAGATGCGCGGCCCAGGCATGCGACCCATGCGGATGCGCGGCCCAGCCCAGGCCCAGGCGCCTTGCCTAGGCCCTGTACCCCGATCCACCGTGGACCAGACGATCCATGGCGGACCGCGTGGGTATTTTTCACGCGTTTCTTGTGGTCTACAGTACTATTTCATAGATCGAAGCACGATCGGAGGGCCCAGGGATGTCCCGATCTTGATCCGACAGTCTGGAGCCTTGATCTGGGTTATTTTAGCTGTGTTTGGATTCGATTAGGATTGAAAATCCTAATCTAATACAACTTTTAGCCTTTAAAAAGGCCTGTGACGCACAGAGGAGGATGGGTCTGGTTTTTTGCTGAAGAAGCCATGCGGAACCTGAGAAGTGAAGGAGAGAGAGGCATGAGGCCATTGTGAAAGAAGGAGCAGGACTCCTGGACAGCAGACGCCAGTCACTTCAGGGGTTCAGAGGGTCTTCCAAGAGAGAGAGCTTTTGAGAGGAAAACTTTTAGAGAGAGAAAATTAGGGTACAAGGGTTGAGGGTGAGGTCTCCTCTTGTAAATTTTTTTTTTTCATAGTAAAGTTTGCATGCCCCGTGGAGGCAAGCCCTTTTGTGGTTGATCCACGTATTTTTGATTGTTTTGTTTTATTTCTTCTTTCTTCCTGCTGCATCGTGTGGTACTGAAAAGGTCTTGGGAGGTGGTGTCCTGGCCAGACATCCACCCAACACCTATCTTTATGGGATCACTCAAACCTGACTATATTTTTGATGATTTGATGCATAGGTCAAAAGTGTTAGGAAATACGCCTAAAGATTCGGTCCATGTTGAGCCCACAGCGAGGTCTAAGATGAAAAACGAAATCTAACGAGCCCAAGAACAGCACAAACGGAGTTCAAATGGAAAAGATACGCATGAAAGAAGGACGGCATGGTGCACGAGGTGGCGGCGGCCGGCGGCGGACCGATGGAGGCTGGCGGTGGCACCGTCGGGCTCGGTGGAGACCCGCACACACCCAGGCATGCACGGCCCAACGCACAGGCGGGCCCAGTGTGGGTGCTCGTGCGGGTCGGCCCAGCGCCCCTGCATGGCCACCATGGACCGTCAGGCACTGGCGGTCCATGGGATCAGCATGGATCGAACACACGGTCTACATGCGGTTCAGGATATTTTTTTATGATCTGACGATTCAGATCGTAGCCAATCATGATCGGATGGCTGAGAATGAATTCGAGCTTGAGCAGGTGATCGATGGCCCTGATGTGCACGATTGGATGGCTCTAGTGTGAGCCGATCATGATCAAACGATCACGGATGATTCTAAGCTTAATTGAGACTCTATTTTCTAATATAATAGTATTTTAGAGTTTCTGAAGTCTATACAACTCCGATCGACGAGCCGTCAGTTGTGTTGGAGAGCTGGTGACGTTCTGAAGGTATGAAAGATTTCAACAATAATTTCAGAGAGCTTTTGGGAGGGTTTTGGGACTTTTTGTTAAGAGACTCTCGTACAAGGGTTGAGTGGTGAGTTCCTCTTATATTGATTTTATTTTATTCTCTCATAGTGAAGCTTGCACACCCCGTGGGGGTAGACTTGAGGCCGATCTACATATTTGTATTATATTTTTTATTTTTTTTCTTCTTTCTTCCTGCTACACCATATGATACCGGATCCTGGCATAATAATTGGTATCAGAGCAAGGTGGTGCTAGAGCGTAGGTTACAGCGGTAGTGATCGAGATAGAAGATAGAGAAAATAAGCACAATCAAGATGAAGATCAACAGGTTTGATGGAAAAGAGTAATTTCTCCTTGTGGCAAGCAAGGGTGA